>NW_027187378.1:45324191-45513403 GCF_028583685.1 Petaurus breviceps papuanus | reverse complement strand
TATCTATCTATCTATCTATCTATCTATCTATCTATCTATCTATCTATCTATCGTTTACAACATTCAGTTCCATAAACTTTTTTTTTTTTTGCTTTTTGGAGGGAGGAGGGTAGGACAATAGAGGTTAAGTGACTTGCTTAAGATCAAATGGCTAGTTTTCTGTTAAGTGTCTGAGGTTGGATTTGAACTCAGGTCCTCCTGACTCCAGGGCTGGTGCTCTGTTCACTGTGCCACCTAGCCACCCCAACTTCCATAAACTTTTTTTTTAAAGCAATCGGGGTTAAGTAACTTGCTCAAGGTTACAGGGCCAGTTATTTCTGGGTGTGGTGCTGAGTATCTGAGCCCAGATTTGATCCAGGTCATCCTGACACTGGAGCCGGTGCTCTTACTCGCTGAGCCACCTGGCCGCCCCTAAGCAATTGGGGTTAAGTAACTTGCTCAAGGTTACACGGCCAGGTGTTTCTGGGTGGGTGCTAAGTGTCTGAGGCTGGGATTCGATCTCCAGGTCTTCTCAACACTGGAGCCGGTGCTCTTACTCGCTGTGCTACCTTTCCATAGACTTTTTTCTTTAGCTTTAATTAATTAATTTGTTTGTTTCCTTTTAGTTTACAGGATTCAATTCCACTATTCCTTGAATTTCACATTTTGTCCCCCTCCCTCCCCTCCCCCCCATGGCGGCTTATTATCAAGTATAGGATCTGTAAATACTTTCACCTTATACAATGGTCAGATTATAAGGATGGATTGTACCAGCTGGAATGAAAAATGGTAAAGAGGACATAAAATCAAATAAGAGAACAAAAAAGATCAGGTATTTTGCTTCCATCTGGATACAAATTTACTTCTTTCTAGTTCTTTCTCTGGATGCACGTTTTTCTCTCCATCATGGGTCTTTTGGGATTGACTTATAGCCCTGTATTGTTGAGAAGAGTCCAGTCTATCAAAGTTGGTCATTACACATACATTGTGTCTGTAATTGTGTACAAATTCCTCCTGGTTCTACTCTTCTCACTCAGCATCAGTTCTTTTAAGCCTCTCCAGGTAAATATGAAGACCGCCTACTCCCCGTTTCTTATGGAGCAATAGTATTCCATAACATGCATATACCACAACTTGTTCAGCCATTCCCCAATTGATGGGCACCCCCTTAATTTCCAATTCTTTGCCACAACAAAAAGAGCTGCTATAAACATTTTTGTACATATGGGTCTTTCTCCCATTTCTATGATCTCTTTGGGGTATAACCCTAGGAGTGGTATTGCTGGATCAAAGGGTATGAAAGTATTTATAGCCCTTTGGGCATAATTCCATATTGCTCTCCAGAAAGGCTGGATCAGTTCACAACTCCACCAACAATGCATTAGTGTTCCAGTTTGCCCACATCCTCTCCAGCATTTGTCATTTTCCTGTTTTGTCATCTTAGCCAATCTGACTGGTGAGATGTGGTACCTCAGAGTTGTTTTGATTTGCATTTCTCTAATCAATAGTGATTTAGAGCATTTCTTCATGTGCTTATAGATAGCTTTAATTTCTTTCTCCGAAAACTGCCTGTTCATATCCTTTGACCATTTCTCAATTGGGGAATGACTTGTATTCTTATACTCAATTCTCTGTATATTTTAGAGATGAGTCTTTTGTCAGAGACATAGGTTATAAAGATTCTTTCCCAATTTCCCACCTCCCTCCTAATCTTGGTTACATTGGCTTTATTTGTACAGAAACTTTTCAATTTCATGTAGTCAAAATTATCCATTTTACATTTTATAATGTTCTCTAATTCCTGTTTTGTCATAAAGTCATTCCCTCTCCACAAGTCTGATAGGTAAACTATTCCTTGTTTTAGCAGACTGCTTACAGTATCAACCTTTATACCTAGATCATGAACCCATTTAGACTTGATTTTGGTATATGGTGTTAGATAATGGTCTATGTCCAGTTTCTGCCATACCATATTCCAGTTTTCCCAGCAGTTTTTGTCAAACAGTGAGTTCTTATCCCAAAAACTAGGGTCTGGGGGTTTATCAAACAATACATTACTGTAGTCGTTGACTTCTGAATCTCGTGTGCCTAATCTATTCCATTGATCCACTTCTCTATTTCTAAGCCAGTACCAGGTAGTTTTGATGACTGCTGCTTTATAGTACAGATTGAAATCTGGTAAAGCTAGTCCACCTTCCCTAGCATTTTTTTTCAATAATTCCCTTGATATTCTGGACCGTTTATTCTTCCAGATGAATTTAAGCAAAACACTTTTGAGGAGTGATAGAGTGAAAGAAGATAAAAAAATAGAATAAATTGGGGTCATGGAAGAGGATGGAAGGAAATACAGCTGGCAATAATACCTGTCGAGGGAAAAATTAAAGCAGTTTTCTCAGATAAAGTTCTAATTTCTCAAAAATATAGAGAACTGAGTCATTTTTTTAAAAAATAAGTCATTCTCTAATGGATAAATTATCAAAAGAAATCATCAGTTTTAGATTAAGGAATCAAAGCCTTATGAAAAAAATATTCTAACTCACTATTGATTGAAGGAATGCAAATTAAAACAACTCTCAGATACTTCCTCATGCCTATTAGATTGTCTAATAGAATAGAAAAATAAAATGACAGTCAGTAGAGGGGAGGTGGGAAAAAAGAGACATTAATATACTATCAGCAGAGTTGTGAACTGATTCATCATTCTTAGAAAAAAAATTGGAATTATGCCCAAATGACTATAAAACTATGTGTACCTTATGAATTAGCAATACCACTACTAGGTATATATCCCAAAAGTGATTAAAAAAAGGAATTATGTGCACAAAAATATGTATAGCAGCTCATTAGCCCATAACCCATTAAATGGGCATTGTTGTATGTGTTTTATGATTGAATACTATTGTACTGCAAGAAATATGGAACAGAATGCTCTCAGAAAATCCTAGAGGGAGCTCACTTTGAGAAGTATTGTGTGATTTGACCAGATGAGACTCTGGGCAGCTGTTGAGAGTTCCACGGATTTGAAAAACCCAGATGTTGATGCTTCCCTCTCTGGTAACTGAATAGATATGGATTTAATGGTTGGACAGTTGGAGGTGTGCCTGCTTGATCTATTTGTTTCTCTGTCTTCTTGTAATTTCTGATTGTAACCTCTGTATACTCTGAAGTTCAGGGTGCTGACTTTTTCCCCTGAACTAGTTAAATTATATATTTGATTGATTGAAGCAAGTTTGTTGACCCATTTTGAGTTGCTTTCCTTTAGAAAAGCAGATCTAAGAACATGTGTTGGCAGCCACCCTGAGGATGCTAGGGTGCTTGTTGCTACAAATGGTGTCATGAACAGGATCTCCAGAGTAAAAGGAAAGTATAGGGGATGGGATAATTGTTTGTTTCCCAGTTGTGGTAGCTGTGATTCTGTGGAGTCATGGAACAGGAGAGAAGAACAGCCTGCATACTCACTTCACTGAGCTGAAAGCAGGAATAGTAAGCTGCCTGCATCAGGACTGGTGCAGAAGCCAGGTGTGGCTGCCTCCTGAGGAAAGAGAAGGATCCCAGGAGCTTGGAATTCAGCCACTGGACAAGATAAGGACTGTGTGGCCAAGCAGGGGCACTGAATGTGTTTCCTTGCTGCATCTGACAGTTTGGGACCCGGGGGGAAGTTGGATTTGTGTCTATGGTGGGTTGGATGAAGGGCCATGGACCCCTAAGGAACCCACCCTGTTGGTTTTGTTGCCCAGCTGCCTCTCCGGACTTGGAAGCAGGGCCTTGAGCAGAGTGAGGGAAAGGATACTCCCCTCCCCCATCCCCAGAGAACTTTATTTGGACACTTCTTTTGAATTGAGGTGATAATGCAATGTACTTTGTGTTTGTTTAAGGCCCTATGGCCACTTTGGCAACTTTAGTTACTTATTTTGCAAACACCACCTAAGATATGTTAATGTTAATTCAAATGTAAATTGCCTATGCTATGGGTATGAAAGATCTTTGGGCCAAATGTAATGGGAATGTAAATTTATGCTGTTGCCATCTTTTTAAGATTGTATTGTGTAAGATATTCTCTGCCCTTAGGCCTTTTGATAGGCTTAAGTGTACCTGGAGGCTATGCTGGGAGGCCTATTTTTCAGGAGACACTTTGTGATTGGGCAGTGAGGTCAAGAGGGTTGTTATATTCTCTCAGCCAGGAGAAGGCTATATAAACCTTGATGTAATACACCATTCATCAAGTGTGATTCAATAATTTCCAAGTACTACTCCACCCCTTGGCAGTATATTCATTTAGTCAATCACAAAGTATCTCTTCTCAGATTAAGATTAGTTTCTAATTATAAACATAATATATTCATTTGGTCAATCACAGAGCACAAAAAGTCAAGTTTCCTGCCCCTGGATCATAACTGAATTACAATTATCATCAGTTAATGCCAAACACCTTCTTAAAAGGGGCAGTGGAGAGCACAAAGTCCATCTACTCCTGAGCTACAGCAAGTTTAAGATATCATCACAACATTTAATACTCAAAGGGAGGTCTTTTCTTCATCTTGACCTGAGGCAAGTTCTAAGCTATCTCTGTTCCTGGGGAGACAAAGTTTAACAAAGGCACAATATATATTGCCAGTGTCCTCATTGATTCACTCTCTGCTTGCAGAACAGTCCCAGAACCCCTGAAAATATCAGCAAGATCCTCTTCCAGTATTTCTGTAAACATACAACAAGAAAATCCTTCCTCAGGGCTTCTGAACCAACACCAAGGTTCCAGGCCCTCTGCAGCAACAATACTGCCCTTCACCAGCAGATAAATCTTGCAAAACAATATCAAAACAGACAAAATGCAGGAATCCCAGCCATGTCTCCTCAGTTCTTGTTTGTTCTGGGTGGCAGCTCTCAAAAGTCCTGGGCAGCTCCAACTGTCCCTCAGCAATCCTCTGTCTCTGCTTCCACAATGCTGCTCTCAAAAGTTCTTCTGCCTCTTTCTATACTTCAGCCTTCTCTCTGCTTCTGCCTCTCTAACACTACAGCACCAGCTCCTCCCAGTTCAGCCTTCTCTCTTCATGTCAACAAGTCCATCCCTCAAGTGGGCTTCACAAGCTCTGGGTTTCAACATTCAACCCAAAAAGCAAATCAATACAAGGGATCTTTAAATTCTGTTACTATTACACCAATTCTACTTTTAAAGAAGTTGTTTTCTTCAGTCTAACCCACTCCCCAATTTGGTCCATTGCATTTTTAAGAAAATTATTTTCTACAGTCAATTTTTGTCTTTCCTATTTAAAACTATTGACTTTCTCTTTCATACATCTTATTTATTTTCCCCATTTTTTCTTTTACCTCTCTTATTTTACTTTTTTAATCCTTCTTCAGATCTTTTAAGGAAGTTTTTTAGACCTGAGAACAATTTATATTCCCCTTTGAGGTTTTGGATGTGCATATATTGACAACGTTGTCCTCTTCTGAATTGGTGTTTGAATCTTCCCTGTCACTATAGAAAGAATCGATGGTCATTTTTTATTCCTGCTTTTTGCTCATGATGTTTGCCTATTTCTTGGCTTTTAAAGTTGATCTCTTTCTCTGGAGGCACAGAGCACAGTGTCCCCAGCTTCTTGTGTTGGGTTTTAAGGGACCTTGTCCCTGCATTGCATTGTGTCCTAGGTCCTCAGGTGCTGGTAGCTGGAGGTTGTAGTGTTCCAGCAACATACCTGGTGGTGAGCTGGGATCAGCAACACTGAAGCTCTAAAGGTATGTCTGGCCACCAGAAGATGCCTCCTCACCTGGACTGCTCTGAAGCACTGGGAGGTTTGGCTGTTGGAGGACACTTGCCCACTGGTGCACGTGGTGGTTTTCTGAGCTGGAATCTACTGGATCCCCTGATTGTGCCTGCTTCACCACCCTGGTGCTCAGGATCTCCCACAAGTTTGCTGAGGTGGGACTTTCTGCTGAGATGCTTCCTGTGCCGTACTACTCCCCTTCCACCAGAGCAACAGGGCCCTTTCCTGTTAATTCCCATAAGCTTCCTGGGTTAAAAGACTGAGGTACCCTACCTTTCTGCTGGCTTAGCTGTTCCAGGGTTTTTTCCTGGGGCAATATTTACTGGATTTTAGAAGTCAATAAGGGATAGTGAGAAAGAATTATTGTTTATTCTGCCATCTCAGCTCCCAGAAGTCAAACACATTCTCACTCTTACTGATCACTGTTTCTCTTTCTAGATGTTCAACAATTATCCCCTTAATAATACCCTCTAAATTTCTGTCAGGAATAAAGTTTATTCTCAGTAAGTCTGAATTTGTTAGGATTTAATAGGATTCAACTATTAATGGTTGAATACCAATTTCTCAAGTCTTGTTGCTAACTTCCTATTCTCCATAATCATTTTAGATCAGTGCAGTGATGAATCAATCACATCTTCCAGATCTTCTGTTACACTTAGATACAGTTCTTTTGAGCCTTATGACTTGAATTAATTCAGGACAGCTGAGCACTATCTTAACTCCTTATAGTTCAAAAGTTCAGTACAAGTCAGCAAACATTTTTTTTAAACAGCAACTATGTCATTAATTTAAAACAGGAAGAGATGTCAGAAATAATCTATGCTAATACCCTCATTTTACACATGAAGAAAGCACAGCAAAGGGAGACAATTTTTTGACGCATACGATCACATAGGTAGCATTAAAAATGCTGGGAATAAGTCCACTATGAAGAAATTTGAGGAGTGAGAAAGTACAAATAACTTCGTATTATCTGTTTTTTTCCTTCTAATTCAAAGATTTATCTCTTTGGCAGAAAAAGTTGAAGCAAAATAAATATTTAGTAGTTCTGCACTTCCTACTTGATCTCTTCTCATCATTCCATTCATCTGAAATATGACCCTGTACTTTTTTTTTATCATTATCCTTCTTTTCTAACACCACAGATATAGGAGGGAAATAACACTTCACATACTTTTGTTATCCTGATTCAAAAAGTTAAAGAATTTGCCAACAATGCATAGCTAGTTGGCATCTGATTCTAAAACCAGGATCTCAGAATGAAAACATAGAAAAAAGAAAATAGAAGTTTATGTCTTGAAATGTTAAGGAATTTATATCATATATAGGACAAGAAATGAAAAAAAAAGTCAGTGAGGAGAAAGGTTAGATTGGTAGACTGTGGAGAAATAAGAGAATGTTATCTCCACCCAGATACAGGATACAACTCAAGATAATGTCATTCAGCACAGCATGTTAAATAGGTTGGGTGTCTTCTTGAGAAATAGGTTTAGTTTGTGGCTCTAATCTTTTATGTTTAACTATAGGCAAGATTCAACATCTCTGAGACTGTTTTCCCATCTGCAAAACAAAAATAATAATTTTTGCACTCCTTCCCTGACAGTGTTGTTGTGCATAAGGATTTTTTTATAAAATTTAAAGGATTATAACAGCTCAATCTCATTATATAATTGGAATATAAAAGGCGGGAGAGGAGCTAGCTCTTTTATGATTAACTTAGTAAATTTTTGAAGCAAAATCTGATCTTCACTGGACATTTAGAGGTCAGGAAAATTTTTAAGTAATGGTATGACAATCCATTCTCCATACAAAGAAGTTGAGGAAAAAATCCAAATGGGGAGGGGAGAGAATAAAAGAAAAAACAATCCTTAAAAATATCAGACCTGTATCCTCATTTTCAGGATGTTTTATCCATGAATATAAAACACACTTCCAGCTCCATGAAACCCAGCATTAAGATTATTGCACATTTTATTGGCCTTTCCTGGGCTCTGAAACTTGAAATTCATCTGCCTCTAACCTTTCCACCCAAGTCGGCTTCATACATAAGTAAAGAGCAAGTTGAAATTACAGGGAGCTATAAAGAAATGGAAGTAACTCACTTTCTTCTTTCAAAACCAATATTAAAATATATGAGGTGCAATTGTCAAACTACAAAATTGCCAGATGATTCATAAGGAATGAGTGGCCGCCAGGCTAGCCTGCCTGCTACCTTGAATTACCAATTTTTAACAGGTCTTTGAGAAGGAAGACACTTGGATCATATCTAAGGCAAACAGATGTGAAAATCTACAGAAGGGAAGGAGAAGTGGAAGGAGAATCATAATGTCATCTCCATCCTGATGCTGAACACAACTACAGATAATGCCATTTAGTAGAGCGTGTTAAAAAAAAAAAACTGCTAAAGTTTTTAGTAAACAGTTTGAAAAGAAAACTCCAGAGGAATCATCCCCCTATTCTTACATTTCCTACATGCCACCATCCTTCCACCCTCAAAAGAAAAGAGGGAATCAAAAATCCTTTTAACTTGTCATTGACTTAGCTGATATAGCCAAATATTGTTGCTAAATGGATTTGTACAGTCAAGGGTGAATATATGCTTCTGTTCACTGAGCCACAGTATTGATGCTTAATTTGCTGCCTAAGTGTCATAGTGCACTCAGAAATGCAACCAGGCTTTATGGATGGCAGAGAGATATGTCCATAGATGTGTTGCTGTGCTACAAGGCTCACCTAGAACTCATACTAGCTGATTTTCTTGAAACAGTCCTGAGACATCATTGATGTATCTTGAAAAGTGGTAGAGAAAGTATTAAATAAATGTAGGAGAGGTAGAAAAAGGGGAGAAGGAATAGATTAACCTTTTCAGAAATCATCATCACTAAGATAATCAATACCATCAATTCCATCAATTCTCACCAGTGCCATTATCATACTTAATACCTCCATGTGAAGCAAAAGCTCTTCAACAGCCACTTTGAATATACTAAGCAATGCCATTATCACCACAACATCCATTACCAACAACTCTGCTACCATTACCACTCCAATGCTACTAGCACAATTAGCATTATCACTCAACTTTTACCATAACTACTTTAACTACTATTGTTATTATTACCATTACAGTCATGATTATTCATGACTAAATGGTAGTGGTATGTTCCCCTGCTCCCTCCACACTAATTGTAATGGGGGATTAGCAATAAAGGTGATGACATCCTAAAAGAGAAAGGAAATAAAAGATGGTCAAGCAAGTTAATAAAATGAAAAAAAAGAGAACAGAATGAAATTAAAAGGGACACACTGAAAAGGATTGTTTTAAACTAACATTTGGAATTTCATCACATAAATTTTAAAAGAATTGTAGGCTGTAAGTAATAGAGATGTAAAATTTCATAAGAAATTTATCCCTTTTCTTCTTTGTTTATGGAAATGCTCATATTTCAAATGTACTGAGTTCAAGAATAATAAACATATATTTTATTATGTCAAAAAAAAGGAAGTGATAGTGCCACTGTACTCTACCCAAGACAGACCACAGTTAGAATATTGCTATTCTAATGATCATATTTTAACAAGAAAATTGAAAATCTGGAATACATTCAGAGACCATGACATATAAGATTCAGTTGAAGGCTGTTAAGCTGCAGAAGAACAGTGCATTGTAGTGATAAATATGCTATATTTTGAATCAGAGGATGTCACTTTGAATTCTAGCTCTTCTACTTAGTTATCATTGTGATAATGGGAAAGATAATCAATATATGTGTTATAACTTCTTTATCTATGAAATGAAGTATTTTAAGTAGATAACTTTTGGCTTTTCGACTCTAAGCCTTTATTCATTTGTTTATCCTAGAGAAGAGAGTACAGGTTTAGACGAGGGCAGGTATTGTAGAAGCCTTCACTCTTTCATTGGACTTTCATTTGAAAAAAGTAGATGTTTTATACTTGGGTCCCAGCAGCTAGAACTTAGGGGAAACAGGTGGAAGTTAAAAAAGGGCAAAATTCAAATCTACATTAAGAAAAAATCCTAACAATTCCAAGAGTGGAATGGACTACCTTAAGAGTTAATATATTTTTTTTCATCACTGGAGATCTTCAGGAAAAAGACTGAATGACCACTTTTTAGGAATATGGTAAGGATGATTTTTATGTAGATATAATTTAGACTGTATAAGCTCTGGAGTTACTTCCAGTTCTGTGTTTATAAGCAGACATCTGAAAGAACTGTCATAAGTACAATTGTCCAAACATCTATCGGACTAAATTGATGCCTAATTTTGAAGAATGTTTTTTCCTGTCTACCATGCACAAAAAATGATGGCACTGGTCCTTTTAGTTGATAAAAGCTATCTAATTGCATGCTCAGAAAAATGGCTAACAGGGAAAATAGCTTTCTCCCTACTCTCTAATGTACACTGACATGGGGCTTTTTGGTTGCAATGGGTTTTAGGAGAGCTTTATCTTAAATAAATTATAATTTTCACAAAATGCAAAAAATGTGAAAAGGGGCTTGACAGAAAGATGAGTCATTTCAGTGACAGGATATATAGACATAAAATGGCAATTAAGCTTGAATGTATGAGAAAATGAGTAAGTTGCTCTCCTGTCCCACATCCTTCTTTCTTGGACATAGTTGCTGTCCAGTGAATATTTGGTTGAAATATTAGAAAAGAATAAATTCATTTACTTGACATCATGTGTGGCACTTGTAGAGAGACAGACTTTGTTGAGGTTGAGGATAGGGTATGAAAATCATAGTTAATAAATATTGACACCATCTGTATGGCTGAGTTGATATATTTGAGCTTTTTAGTTCATCAAACACCTTTAGAAAATGATCATCAATAATTGAAAATTATTGAACATTTGCCAGGCATGAGGACTCATATTAAGTGTGGCCAAATTTAAGGAAAAATTTTTTGCCTTGTTCCTGGCATTAAGAAAGACTTGAAATGACTTGTGTTGGAACTTTAGAAGTCTGCTGAGAATTTAGCTGACAATGTACATTTAATAAAAATGGCTTGCATATATTTAATGAGTTTCCATCATAGAGCTTTAAGTATGTTCTGTTATGTTGTCTTACTTGTCTTCAGAACATCCTTGTAAGGTGGGGAGTAAAATTTAAAATTCATGTTTCATAGTTCAAGGAACTAAGGCATAAAGATTCATAATCTAACCTACCTGCAGGAATGCCCACAACAAATTTTGGAAGACTAAGAAGAAGTGTGTATATTAGACATAATAATAGATTTGAAATCAAGAGACCTGAATTAGAATCTTAGTGCCATCAAATGGAAGGGGATGTGGTATTCTTCTGCTTTTCCCCAGAGCAGAACCTGAAGCAATGGGTGAAAATCACAGAAAAAGGTAAATTTAGGTTTGATATAAAGAAAAAATCTTATCCGAGCTATGGAGAAGTGGAATGGCCTGCTTTTTAAAGTAGTTCAAATGATTGTGAATCATGGAATTCCATAGGCTCAGGTCATTTTACAGCAAAAAAGAATTCATAGGTCTAAAGAGGTTTAGTGTTTTACTGATAAGTTTCTCACAAAAACTGGAATACAAGATTTCATTGATAATATATATATATATATATATAAAAGGGAGCTTAAATGGACCCATAACAAGAGAGAAAGTTCAGCAATAGATAAAGTTATGTACATATAACTACTTCAGTGATTAAAAGAACTGAGGAAGACTTTCAACATGTTGACAAAGCTGATTCTTAACAAATGTTTTTTGAGAGGTGTAATGGTAATGGGAATTTGAAGATCTTCCCTGCCTCTTAATAGACCAAAGGAAATTTGAAGATCTTCCCAATTCCTTAATAGGTGAAATGTAATCACATGGAGCTTGTGGTGGGAGGAGTTTGCTGAACAAGGTGGAGCAGGAAGGGTGGAGCAGAGCTGAGAGGAAGCTGAGAGTCAGAGCAGTTAGAACGGAGGGAGGTGAGATGAGCAGACAGCTAGGCTTGAGAGTGTTTGTTTGTGGGAAAGCTTTGAGATGGTGTTGCTTCCTGGAGTGTTAATGTGTGTTAACTTCTTTGTTGCTATAATGGATTCTGTTTTCTGGTGTTGGGATTTGGCTTTATGGTGTCTGAATAAATGTTTTACTTCTGTCTTCTATATTGAGAATCTGCTATATTTTGCAACTCACAATTATGCCAGCATATTCATAATTGCTCTTGGTGCTGTGAATATTGCCTTGTAGACACGAGAGTTGCACTTCCCAAATCTACCCATAAATTGTGGTATCTATGAATAACATAGGGTATATGTATGTGATGAAGTACTATTGTACTGTGAGAAGGTTGGCTGGTGATTTGGAAAAAATTGGGAAGACTTGTAGTCACTGATACAGAGTGAGGGGAGCAAACATAGGCAAACAAATTATTTTTTAAAAGCAATACTGTAAAGATAACTTGGAATCATTCAGTAATTCCAAATAATTCAATGATCAACCATGACTCTAGAGGACTCATATTGAAATATGCTACCTACTTCCTGGAAAAGAAGTAGTTAATTCAGTGTAGAGCAAGTATATAATTTTTGGATAAGGCCAATTCAGGAATTTTGCTCAATGGAACATGTTTATAATGGGGGATTTGCTTTCCATTTATTTTTAATGAGAGGGGGTAGGTGAAGATTACCATTGACTGAAGAAAAAAAATTAAAAACATTTTTAAAGTTCTCAAAAATGACTCTTGATTGGTTGACTTTACAGGGTATTTCAAAGAAAAGTCAGATAAGAATCACACTAGATAATAGGATGTGGCAGACCTCTGCACCAGTGGAAGGAGTCCCTACACTGAAGGACTCCCAGATCTAGCAAAAATTGGAAGTGTGAATGGATTTCTATCTCTTCTTAAAAATGTTATTTCCGTTGCCAACTGAATGAAAGATGGAATAGCAGCCAGGGTTACTCTGCCATTAGTACAGTCTTGCCTCAGTCTGCTTTCCCAATGTAATAATATTTTAAAAAGATAGATAATATTGTTCTAATTAAATATATTATTAGTAACATACTTAAAAGGGAAGAAGGGATTAGGAAAATAAAATATAGCAAAAGTATTCTAAGTTAGGAGGTTGGGAATTTTTTGGCACAATTTACTTCATCAGACAATAGTCTCACTATGTGCATCTTCATATAAAGTTTAACAAGTGTTAATAAGTTTAATAAGTCATGACTATGATACTTGTTCTTTTATAATTGAAATAATGCAAGATGATTTTAATTTTTTTTCTTTTGAATCACATGTATATGTGCAATAGTAATAGAAGCTAATGTTTAGACAGATTTTATGTAAAATATCCAATTGTACCCTTAAAGCAGACTATTAACAATGTCTTCATTTTGTAGGTGAAGAAACTGTGTTGGAGAGATTAAATGACTTGCCTACATTCACAAATATCTGAAGTATGATTCATACTCATTTCTTTCTGACTGTAAGTTAAGTACTCTTTTTAGTACTATTTGGAAAATGATTTAATATTATATATACATATATATATATATATATATATATTCTCTTAATTTATTCTCACAACACTTCTAGGAAGGAGGTTCTATTATTGACCCCATTTTACAGATGTGGAAACTGAGGCAAAGAGAAGTTAAATGATTTTTCCAGGGTCACACAGCTAGTAAGTATCTGAAGCAGAATTTGATCTCAGGTCCTCCTGACTTCAGCTCAAGGATTATCCTCTGTGCCACCTAGATGTTTTTAGGCCTAAATAATCAGTACTTTGGCCTTAATAAGAACTCAGATTTGAAGAGCCATTTCAAAGCTAAGATACTATAGTCCTATAAAAGGACATTTGTTTGCTTAAAGTAATGTTGAAAAATTATTACCTCTTGAAATTTAAAATAATGCCACCTATTATGTTACAATTCATGAGGAGCTTTGTTATGTTCAATGTAAAATACAGTACATCTTTTCAATTGATTTAATAATTTCATCAAGTAACTATATGATCATATACTATATGATGAGCACAGGGGATCCAAAGGTAGAGATTACTAAAGATGCTTTCATTACATTTGTAAATCCAATAAGTGCATTGCTTCATGTACAATATACTTTGAGGAGGGTCAAATAAGTAGAAAGCAAAGGAATCAGGAAAGACTTTCAATCAATAATCATTAACTAAGCACTTATTACATGTCAGGCACTGTATTATGTACATGTATACAAAAGGGGAAAAAGTCACTGTATCAATGTACTTACATTCTATCGATTAAACAGCAACTCCATATGCACATGCATATACACTTATACATATATATACATATCTACAAATATGCACATATACATAAACACATTTCTATATATGTATGCATGTATACATGTACATATATGTATATATATGCATGTGTATGTATATACGTATATGTGTGTGTGTGTGTGTCCAAAAGAGGGCACTTACAGCCTGAAGGATCAAGAACAGCTTGACATAGAATATGATACATGAGCTTTGGGGAGAAAGAAGGACGCTAAAAGGTTGAGCTGAAGAGGGGATATATTTTGAGGATGGAGGTAGCCAATGTGAAAGCACAGAGATGGGAGATGCAGCAAAGCAGTCAGTTCAGTTTTACTATATTATTGAGGAAAAGGAGTAATTGTTATGTTTAGGAAGGTAGGCTGGTACTAGCTTGTGAAGAGTGTTTAATAACATACAAGGGTTTTTCTTTGGTCCTACAAATTATAAAGAACTGCTGGAGTTTATTGGAGAGGGGAGCAAAATGATCAGAATTGTGCTTTAGCAACATCAATTTGGTAACTGTGCGGAGTCTGAATTGAAGAGAAGAAATTTGCACCAGAACGGCCAGTTGTCTAGCTATTACAATATTCAGAAGGAGAGTTGTGAAAAACTGGAACTGAAGTGGTGGCAATTTCAATGGGGAGAAGGGGATGGATGTGAGCGATGTTGTTGTGTTTTAAATAATCATATTTCCAAATTGTGGATATACGGGTTTAGTGGGTGTAAGGAATGACACTAAGGGTACAAACCTAGTGACTGAAAAGATGGTGCTGACCTCATCAGAAATAGAGAAGTATAAAAGAGTGTGGGTTTCAGGGGAAATACAATGAGTTCTGTTTGGGACAAAATATTTGAAATAACTCAGAACAGCTAATTTGAAATGTTCAGTTTGTCATTGCATATGTATGATAAACTCAGGAGAGAAACTATAGCTATATATAGTCATGAGATTGGATTCATCTGCATAAGGAATATTATGAAATATGTGGGAGGTGATGAGCTAATAAATCAGAGCAGGTATAGAGAAAAGAGAAGAGTACCCAGGACATAACCTTGGAGCCCACAGTTATCACACATGACATTGGAATGGGGGAAGAGCATACAAGCAATTATTAAGTGCCTACTATATTCCAGACACTGTACTAAACACCTTATAAATATTGTTCCTCACAACAACTCTGTGAAATAGTTGCCATTATTATTCCATTTTATAGATAAGGTACCTGAGGCAAGCACTGGTTAATTGATTTGCCCAAAGCCACACAGCTAATAAATGTCTGAGATGGAACTTGAGACTTCAAGTCCAGTGCTGAATCCAGTACTTTAAAAGGAATAGTTAGGGAAGGACCTGAACTTATAACTAAGAATACTCCCATTTCATCCATGTGTTCTGTTCTCCATAGCTTCACCAGATTAACTATACAAATATTTTAAATGAAAATATAATGTTATTCTAGAAGTAGAGTTGATGATTTCACCTTGTACCTTTTTTCCTTTCTTGTTTTCAACAAGGTAAACAACTCAATTATGTTTGCCATTTGGCAACTGCCTGTCATCCTCCATATGACTCACTGTGGCTGAAATGAAAGCCTGATACATTTGCCCATTTCTTCCCTATTGCTTTATCAGTGAAAAAAATTACCCTCATAACTCATAATATGAACTGTCTCCAGGCATAGAGGCTGTCTATACTTTTCCAAATTTAGCCATTAAAGATTTTACCAATGGCAGAGCCTGGTGAAGACTGTCATGGCAGACCCTTGTCTTCTAATAAAATTCATTTTTGCCCTCCCCAACTTACTACAGGAATATTAGCCTTTCTGGTAGGACTGTGTAGCCTATAACTCTCCCTTTTATGTCACATTTTCCCCTTCTTTCACTTGAGGTCTGCTAGGTTTGCCTGCCAACCCTTAATCCCAATTCATGAAGCAATAGATTTTACACAATTTGGCATCAGTATCCACAAGCAATGACCTCATAGAATCTGAGCAGTGGCAAGCCACAAGCAGACATCTCTGCTTTGGTCATGGATGCATAGGTAAATGTACTTATAAGAAAAGCTTTTGGTGTCATACATTAAAAACTAGAAATGGATTAAAATCACAATAATAGTCTCTCATTTCTTTACAACTAGGCTAAATGGAGATGTGCAGTTTGACTGTTAATCATTCCTAATGAAGATGATATTCCTCATCATGACAGGGAAGTGCATACCCATACATATATGTGAAAACCCTAGACATATGCATATATACACATATCTTATCATCAATCATCATCATCTTCATCATCATCAACTTCATCATTAAACAGCATCTGCTTGTTTAATATGTGCTAGGCACTGTTAAGTACTGGGAATAAAAAAAATGGCAAAAATGTGGTCCCTGTTCAGGCAACTGACACTTAAACATCTATGTACATTAAAAAAATACAAATAATGTAGGGGCGGCTAGGTAGCACAGTGAATAGAGCACTGGCCCTGGAGTCAGGAGGACCTGAGTTCAAATTCGGCCTCAGACACTTAACAAAAAAACCTACAAAACTAGCCACGTGACCTTGGGTAAGCCACTTAAACCCAATTGCCCTACTTTCCCCCCTCCAAAAAAAGCAAAAAAAAAAAAAAGTAAATAATATAAAAGAAAAATAACCTCACAGTGAAAGTAGTCAGAGTGAGAAAGACCAAAAAAAGGTTTATGGATAAGGTTGGATTTGAACTTAGTCTTAAAGGCAGCCAGGGATTACATCAGGGATGAAGGCAGGGGTGAAGAAGGAAAGCATTCTAGTTCTGCAGGACTGTAAGTGTAAAGCCGGGGAATGGGTGAAGGAGTGTTGTTTGTGAGTATAAATATCATTCTCATCATCATGTCAATCTTTATGTTATATTCCTTAAATACTAATTTAATTTTCAGAAATTTTAATAATAATTTTTCTATTTTAATTTGAGCATGGTGACAAGATAACCAGCCATTTTGCATGTGCAACTTTTTCTGGATGACATTTTCTCAGACTGATAGATCAGTTGAAGAGTTCCTTATCATAACCCCCTAGTTCATCTGATCTATCTTTATTAGACTTTATCTTGTAGAGTCACATTAAAACTGTCCTATATATGTGAAAATATCTTTCTTTGGACATTCTTAAAACTAGGACTCCCCTGTCTTGTCATGGGCTTGTATAACTCAATAAAACTATGTGACACTAATGCAATACCCATAGCAGCTACTATGAATATGCATATGTATTTCCAAGGTAAATTCACAAAATATAATAAACTCACTTCATCAAAGGCAAAACCAAAATATTTATTTGGAACATCAATATTAGTATAACAAGAAGGAAGATTTAGCTAGGTACTCATCACTAATCTAGGAAACATCAAAATCTTAAGCATTCTTTCTGTCAGGCCTCCCCACAAACAAGTTCCCCTAGGCAAGTTCCTCCCTCTACTATCTGCTCTCACTCTCTTTCCCTTGGGCAAGTTCCTTCCACACTGGGCTCCATGTGATTCAGGATCCGTGTGACTCAGACTGTATTACAGCTGTGAGCTGGGTCAGAGATCAAAGCAGGGAAGGCTTATTAATTGGCAGGGAAGATATCATTCCATTAACATTACAAACTAAGAGCTATGATTTTCAGAGTCACCCAAGACAGATAGGTCATAGTGGATAGTTCTAACAAAAGGAGATCCACTGGAGAGGAAAATGGCGTACCATTCCAGCATCTCTGCCAAGAAAACCCCATAGACAGTAAGCCTGGAGAGACTTTGGGAGAAGGGCCTGGCATGCTATGTTACATGGAATCACAAAGAGTCAGATATGACTGAACAACTGAACAATAACAATATTATAGCTACTATTGAAATGCTTTCAGTCACTGAGAAGTAGCTGATTAAGTTTTTTTTTTTTATGAAGGTTAAAATCAATTAGAAGGGTGCATGCACATAAAAATTGATTTCTTAAAGAATAATAAGAAACCTATCAATGCTTCAAAGTTTTAAGTATCTAACCTTTCAAATATTATTTTTATAACCTTACAGAATGTATGCTTCTAAAGTTATTGAAGCTTGAAACTGCAGTAAAGACTTTGGGGATCTGAGATTGAAAAGCCTAGCACAAGCAGCTGTCCAGAGGACTGCTGCTATGAATAGTATAGTGATCACTGCAGCTGATCACATAGTGTAGTGAACTCTCTATTTATTCAAGCAGTAAACTAAAGTAAAACATTCACAGAAACCAAAGTACAGTATTCACAATGATATAACATAAAAAAATTATCACTAGAGTGGCCACATTGTTTTAAACAAAAAATAATGTCATTCAGTAAGTCCTTAACTCAATCATCCTTAAGGAGCAATCATCTTTAAGGGATACAAAATACAAAGGTCTCCAACTCCTAGGTCATATTGCCTTAATCTTGTCAGTCATAAAGTCTTCTTTCTTCTTGATTGGAGGCTAGCTTATGATAATCTTTAACTCAACATCAATACAAAGCAAAAGTTCTATCATCCCTAGGTCAGAGTAAATCATGATCTTCTCAGTCAATACTAAGTACCTGAAGAAAGGTCCTTTTATCTTGATTCAGGGCTGGCTCCCAAATTTCATGGTTTCTCTTCCAAGTTCCCAGATCTTGTTGAATTCATCCAACGATCACCTGGATTCACAGGTAGACAGTTCTCAGCTACTCATCCAGTTCCTTGTCCAGTTCTCATTCCATATTGAAGCTCACAGTGACCAGTCCACCTCAAACCCCTTCAAAGTTTTGTTTCCAGGAAGATGAAGCTTAACAGAGCCACAACAACAATGCACATTGCTGGCACCGTTATCAATTCACTTTCTGCCTGTGAAATCAACACAGACACACAAACAGGGTTTGAGAAATCAACATAAATCATCAATATAGTCTCATGAACTCGGAAAACATCAGTAAAACCCTCCTCCAGGACTTCTGTAAACAGACAACAGGAAAATCCTCTTTCAGGATTTCTGAACTAGCAGTAAGGTCCCAGGGTTTCTATAATAGCGGCAACATCCTCTATCAGCAGACAGGTCTGACAAAGTAACATCAACACAAGCAGAAAAAGTGCCAGCACCACAGCCATGCTTCCTCCCAGTTCTGTGCCGTCTCAGCTGTGCTCCAGATTTTTTTATGTCATTAGCTCCTCCCTGTTCCACCCACCTCTTACATCCTTGCTGTTCCTGTCTTTGTCAAGTGCCTCCCCCTGTGTGCTTCACAGGTTCTGTTTCTTAACAAAGACTTGATATAATTATGGGCAAGACTCAAAGACACTCGAACTGAAATAAGGTGCTAAGTACTCCTTTGTTTGCCATTACAGGGACATATGTGTCTATAGACATAAGCACACATGTATGCATGCATATATGAACATACACATAATACACATACACACAATGTGTATATATTTTCTTGTTCTTGCTGAGTTTCATCTGATACTTTGTAATCCCATTTGGGGTTTACTTGACAGAGATACTTGAGTAGCTTCCTTTTTTTCCTTTTCCAACTCATTTTGCAGATGACAAAACTGAGAAACAGGGTCACACAGCTAGTAAGTGTCTGAGATCATATTTGAAATTAAAAATGAGTATTCCTGACTACAGGCATAGAATTCTATTCACTGTGCCATCTGTGTATACACATATGTGTGTGCTCATGTGTGTATATACACATGTACACACATGTTTTAAGTGTACATCAGTGTATATAGTATATGTATACATATATTTGTATGTGTATACTTATATTTGTACATGCATAGGTATGTATGTACAAACATGTTAATGAATATTGATACATGGATTGATTCACATTCTCCCATTATGTAACCCCTTTAGGCTCATCTCATTCTTACCATGATTATCAATTTGCATTGATGGGATGTCTGACTGGAGCAGAGGTACCCTATCTGGCAATGGAACCAAAAATCAAAGTAATTACACAGAAGCAAAATAAGGGATCAATTCCCTAACTTTGGACTCATTATTTCTTTTGCTTTATGCAATAACAAGTACTACATATAAGTGACATTAATTATAGTGATGATTTTAGAAACATCAAAGGAGGCTATATGGTATTATAAATAGAGGCCTATAATTGAAGAAAAGAGAGACCCAAGTTCAATTCCTGCTTTTTTTCTTGAAATGGCCTTGCAAATCATTTAACCTATATAAGCTTCTAGTAACACCCTTTTCTACTAAGTTATCGAGAATGTGTCATCTGCATTGAGGAAAGTATTTCTCATAATTATACCTCACATTACTAACCAAACCACATATTTTTGCATATTTGAATAATAGATTTATAACTTAACTAATTAAGACTTAATGGGTGAGTCCATTTATTTCATCTTTTTTCATGTTTTTCTTCTTCAATTAAAAATAATGTTCTCATATTATTAACAACACATAATTTCCAAAGAAGAAGAAAAACACACACACAATATATAACACAAACAGGTTGGAATGTAAAAAACCCCAAGACCTTGCATTTTCTAAATAATATTTAAACAGGTACAGGCACTGGCACAGCTAAAGGCCTCAAATACCTGTCCCTCCTAAACCCTAGAGGCTTTGGTTCATAGAAGTGCAAAGAACATATACCCAAGGAAGGAGCAACTTCCTTTGGAGCAAACAAAGAAGAGAAGCCAGCTGTTGTACCAATAATTTAATTCAGGCTCAAAACTTGGGAATGGAAGGTTGGGTATACAGATGCTCTGTAGCTTTTAGAACATCTGCCCCAAATTATCCTTTGCCCACAACTCCTCTCCTTCAGAAAACCAAACAAGAGTGTTGAGATGAACAGTCTGTTTCTTCAAGTTAATTGCTCAAAAAAAAAAGAAGAATCTCTGAGAAAATGCAATTCTAGGGCCAGGTTCTAGAGTTGTATATACTTAGGTTATAACATAGGCTCCCTCCTATCCTCCACCTGACAATGACCTGTGGGAGAGCTACTAGGCTAGACTCAAGAGGGGTACCTGAGGATGGGGATGCAATCTGGACAAGTGAAGCCTTTGGTCTGTGAGAAAAGCTAAGTTAAATTTAAAATCCTTGAATAGGCTGAAATGGTCTTGCTAATAAGCTTTCATGCCCTGGGGGAAGATCTTATTAGACTCCCAACTTGTCCTCTTTCCCTTTAGCTTTTTCCTCCTTTTTTGGAAGTAACTGATTTCAGTGACACCATGCTTACTCAAACACAATTTGCCAATTGCTTTCCCAATTCCCTCATGAATAAGGTCCATGAACTACAGGTGTTTGCTGTGTTAAATTGGAAAGTTTTCCTTTCAGTGCTGTTTCAGTCTAAGGTTGGAAGTTGTTTGAATGACCCATAGCAATGGCTCTGGACCATGACAAACAAATGAAATTCCAAGCTAAGTGGGTAAGAAAGTTATTTAAACTGATCTAAGGAGGAGCCATGCCCAGGCCTGACTTCTTCATTCCCTAAAGATAAGGAACACCAAATTGCCAACTGAGGTCAGACACCTACACTTGTGATCCATAAATCTGGGAAACAATCAAACCCTGTCCATGGAGGGTCAGTAACAAAGCTGAGTGTGGGGAAGCAAGGTGTTATTATAGGCTTATGACGCTCAATATGGGGGTGTGGTCAGGTGGACAGAACATGTTTAGAAAAACCCTAAAAATGTGGTAAATGGGAAGAAGGAGGAGGAAGCAGGAAAGAAGGGTTGGCTTAATAGATTAGCATCAGTAATACTTTTGGTAGGATTCTAGAGGAGTTTGGGATCATTTCACTTATGTTGTAGTTTGACACACCAGAGTAAAGAGGGCAGGATTACTTTAGATCAGGGTGTCTAGGGCTTTCTTTACACTTGGATCATCAAAGTGTGTGTGTGTGTGTGTGTGTGTGTGTGTGTGTGTGTGTGTGTGTGTAGGTAGGTATAGATATAGTATATGTGTATATGTGTATATTTATGAATGTATATGTACATGTGTATATGTATGTATACATGTATGTATAGGCATATATCTATCTACCTCCATACCTATTTTTCTATATTTAGATCTACATCTATCTATAACTATAGATAATTCTATCTATATCGGACTATGTTGATAGAGATAGATAGATATAGATATGGGGACATCAGCCTTTGGCCAGAAACATTACTTGCAAGTAATTACTTGGCAGACAGCTGCAGGCCAGGATGAACAGCCCTTGAACTGGAGCCCCAGGCCTGGAGACTACATTGCAGGCTTTGTCACAAGATGAGATTGAATGGGACTGAATGGAGGCTAGTTGCCTAAGATCTATTATCTTTGCCAATACTGGTTGTTAGCCATAGTGGCAAAATTTTGTTTCTGCATGCCTACTGGGGTAGTTGTAGCAGGATTAGGATTTCTGCTGCAGTACTGGCAGTATGTCTATTAAAGAGACTACGGATTTTGGTCTGAAGTCCCTGCTAACTGTAGGGTTGTAGCTGATGCTGGAGATGGTGGAGCTTAAGGATGGAGAGAGTACCTTACTGCTTTGGAGACGCTGAAAACTGGGGCTTCAGCGAAGTGCCCCAAGGTTCCTCAAGTGGTTAGCAGAAAATAGTATCTGGCAGAAGGTTGAATTGGCCCCTCATGAGTCATTTCTTCCATTGATGTACTTAATGATCTTGTCCATTTCTTTGGCAGTGAGGTACCTCTTAGCAGTCAGTCAATAAAGGAGGCTTTATATAGTAGGTGTGTTTCTTCCTAATATCCCTTGTCTAAGGAGGTTGCTTCTGCTTGCTCCTTTTCCTGCATAATGGCCTCATCTGCCATCTTGGCTGTCTGCCTAGAGATTTGCTCACATTCCTTCTCTGAAAATTCAGTCTTTTGGTATTCATAGTTCCTTTCATTTTTCCCACTTAATAAAATCTTTTTTTCCTGGATATGTATAAAGATAGTTTTCAACTTTCATTTTATAGGATTTTGAGTTCCACATTTTTCTCCCTTCCTACCTCCCCTCCTACACCCCCAAGACAACAAGCAATCTGATAGAGGTTATACATGTACAATAATGGTAAACATATTTCCACATTAGTCATGTTAATGAAGGAAGAATCAGAATAAAATGGAAAAAACAGTAGAAAAAACAAACAAGGGAAAATAGTATGCTTTGTTCTGCATTCAGATTCCCAATTCTTTCTCTGAATGTTGACAGCATTTTCCATCGAGAGTCTTTTGGAATTGTCTCCCATCATTGTATTACTCAGAAGGGTTGTTTATCATAGCTAATCATCACATAACATTGCTTTTGCTATGTATGATGTTCTCCTGGTTTTGCTCACTTCACTCAGCATCAGTTTATGGAAGCCCTGCCAGATTTTTCTGAAATCTGCCTGCTCTTAATTTATTATAACACAATGGCATTCCATTACATTCATATGTCACAGATTATTCAGCCATTCCCCAATTGATGGGCTTCACCTTAATTTCTATTCTTTGTCACCACAAAAAGAGCTCCTATAAATATTTTAATACATGTGGATCTTTTTCCCCTTTCTATTTTCACTTTGGGATATAGACCTAGTAGTGATATTGCTGTATCAAAAGGTATGCACAGTTTGGTTGCTCTTTGGGCATAGTTCCAAATTGCTCTCGACAATGTTTGCATAAATTCACAACTCTATCAATAATGCATTAGTGTTCCAAATTCCCCACATATTTTCCAACTTTCATAATTTCTCCTTTTCTGTCATATTAGCAGATCTTGAGGTGGTACTTAACAGTTGTTTTAATTTGCATTTCTCTAATCAATAGTGATTTAGAGCATGTTTATATGACATTAGATAACTTTAATTTCTTCATCTAAAAACATCTAAATTCATATCTTTTGACCATTTATCAATGGGAGAATGACTTGTGTTCTTGTAAATTAGACTCCATTTCCCATATATTTGAGAAATTAGTCTGTAAATAATGCTTCCTATCTTTCTTCTTCCCTTTTAATCTTGATTATATTATTTGTGTTTGTATATTTTTTTTAAATTTAATATAATCAAAATTATCCATTTTGCATTTCACAATGTTCTCTATGTCTTGTTTGACCATAAATTCTTCCTTTCTCCATAGTTCTGACAGGCAAGCTATTCCTTTCTCTCCTAATTTGCTTATGGTATCATTCTCTATGTCTAAATCATGTGCCCATTTTAATCTTATCTTGGTGCATGGTGTGAGATGTCTAAGCCTTGTTTCTGCCATACTATTTTCCAGGTTTCCAGTATTTTTTTGGTCAGATTGTGAGTTCTTATTATCCTCCCCCCCCCCAAAAAAAAATAACCTGTAGTATTTGAGTCTATCTAACTATAGATTATGATATTCATTTACTACAGTGTCTTCTGTAACTAATCTATTCCATTCATCCACCACTTTATTTCTTAGTACCAAATAGTTATTTTTTTTGTTTTGTTTTGTTTGGTTTGGTTTGGTTTTTGCCTTTTGGAGGGCAATTGGTGTTAAGTAACTTGCCCAAGTTTACACAGCTAGTATCTTTGCGTGGGTGTTAAGTGTCTGAGGCCGGAACTGAACTTGGGTCCTCCTGACTCCAGGGCCAGCACTTTACTCAATGTACCACGTAGCCACGCCAATACCAAATAGTTTTAATGATTGCTGCTTTAAAATATATTTTTAGACTTGGTATTGCTAGGCTACCATCCTTTGCATTTCTTTTAACTAATTCCCTCAATATTCTTGACTTTTTGTTCTTTCAGATAATTTTTTAAATTTTTTTTCTAGATCTCTAAAATAGTTTTTGTTAGTTTGATTGGCATGGCATTAAATGAGTAAATTAATTTAGTTAGACTTATTTTTATTATATTAGCTCAGCCTACTTATGAGCAATTGATGTTTTTTTCCCAGTTCTTTAGATCTGATTTCATTAGTGATAAAAGTGTTTTGTAATTGTTTTCATATGGGTCTGTTTTGGCAGGAAGGCTTTCAAATATTTTATATTGTCTACTGTTATTTTAAATGGAATTTATCTTTCTATCTCTTGCTGCTGGGCTTATTGGTAATATATAGAAATGCTAGTGTGTTCTGTGGCTTTATTTTATATCCTGCAACTTTCTAAATGTTGTTCATTATTTCAAGTAATTTTACACTTGCCCCTCTAGGATTCTTTAAGTATATTATCATGTCATCTGCAAAGAGTGATAGTTTTGTTTATCTCATTGCCTCTTCCAATTCCCTCAAATACTTTTTTTTTCTCTTATTGATAATGCTAATATTTCTAGCATGATATTGAATAATAATAGTATATTAGGCATCCTTTTTTTCCACCTCTGATCTTATTGAGAAAACTTCTACCTTATCACCAATGCATATAATGCTTGTTGATGGCTTTCGATAGATAATGCCTATTTTTTAAAGGAAAACTCGATTTATTACTTTGCTCTCTACTATTCTTCATAGGAATGGGTGCTGCATTTTTTTCAAAAGCTTTTTCTGCATCTATCAAGATAATCACATATTTTTTATTAGTATGGTTATTTGGGTGGTTAATTATGCTGATAGTTTTCCTAATATGGAACTAGCTTTGCTTTCCACGTGTAAATTCCACCTTGCCATAGTGTATTATCCTTGTGATAAATTAATGTAATCTCTTTGCTAATATTTCATTAAAAATTTTTGCATCAATATTCATCAGGGAAATTGGTCCATAATTTTATTTCTCTGTTTGCACTCTTCCTGATTTAGGTATCAGCATCAAATTTGTGTCACAAACTGAATTTGATAGAACTCCTTATTTATCCATTTTTCCAAATAGTTTATATTATTTTGGAATTAATTGTTCTTTAAGTACTTGGTGGAATTCACTTAAAAGTCCATCTGGCCTTGGAGATTTTTTTTTCTTAGGGAGTTCATTAATGGCTTGTTGAAATCCTTTTTTTTTCTAAAAAGAAGTTATTTAAGTATTTTATTTCCTCTTCTCTTAATCTGTGCAATTTATGTTTTTTTGTAAATACTCATCTATTTTACTTAGATTTTCAGATTTATTAGCATATAGTTGGACAGAATCATTCTTAATTATTGCTATATTTCCCTATATTGGTTGTGAATTCTGCTATCTGCTTCCTTTTTACAAGAGAGGTCATACCATTCACATTCAATTATGATTACGAATTGTGTACTTCCTTCCATTGAATTTCTCCTTGTTTATACTTTTTCTCTTTCCTTTCACCCTGTCCCTTTACACCAGTGTTTTTCTTCTTACCACCACCTCCTTCAGTTTGTTCTTCTTTCTCTCAACCTCCCTCTCTTTTCTTTTCCCTTTCTATTTCTCTATAGGGTAATATGAAATTCTACATCCAAACTGATTGTGCATTTTATTTGATATTTCAGCAAAATCTTATGAGACTAAGGTTCAAACCATGCTGACCCCCTTCCTTTTTTCCCTATACCAATTCTTTTGTAGCTCTTCATGTAATACAGTTTACTCTATTCTTCCTCTCCATTTCTTTTGTCCAAATACAATACTTTTTTCAATCTTTATTTTTATATTATCACATCAAAGACAACTTATACTTACAAACTTTATCTATGTATGCTCCTTCTAATTACCCTGATAGAGATACAGTTCTCAAGAGTTACAAGCATCATCTTCCTGCGTTGGGATATAAATAGTTTAACCTGATTGAACAACAAGTTTTTTTTTTTTTTTTCCCATTCTTAATTAGCTTTGTATGCTTCTTTTGAGTCTTGTATTTGAAGATTGAATTATCTGCTCAGCTCTGGTCTTTTCATCAGCAAAGTTTCCTATTTCATTGAATGTCCAACTTTTCCTTTGAAAGAATATGCTGCTTTGCTGGGCAAATGATTCTTGATTTTAATGCAAGTTCCATTGCCTTCTGGAATATCATATTCTAAGCCCTCCAATTTCTTTAATATAAAAGTTGCTAAGTCCTGTATAATTGTGCCTGTGGCTCCTTGATATTTGATTTTTCCTGGCTATTTGTAGTATTTTCTTCTTGACCTGATAATTCTGGAATTTGGACAACAATATTCTTTGAACTTTTCATTTTGAAAATTTTTTCAGGAGGGGATTGGTAGATTCCTTCCATTGCTATTTTGCTCTCTGGTTCTAGATATCAGGGCAGTTTTCCTTGACAATTATTTGAAAGATACTACCTAGATTCTTTTTTTTAAATCATGGATTTCAAGTAGTCCAACAATTCTTGAAATTATCTCTCCTATTCCTATTTTAGAGGTCAGTTGTTCTTCCAATGAGGTATTTTACATTGTATTCTATTTTTTCATGCTTCTGATTTTGTTTAACTGATCCTTAATGTCCCACAGAGACATCAGCTTGCACTTGACCAACTCTTATTTTTCATTCTTTTTTGTTTTTCTTTAATTTTTTCTTGTCCCCAGTTTTATGTAAAAACAATATCTACATTCTTTTTTTAATTTGAGTTCCAAATTGTCTCCCTCCTTCCTTTTCCACCCTCCTCCATTCCTTAAAAAGGAAAGCAATTTGATATAGGTTATACATGTGTAGTCATGCAAAATAGTTCAATGATAGTCATGCTGTGAAAGAAAGCATAGACTCCCCCCTGAAAAATAATTCAAGAAAAATAAAGTAAAAAAAAAGTGTACTTCAATCTGTATTCAGGCATCATTTCTTCAGTTCTTTCTCTAGAAATATATAGCATTTTTCAAGTCCTTCAGACTTCTTTTATGTTATTTTATTGCTTAAAATGACTATCATTATCAAATTATCACCTTTTACTATTGCAGTTACTTTTTGCACTGGACATTTCACTTTGTATCACCTCATGTAAATCTCTTCAGGCTATTCCATTAGCATCATGCTCATCATTTCCCATAGCACAACAGTATTCTATCACAATGACTTTCCACAACTTGTTCATTCCTCAATTGATGGGTCCCCCCTCCATTTCCAATTCTTTTCCCCTAGAAAAGAACTGTTGTAAATATAGGTCCTAATCCCCCCTCCCCACCCTTGTATCTCCTTTCAGATACTAGCTTAGTAGTGGCATTGCTAGGACAAAGAATTTGTATGGTTTTATAACCTTTTGGCATATTTCCAAAATACTCTAGAGAATGGTTGAATCAGTTCATAAACTCACCAATAGTGTATTAATGTCTCATTTTCCCCACATTTTTCATATGGCTATAAATAGCTTTGATTACTTCATCTGAAAACTGTTTATATCTCTTAATCATTCATCAATTAGGGAATGGCTCTTATTTTTACAAATTTGACTCTTTTTGTTGTATGATTGAGAAATGAGACATTTATCAGAGAAAATGGCTTCACAATTTTTTTTCACATTTATAATTACTAACTATATTTACCTACATTCTACCCCCCACAATTTAGTCTATTATCTCTTCCCCCCTCTCTCCTGTCACTAAGTTCCTCCTCAAAAGTGTTTTTCTTCTGGCTACTCCCTCCCCCAATTTGCCTTCCCTTCTATCAATCCCCCTTCTCTTTTCTCCTTTCCTTCCTACTTTCATATAGTGTAAGATAGATTTCTATAACCAACTGAGTGAGTATGTGATTCCTCCTGTGAGTAAATTTTGATGAGAGTAAGGTCTAATCACTCCTCCTAAACTCCCCCCTCTTCCCCTCCATTGTAAAAGCTTTTTCTTGCCTTATTTATGTGAGATGTTACACCAATCTTCCTCTCCCTTTCCTGTTCTTCAGCCATATTCATCTCTCACCCATTAATTTTATTTTTTTAGATAGCATCCAATCATAATCAAGTTACCCCTTGTGCTCTGTGTGTGTGTGTGTGTATATATATATTTTTTTTCTTCTAATTGCACTAACAATGAGAAAGTCCTTATGAGTTAAAAATATCTTTCCACATAAGAATATAAACAGTTTAGACTTATTAAGTTCCCTATGATTACCCTTTCCTGTTTACCTTTTTATTCTGCTCTTGACTCTTGTATTTGAAGTTTAATTTACTATTTAGCTCTGGTCTTTTCATTAAGAATGCCTAAAAGTCTTATATTTAATTGAATATCCATTTTCCCCCAGAAGGATGACACTCAGTTTTGCTGGGTGGGTGACTATTGGTTGTAATCCTAGCTCCTTTGCCATCTGGAATATTATATTCCAAGCCTTCGGATCCTTTAATATAGAAGATGCTAAATCTTGTACTATCCTGACTGTGGCTCCATGATACTTGAAGTATTTCTGGCTGCTTGCAGAATTTTCTCCTTGATCTGGGAGCTCTAGAATTTGACTACAATATTACTGTTAGTTTTCATTTTAAGATTTCTTTCAGAAGGTGATTGGTAGATTCATTCTGTTTCTATTTTCCCCTCTATTACTAGAATACCAGGGCAGTTTTCCTTAATAACTTCTTGAAAGATAATGTCTAGGCTCTTTTTTTGATTATGACTTTCAGGTAGTCCAATAATTTATAATCATCTCTCCTGAAGCTTTTTCCTAAATCAGTTTCTTTTTCCTAAGAATGTTTTTCTTTCCAATGAGATATTTTATATTGCTTTATATTTTTGCCATCTTTATGGTTTTGTTTTTATTGTTTCTTGGTTTCTCATAAAGCCATTGCTTTCCATTTGCTCAATGCTAATTTTTAAGGCATTATTTTTTTCTCAGGGACCTTTTGTAATTTGTTTTCCATTTGGCCAATTCTACTTTTAAGGAGTCTTTTTTTCCTTCAGTGAATTTTTTGTGTCTTTTTCCATTTGGCCTTTTCTGCTTCATAAGGCATTCTTCTCTTCATTGGATTTTTGTAGATATTTTACTATTTGACCTAGTCTTTTTTTAAATTTTTAATGTACTATTGTCCTCTCCATTTTTTTGTAACTCATTTACCAAACTGTTGATTCATTTTTCATGATTTTCTTGCATCACTGTCACTTCTCTTCCTAATTTTTCCTCTACCTCTCTTACTTGATTTTCAAAATCCTTTTAGAGTTCTTTACTGACTTGAGACCTATTTTTTTGTTCTTGCAGACTTTGAATGTTGGAACTTTGACTTTTTTTTCCTTCTGAGTGTGTGTTTTGATCTTCCTTATCACCATGGTAACTTTCTATGGTCAGAATTTTTTTTTATTTTGTTTGCTCATTCATCCAGCCTATTTCTATTCTTCCAGCCTATTATGATTACTATTACTATTTTAACTCTTAAGAATGGAGGACACACTGTCCCTAGTTTCAGTGGTTTTATACACCTGTTTCCTGTGATGTTTCTAGATATGTTTAAATTTTCAGTCCTTCCAAGGTGGTATGATCCAAGGAGAGGTGTTTATTACTCTCTTGGCCTGTGCTATGGTCTGTGAGAGACCACAAGCACTTTTTCCTGCCCTGGAACTGTGAGAATGCCCCCCACCCTGTGCCACTGCTGTGGCTGCAAGCCCTGCTGTGCTAGTATTTTCCTCATCCTGGGAATGTCACCCTCCTGGGTTATCTGAGTATGGGCAGAGCAACAGAAGCATGCCTCAGTGATAGTAATGAGACCCATTTAATCTTTGATCACCTTATCACCTGTGAACTGAGAGCTCTGAAAGCAGCCACTGCTCCTGCTGACTCAATGGCTCCCAAGGCATGCTTCTTGTTTGTTTTGGCCTGATCTGCACTAGTGATGCCTGCACTGGACTGTGCTCCACTCTCACCCAAGTGCAAAAGCCCTTTTCTGCTTGCCCTCCAAGTTGTTTTTGGTGACTATGGGCTGAGAGGTCTGGAAACCACCACTGCTGCCACTGATATAGGTACCCTGAGATCTATCCTGGTTTGCTGTGGTCAGTTTGTATTGGTATAGCCTGTGCTAGACTGCTCCCTTTTCTCACCCTAGTGCAACAGACCTTTTTTTCTGATCTTTTAAGTTGTCTCTGGATGGATAATTGTTTCACTCCATCTTTTGATGGGTTGTGATGTTCTAGAATTTGTTTAGAGTCAAAGGTATTTGGGGTTAAGCTCAGGTGAGTCCCTGCCTTTACTATGCCACTTTAGCTCTGTTTCCCCAATTCTCATTTTTAGAGGATTATTTTTCCTTAGTTACCTTTTCTACTTCCTTTTCCATTTGTCCAATTGTATTTTTTTTTTTTTAAGCAACCGGGGTTAAGTAACTTGCTCAAGGTTACACAGCCAGGTGTTTCTGGGTGGGTGCTAAGTGTCTGAGCCCAGAACTCAATTTCCAGGTCTTCTCAACATTGGAGCCAGTGCTCTTACTCACTGTGCTACCTGGCCACCCCAATTGTATTTTTTTTTAAGGAATTATTTCCTTCAGTCAATTTTTATCATTTGTTTTCTAAGCTGATGACTTTTTCCCTTTATCTTTACCTCTCTTATTTGATTTTTATAATCCTTTTTGAGCTCTTCCAAAAAGGCTGTTTAGTTTTGAGATCAAGTCATATTCCACTTTGAAGCTTTTCATGTAGACATTTGTAATGGCAAGCAAATTAGGATTTTTTTTTTGCTGGATTGAATTCTAGCCAATCAGAGAGTAGTGAATATTAGCCAATCAGATGCCAACTAGAATTATAAGTGTGTATGTGTGTGTTTGTGTGTGTGTATATAAAGAGTGTCAGTTGTGTGAGAGAGCAGGCATTGAAAAAGCCAGTGTAAAGAGAGCTGTCAGCATTGAGAAAAAGAAAGTGAAGATAACTTGGAGAGTGGAGAGGAGACCTCTGAGAGTGGAGAGGAGACTTCTAAGAGTGAAGAGAAGACCTTTGATGACAGAGATGACAGAGACTTGCTGAAGGAATTTCTGAGTTGTAAAAGCAAACACAGCTGTGGGGCATAAATATGCGCATGGTAAGGGGGCTTGGCTTAAGCTCCATTTAAGAGCTGTTAAAGTGAACTGAGCTGCTAACAGAGAGCCTGTGGAACTTGGAGGTGAACTGAAATTGTGGTGTTGGTAGTTTGTGTTGTTGCCCTGTTAAACTTTGTTTTCCTAGAGGCAGAAACTGCACACAGGAGCCTCTGGAGCCTGCTATCAGCCAGGAGCTTGGAGTGGAGCAGAGCCCATGAGCTAAGACCTGGAACAGGAGCTTCCTGCATGTAGCTGTCTACTTGTGGAGACAGGTGAGAGTCCAGAGTGGTCAGCCCACAGAGGAAGAAGAGACATGGGACTTGGAAGTCAACCTCAAATAACCTAGTGGTGGATGATGTGATATTTTCTGCTACTACTTAAGGATATGTTGTGCTAGGGAAAACCCTTGCCTGAGACCCCCTAACTTTGGGGATGCAATGGTATATTCTGTGTAATATAATGTTCTTATTGCAACCTAGGAGTGGATGGTGTGGTATTTTCTGCTACCTCATAAGGATGTGTTGTGCTAGGGCAAAACCTAGCCTGGGACTCTCTGATTATACAAACACACACACACACACACACACACATACATATACATATATATGTATGTATGCATATGTATATGTGTGTATACATAGGTATATATGCATATTTATATGTGTGTATATGCATGTATGTATTAGATGATGTGTTTTGCTTAATACTGTTGCTATGAATGTTATGCTTTATTGAATAATGTTTAGTTTATTGCTGACTAAAGAGTTTATCATACTATGTGATTAGACCCTTGAAATTATTACAGCAACAATCCTTAGATGTGCTGCCATGATGGAATTGTAAAGGATAATGCCTCTATTTGTTCCAGGATCCATGACCATAACAATCTCTTGTTGAGACTGTAGAGACCAGGATTCTGAAGATTTGGAATGTAATAGTAAGTAAAGTTTCAGTTTTTTATTTTTATTTTTTGCTGTTTTTCTCTGTGTGTTACTCAGTTTCCCAGCCTCAGTGTTACATGCCTCTGCACTGAGCCAATCAGATATGTAGAAGTGAACTCTAACAAATCAGACACATACATGTGGGCTCTAGCCAACCAAATTTGTACATGTGGGCTCTAGCTAATGAGATGCTGAGTAGAACTATACATAAAAAGAGGTGGTGTTGAGAAAGCAGGAATTAAGGGAGCCAGCACTTAGAGAGTGACATAATACTCAGAGAGAGAAGCAGCTTGAGCGGGCAGAGAGGAGACCTCTTAGAATGGACAGGAGACCTCTGAGAGAAGAGAGAAGACCTCTGAGAGTTGACAGGAGACCTCTGATGGCAGAGACTTGTTGAAGGAGTCTTTGAATTTTGAAAGCATATAGAGTTGTAGGGCAGAAATCTGCACATGGGAAGGAGCTTTAGCCATTTTTGAGAGCTGTTAAAGTGAAATGAGATGTTAATACAGAACCTCTGGACGTTGGAGGTAAATTGAGATGACAGTGCTAGTGGTGTGTGTCAGTATTGTTGCCTTGTTAAGCTTTGTTTTCCCAGAGGCAGAAGCTGCAGGCAGGAGCCCATGGAGCCTGCTCTTAGCCAGGAGCTTGTAGTAGAGCAGTTCCCATGAGCTGAGCTGTGGAGCAGGAGCAGAGAGCTGCTTTTTTGTGAATTCAGGTGAGTGTCCAGAGTAGTCAGCCCACAGAGGAAGAGCCCTGGGAATTGGGAGTCAACTTCAAGCTAAGATGAAAGAGGACTTTACTTAGACACTTGGTATTGATTAAGGAGATTATTCTTACAGTGACCTAGGGGTGGATGGTGTGGTGTTTTCTGCTACCCCTTCAGGATGTGTTGTACTAGGGAATACCCTAGTCTGGGACCCCTGATTTTGGGGATGCAATGATATATACTGCATAATGTGTTGTGCTAGGAAAGACCCTAGCCTGGGACACCTTGATTATATAAACAAGTATTTTGGGGAATGCTAATGAATGGAATGATTTATGCAATGTGACATATGACATACTGAGCATTATGATATATATTAGATGTTTTATTTTTGCTTAAGGATGCTGCTATGAATGTTATCCTTTACTTTATTAAACAATGTTTCAATATTAATAGAGAGTCCATTATACTATGTGATTAGATCCTTAAAATTATTCACAGCAGCAGTCCTCAGGTGTGCTACCATGACTGGCATTACAACATTTTAACATTATTTGTCCTCTTATGAATTTGTGCTTTGATTTTTCCTGTCACCATAGTAGTTTTCTATCAACAAGGCTCTTTTCTGTTTTGTTTTGTTTTTTGCTTATTTTTTTTAACCTGTTTCATGACTTTTGAATTTGAGTTTTGCTCTTTGGGAGTAAAAGAGTCACTGTCCCAAGCTTTTTGTTCTTGAGTTCAGAGACCTGATCCCTGACTTTCTGTACCAGGACCTACAGGGCTGGTGGCTTATTCCTGGGGTAGGGTGTCCTAACCTAGTCATGCTCAATGTGCCAGGGTTCTGGGACTAGAAGTTTGCCTTCTATGCTAATGCTGGAGGCCTCACAGCTGTCCTGATGTGCCACTGGCCTGCTGATCCAGGACCAAGAGGCCTTAATTATTGATCTGTGTTATGGATAATAGCCTGCCATTGGGTTGCCCAGGCACTGTCTACACTGGGCTGTGTCTCTGTTTTCCTGAAATGAGACAGATCTTTCCTGTAGTCCTTTATGTTATCTTAAGCTGGAAACAGTTTCGCATTTTACCTCATCTTTTTGTAGGTTCTGTCACTCCAGTATCTCTTTAGAGGATTGATTTAATGTTATATATGAGGGAAATTAGGGATAGCTCAGAAAACTTCCTTCCTTTTCTCTCCCATCTTAGCTCTGCCCTACATAGCTTTATTTCTACCAGAATCAAGGCATATGTTTGGGCCATGTTTCAGTGCTCCTGTGGAGGACCAAACATGCTATTGACTGCACAGGAGCTGCAAATTTGATGCTGCTAGCTGATGAAAATGGCAAATATAGATCCCCATCTGCCAAAATTCTCCAGAGCTTATATCAGTAAAGTGTCTGTTTTATAGAAAGTTAGGTCTACCACAAATTTTATATCTTGAATTTTTGTCAACATGGTCTCAGCATAGTAATTTTTTTTCCGATTTTTGACCATATCATAGAGCAATCAATAGATTTTTCAACATCAAAGTGTCTTTGGATTTCCTCAAAATACTTATTTTATACCTCTTCTCTATGCCACTCTTCATCCTTCAGATGTTCTTTAACATGAGACTGATATTCTGGTGCTGGGGAAGGTTATCTATTAAATTGATTTCTGTAACAAACAAAATACATGTCATCCTTCCTTTTGTAATAATTTTGATGGGCAGATAGTGGTTATATGATTCTTCTCTCCCATTATAAATAGGATCTTGTGTATCTGTCAAATCTTGGTATCTATTATACTTAGGGACTTGTGTAGTATCCCAAATAAAATGCAGATCTTGCAATTCCCTGAAGTCTCTTATATGCCAAGGATCCAACATGTTTCTGGCATCTCTGGGATCCTTCATATCACTAAAATTTCACATGTCTGTGGAAACTCTGGGGTACTGAATGTCTCTAGAATTCTTGGGGTCCAAATGTTTCTGGTATCCCTGGGGTCATGTACATCTCTGGATTCTCATGTATCTCAGTCATTGCTGCCATTTCTGGGTTCTTTTCTTTGGCTGCTTGAACTAGAGCGTAGCCCTGTCTTGCATAGTGAAAATTTCCAAAACCATATGGATTCTTTTGTGTTGGGTTAGGTCTTGTTGGAACTGTATTTATATTTCTTCTTTCCACTGCCCTATTAATATCAAACTTTAGTTTATATTCAGAAAGCTACTTTTGATCCTGAATCTCTCCTGAGGCTTCCTAGGATCTTCTGGACTAGTAGGTTATTTCTATACTGAACACTTACAGAGTGTAATACTACTTGTTGAGAGGTAGGTAGGGATGTGAACTGATGTTTTATAGACAGACACACAGAGAGAGTTTCAGAAGGAATTGATAGAGCTCAATCCTGGGAGTCAAGAGACCTGTACTCTATTTCTGGTTCTGCCAACCAGCTGTATGGAACATTGCATCATACAATTTTGCCCACTGACCACTTTTTGTGTGTGTGTATTTTTAAAATTTTTCTTTTATATAAAAAGACAATATATCAGGTAGTAAATAAGCATCAAGCCATTTTTATTCATTGAGACTCAGTTTCCTCATCAATGCCAGAGGCATGGATCTTCCCCAGCAGTAATTTCTTTTTTCAAGAGGAATCCACCAGGGGTGGCTAGGTTGTGCAGTGAATAGAACATTGACCCTGGAGTCAGGAGGACCTGGGTTCAAATCCATCCTCAGACACTTAACACAAAAACTAGCCATGTGAACTTGGGCAAGTCACTTAATCCCAATTGCCCTACCCTCTCCCCTGCCTGAAAAAAAGTAAAATAAAAAAAAGAGGAAGCCACTACCACCTCCACAGCAACCACCAATGCTATCACATGCACCTAAGCCACTGAGGCAAACTCCTTTGTCCTCACAAAGTTCAAAAGAAGGAAAAAGACACTACTAACCAACCAGCATTGGCACAAGTCAATGATGGTCAAGCAGAAAGTGAGGCAGGAGGGCAGTCTGTTCATGCCTTTTTTTCCCTTTAACATTTTGATTTATTATGTATTTAATACACTTTTCTTTTAAAATTTTGAGTTGCAATTTTCTCTATTCCCCCCCCCAGGCCTCCATCCACTGAGAAGGCAAGCAATACAATATCAATTACACATACAAAATCATGCAAAACATTTATATATCAACATTTTTTTTAAAAAGCAAGAAAAATAATTTGAGAAAATTGTACTACAATTTGCCCTCAGAATTCATCAATTCTCTCTGTGGAGGAAGATAGCATTTTTTTCATCATGAATCTTTGGGAAATGCTTTGAATCAGTGTATTGATCAGAGTAGCCTAGTTTTTTAGACTTGATAATCATTAGTACATTGTTGTTAATATGTGAAAATCTCCAGTTTCTTCTCACTTTACATCATTTTTTATAAATCTTTACTTTTTTCTCTTAAATCCCATGCCTCATCATTTCCCACAGCACAAAAGTACTTACTCCATCACAATTATATGTGACAACTCATTTTGTTATTTCACAATTGATAAGCATCCCCTCAATTTCCAATTCTTTGTCACCACAAAAATAGCTAATCACACACGTGTATGTATATATGTATGCATGTACATATGTGTATGTGTATATATGTATACATACACACAACACACACATTGATATACATCCCTTTCCTTTTTCTTCCATCTCTTTGGGATATAGACCTAGAAGTGGTATTTCTGGATTAAAGGGTATCCCTTAGTTTTACAGCCATTTGTGCATAGTTCTAAATGATTCTCCAGAGTGGTTGAACTAGTTCACTACTCCACCAGCAATTGATTATTTTAAGTTTATTTTCCTCTTCATTCCCTCCAGCAGTTGTCATTTTTTATAGATATGAGATGGTACTTTGGCATTATTTTAATTTTAATTTCTCTAATCAATAGTTATTGAAGGTATTTTTTCATGCCTATCGATAGCTTTAATTTCTGCTTTTGAAACTTGTTTGTTTATATACTTTAACCAATTGTCAACTGGAACTGACTCTTATTTTTTAAATGTTACTCATTTCCATACTTAGATTATTTTTGATAAATGAAGTCTTTATCAGAGAAATTTGCTGTAAAAAGTTTTGATAATAGTTTATTGTTGATAGTATCTTTTTAGCATAATGTAGTTTCCCTAATAATCCCTTTTAATTTTTTTTTTTTGCTTTTGCTTGGTGTGAGATCATGATTAGTACCTTTGCCTTTTTTACTTCATTTACAGATTATTACATTCTGTCCCAGCCTTTATTTTAATTCTATGTGTGTTTCAAGTATGTCAATTGTAAACAACGTGATATTGAATTCTGAATCTAAGCCATTCTGATATCTGCTTCCATTTTGTGTGTGAGCTCATCCCATTCACACTCACAGTTGTGATTATTAACTGAATATTTCCTTCTATCACATGTTTTTCTGTTTTTTCTTCTCATTCTCTTTTCATCCTGTCCCTCCTCAAAAAAAACTATTTTCCTTATAACCATTGCCTCTTTTAATCTGCCCTCCCTTTTGTCATCCTTCCCCCTTTTTCTTATACCCTTCCCCTCATGTTTTCCTCTTTGGTAAGTTATGTTTCTGTACACAACTCTGTGTGCATGTGCATGTGTGTGTTTCCTTCTTTAAATCAATTCCAATGAGACTGAGGTTCAAGCATTCTAGTTCTTCTGGATTGGCAGGGTTAAGTGGGTTGTTTATAGCTTTGGAGTACTATGAATATCTTTTATCTCATATGGCTTTTAAAATTTTTAAGTTGGGCTTGTTATATTAATTGTCCCCTGGTCAAACATATTAATTGTCCCCTGGTCAAACATATTCCCTGTCCCCATTCTAGTATTTTAGAAGGTTATATGAAAGCAATTTACCAGTTTCTATGAGTGAAGAATATACTATGATTACAAAGTGTCAGAGTTAGGAGAGACTTTGGAGATTACTTGATCCAGTCACTTGTCTCTTGTTTTTATGGAAGAGGATACTGAAGCTCAGAGGTGAAACATCTTATCCAATAATAGACATTAAATTAGTGTTAAAGCTGAAATTATATTTTAGAACTGACCCAGCTGTTATTTAACAGAAGAGATTTCAATTCCAACAAAAATTTTTATGATGTGAGATTCTATTTCATTATTTTCTATAAATCTTCCACACAACAACTATCAAAAAAGTTTGATAAACTTATCCATAGGTAAGGATTCAAATAAATTTTATACCTAAGGAGGAACAATAACAACTTATATTAGCATACTTAGTCAGTCAATAATTATTATTAAACATCTACAATGTTTCTAGACATTATGAAAGGCACTGTGGATACAAAGAAAGGAAAAGGTTGTCCCTGCTTTCAAAGAGGTCACAGTCTAACACAACATTGAAAGAACTGTGTATAAACAAACTACAATCAACAGAAGGAAGGCCTTAGGATTAAGGGGTTTCAGGAAAGGCTTCCACTCAGGGGACTGCATAACTAATTTTGTTGTTATTGTTAAAAATGTTTCCATTGAAGACTTTGAACCTTACAGGTAATACAAGTGCTATTACCCCCATTTAATAGAAAAGGAAACTGATGTAGCATACAATATGAACCCCATATAAATTCTCAGCATTTCTATATATTACTAAAAAAGCCCAACAGCAAGAAATAGAAAAAGAAATTCCATATAAAGTTACTGTATACATTGTAAGATTTTTGGAAGTCTACCTGTCAAAACCAACCCAGAAACTGTAAGAACACAATTACAAAACCCTTTTCACACAAATAAAGTCAGATCTAAATAATTGGAAAAACACCAGTTGCTCTTGGGTAGACTGGGCTAATATTATAAAAATTACAATTCTTCCTCAATTAATTTACTTATTCAGTGCCATAACAACCAAACTACCAAAACTTTTATAGAGCTAGAAAAAAATATTAACAAAATTCATCTGGACGAACAAAAGGTGCAGAACATCAAGGGAATTCATGAAAACAAATGCTAGGGAAAGTGGCCTAGTCATACCAGATCTTCAATTTTATTAGAAAACAGCAATCCTCAAAACTACTTGGTACAGGCTAAGAAAGAGAGTCATGGGTCAGTGAAATGGGTTGGGAACAAAAGACACAGTAGTCAATGACTATAACAATCTACTGTTTCATAAAATGAAAGGCCCTAACTTCTGAGATAACTCACTATTTGACAAAAACTGCTGGGAAAAATGAAAAATAATATGACAGAAAGTGAGTAAAGACCAATATCGTACACCATACCCCCAAAAAAAATTCAAAATGGGTACATGATTTAGATATAAAGACTGATACTATAAGCAAACTGATGAAGAAAGGAATAGATTATCTGTCATTTATGGAGAATGGAAGAATCTATGACCAAACAAGAAATGGATAACATTATGAAATGGAAAATAGATAATTTTGATTACATGAAATTGAAAAGTTTTGCATAAAGCAAATGCAACCAAGATTAGGAGGGAAGCAGATAACTGGTAGAGAATTTTTACAACCAGCATCTCTTATAAAGGGTGCATTATTTCTAAAATACATAGAGAACTGAGTCAGATTTATAAGAAAGGAAGTCATTGTGAAATTGATAGTCAAAGGAAATTAACAGGAAGTTTTCAGAAGAAGAATTTAATGTGATCTATAGTTATATTGGAAAATGCTCTAAATCACTATTGATTAGAGAAATTAAAATCAAAACAACTCTGATTCCTCATCACACCTGTCAGAATGGTTAACAGGCAAAACAGGAAAATTATAAATGCTGGAGAAGATGCTGGAAAACTGGAACATCAATGCATTGTTGACGGAGTTGTAAACTGACCCAACCATTTTGGAGAACAATATTGAACTACACTCAAAGGGCTATAAAAATGTGCATACCCTTTGACCCAGCAATACCTCTTCTAGGTATGTATCATAATTGGGAAAAGGACCTGCATGTACAAAATATTTATAGCAGATCTTTTTGTGGTGATCAAGAATGGGAAATTGAGGGGATGTTCATCAATTGGGGAATGACTGAACAAGTTGTGGTATATGAATGCAATGGAATACTATTGTGCTATAATAAATTATGAACAGGTGAACTTCACAAAAACCTGGAAGGACTTATATGAACTAATACTGAGTGAAGTGTGCAGAACAATGAGAAGGTTGTACACAGTAACAGTTACATTGTACGATGACTAACTTTGATAGACTTTGCTCTTCTCAGCAATGCAAGGTTCTAAGAAAACTCCAAAAGACTCATGATGGAAAATGCTATCCACATCCAGAAAAAGAATTATGGAGTCTGAATACAAATTGAAATGTATGATTTGCTTTCTCTCTTTTTTTGTGTTATTTCTTCTTTCTTGTGGTTCATTAGGTTGATTATAATTCTTCTTTAGAACATGACTAATGTGAAAATATATTTAGTATGCATGTAGATGTAGAGCCTATATCAGATTGCATAGTGTCTTAGGGAGGGAAGAGATGTGGGAAAGGGAGAAAATTTAAAAGACAAAAGTTTATGGAACTGAATGTGGAAAATGAAAAATAAATTTTAAAAATTAAAAAAAACAAAGAAAAGGAAATTTGAGTCCCAGGGAAGTTTAAGTGTCCTAGAGAGCACAAAGATGGTAGCTATAAATGTCAAGTCTCCTAGCTACCAGTGTAGTGTTATTGCCATTAAAACATGATGTCTCCAAGTAATATAGTAGAATAAGAGTGTAGACATACAATCACCTTAGTTTCTTTTATAAGTGCTTAGTTTGGAGTCATTGTAGCCACCAATCATCCTGAAATGAAAATATCTAATAATTTGTATAATTGTATCTGTCCTGTTTAAAACCAAGATTCACCCTTCTCCCCAATATTCCAGGGCCAAAGGATACAAGATGGAAAGAAGGAATACCAAGAAGAAAACAATAACTTCTCACCAGTATATTTCATTTTTTAGTCAATTATTTTATTTTTAATTTTGAATATTCACTTCCACAAGCTTTTTAGTTCCAAATTTTCTCCCCATCTCTCCACTCCCTAAACCCTAAGAGAGAATACATTTTGATTACTTTTTCCCCCAATTTTCCCTCCCTTCTATCACTTCCCCCATTCTCTTGTCCCCTTCCCTTCCATTTTCCTGTAGGACAAGTTAGAATTCTTTACCCCATTCTCTGTATATCTTATTTCCCAGCTGTATGTAAAACAATTTTTAACATTAGTTTTTAAAATTTTGAGTTCCAATTTATTTTCCTTCCTCCCTCATTATCCACCTTTATTGAGAAGGTAAGCAATTCAATATAGGTTATATAGGTGCAGTCATGCAAAACACTTACTAACTCACATGTTGTGAAAGACTAATTATATTTCCCTCCATTCTATCTCACCACACATTTATTCTATTCTCTCTTTGAAGCATGTCCCTCTTCAAATGTGCTAGCTTGTGGTTACTCCCTCCCCTAATCTGCTCTCCCTTCTATCATCCCCCCTTTCTTATTCTGTTTTCCCATACTTGCATGTAGGGTAAGATAGGTTTCCATACCCAATTGAGGGTGTATGTTATTTCCTCCTTAAATTAAATACAATGAGATTAATGTTCATTCATTCCTTCTCACGTCCCCAGTCTTCCCCTCCATTGTAAAAGTTTTTCTTTCCTTTTTCAAATGAGATAATTTCCCCCATTGTACCTATTCTTTTCTCCTTCTCCAAGTACATTCCTCTCAACCCTTAATTTTATTTTAGATATTATCTCTTCACATTCAATTCACCCTGTACCCTCTATGTATGTATGTCTATGTATGTGTATGTGTATATTCCCTACAACTACTCTAATACTGAGAAAGGGCTCATGAGTTACAAATATTATCTTTCCGTGTGCAAATGTAAACAATTCAACTTTATTAACTACCTTTTGATTTGTCTTTCCTGTTTACCTTTTCATGTTTCTCTTGAATCTTGTATTTAATAGTCAAATTTTCTATTCAGCTCTGATCTTTTTATCAGAACTGTTTGAAAGTCCTCTATTTTACTGAATATCCATTTTTATCCTTGAGAGATTATACTCAGTTTTGCTGGGTATGTGATTCTTGGTTTTAATTCTAAGTCCTTGGATGCCCAGGAAACCATATTCCAAGCCCTTCAAACCCTTAATGTGGAAGCTGCTAAATCTTGTGTAATCCTGTCGTGTTTTCACAATACTTTAATTATTTCATTCTGGATGCTTGCAATATTTTGTCCCTTATCTGGGAATTCTGGAATTGGGTTATAATATTCCTAGGGGTTTTCTTTTGGGGATCTATTTCAGGAGGTAATCAGTGGATTCTTTCAATTTCTATTTTCCTCTATGTTTCTAAAATATCAGGGGAGTTTTGCTTAATGATTACTTGAATGATGATGTCTAGGTTCTTTTTTGATCCAGGCTTTCAGTTAGTCCAATAATTTTTAAATTATCTCTTCTTGATCTATTTTGCAGTCAATTGTTTTTTCAATGAGATATTTCACAAAGTCTACTAATTTTTCATTCTTTTGGTTTTTCTTTATAATTTCTTGATTTCTCATAGAGATATTAGCTTCCATTTGCCCCATTATAATTTTTTTTTTTGGAGGGGGAAATGTAGGGCAATTGGAGTCAAGTGACTTGCTCAAGTTCACATGACTAGTTTTGTGTTAAGTGTCTGAGGATAGATTAGAACTCATGTCCTCCTGACTCCAGGGCTAGTACTCTATCCACTGTGCCACCTAGCCACTCCCCCCCCCTTATGCCCCCGTTATTATTTTCAAGGGATTATTTTCTTCAGTGACCTTTTTAACCTCCATTGTCATTTGAACAATTATTTTTTTCTTTTTAAGGCATTTTTCTCCTCATTGACTTTTTGGACCACTTTTACCATTTGGGTTATTCTATTTTTAAGTTGTTATTTCCTTTAGTAATTTTTTAGAGTCTCCTTAAGTAATTTGTTGATACAGTTCTCATGTTTTCCTAGTATCACTCTCAATTTCCTTCCCAATTTTTCCTTTACTTCTCTTATTTGGTTTTCAGAATCCTTTTTGAGCTCTTCCATGGCCTGTGACCAATCCATACTTTTCTTGGAGACTTTCAATGTAGGAACTTTGACTTTGGTGTCTTCTTTTGATCTTCCTTGTCAACAAAGTAAGATTCTATAGTTTGATCTTCCTACTATTTTCTCACTTTTCCAGCTAATTATTTGCCTTTTCACTCTTTGTTAAGGTAGGACTCTGCTTGCAGTTTGTAGCATGTACTCTTCCAAGCTTCAGTATTTTTGTGCAGCTCTTTCAGAGATACTCCTAGGCACCTATAAATTTTCAGTTCTTCCAAGATTATATGATTGAAGGAGAGGTACATATCCCTCTCCTGCTCTATGCACTCATCTGGGAGCAACCACAGGCACCCTTTTCTGCCTTGGAAGGGTGAAGAGGATGCCCTCTCCACCACTGCCACAAGGTCCACCACGCCAGCACTCTTCCTTGCCCTAGGATCATCACCTAGTACTTCGACCCACATCCAAGCATGGGAAAAGCAAGAGAATCCCACCCCTGTGTCAAGAAAGAGACCCCTGCAATACCCCTCTGATAAGCCACTTAATCTCCCCCCCCCATCTCTGGGCCATTATCTCTGGAATCATCTAACACTGCCCCAGTTCTGAGACCAGGTATGCTTGTCTCTCATCAAGGTCTAATAGACCTTTCCTGTTGAACTTCTATATCTTTGGCATATGCATGTTGAGAAGTCTGTAAATTATCACAGATGCCAGTATCCAATGCTTTGAGGTCTACTCCAGGTTTACTGGAGCCTGGTCTGTTCTGGTGTGTTTTGCACTGCATTGTACTCCTCTCAGAATGCTGCAACAGACATTCCCTGTTGACCTTCTAGTTTGTCGTGGGCTGGAAATTTATTTTACTGTATCATTCTGTGTGTTATGCTGCTCTATAATTTGTTTAGAGTCATTTTCACAGGTATTTGGAGGGGTTTGGAGGAGTGTAAAACTAGCACAAGCAGTTTTCCAGAGGACTGCTTCTGTGAAAAGCTTTCAAGTTTCTGATTACACAGTATAGTGAACTCACTCTATATTCAGTAACAAATTAGAGCAAAACATTCATGAAAACAAAGTACAGCATTCAGAATGTTTTAACTTCACAACTTATCACTAAAATGACTACATAGTTTTCACCAAAATGGTCACATCGTTTTAAGCAAAAGATAACATTCATTTAGTAAGTCCTTTATTTAATAAATCCTTAATTCAATAACCCTTAAGGAGGCAAGCTACCTTAATTGACACAAAGTACATAGGTCAAAGTCCTCCACCCATGGGCTACAATCAAGTTACAATATCATCAGTCACTACTCAGTACCCTTTTAAGGGGTAGTGGAAAGTACAAAGACCATCCACCCCTATGTCACAATTAAGTTACAATCCCATTTTTCAGCATTAAATACCCAAGGAGAGGTCTTTTCATCTTGACTTGAGACAGGCTCTCAGCTTCTGTGGTTCCTATTTCATGGTCTCAGCTCCTGCCAAAAAATCTAACCCACTGAGTTCAAAGGCAGAAGGCCCCCCAGTTCCCTGTCCAGCTCTCTGTGCAGTTCCTGTTCTTTACTGAAGCTCCCAGTGTCTAATCTACCTCAAGTTCTTCACAGTTTCTGTTTCTGGGAAGACAAAGCTTAACCAAGCCCCAGTAACATTGATGCACATTACCAGTATCCTCATTAATTCACTTTCTGCCTGTGAAATTAAAATAGACCCAAAACAGACAGACAAAGAACTGACACCACACTCATGCTTCTTCTGGCAGCTCTGGCTGGTTCTCAGAAGCTCTCAGCATAAGTTTCGGTTGGTTCTCAGAAGAAGCTCCACCACCATAAGCTCTGTTCTCAAAATCAGAATCACTTTCTCCAGCCTGGGGATCTAATCCTCAACCTCCACTCAGCTTGCTTCAAGAAGTTATGACTTTTCAGACTGTGCTTTTCCTTATATAAGGTATTAGCTCCTCCCTGTTCCACCCCTTCCTGTTACATCAGCATCAGGGATTCACACCTTCTGTTTCTTAACAGAGGCTTGATATAATTAACTTGAAACTAAGTGCTAAGTACCCATTTACCTGACATTACAAGGGGATCTTCAAATTCCATAACTATTACAGAGAGATTTCAAGAAAGTCTGTGCTTTTACTCTGCCATCTTGACTCTGCCTCTAGGATATATAATTTTGTAGAACACTTAATGCTTTGCTCCCAGCCACACTGTAAGCAAATAAACACAAGCAGTGTTATTCTAATTTTACAGATAGAAAATTGGGGCTCAGAAGATTATGTAAATTATCAATTGTGTAAATTATCAATTATGCCTGGGCTGGACCATGGTAGCTACTATACTTATTACTAGCCTTGTTCACTTGACAATTCCAAATTCAGGCTCCTGACAACAAGTCTTAGCTTCATTCTCATGAATTCTGTTGGCTCCTAAAGAAGGGGATCAGATATCTTAAAGAAGAAAATACATTTAGCACTCCAAGGTTAAGTATTGATATTATAGTTTGAGTCTGTCAAGGGAGGATTCTTAGCTTGAGGACCACGGTAAATTTATGCCAAATCATCTCAAATAAACAGATATTTATAAAGTGGCTACTCTGTGTTTGATATTAGAGCTGTAAAGACTAAAATGAAGTGGTTCTTGCAATCAAGCCCTTACATTACACTAAGGAAGAAAGTGATGCAACATATTTACACATATGCTAATATTAAGAGTAATTTAAGACAAAAAGAGCATTGCTGATTTGGGGAAATAGGAGAGACCTCATAGTCCCTAGGTTTAGCTAGAAAAGAAAAAAAAACCTAAGATTCTACAAAGCAAAGATAGGGAAGGCTTGCATTCTAGGTATGGGGTACAATCTATGTCAAGGCACAGAGAAGGAAAAATGCAATAATGAAGTAAAGGAAACAATTTGCAATTCTGTTTGTACATAAGATAGAATACACAGTGAGAATCATTATGAAGTCATCATGTTTCTTCCCTATCACTTATTTCTTCCCTTTGATCACCTGTCATATCACTATCCACATGCTTACCTGTATTGAAAGGTCCAATTTTAAAGTCACTATCCAAAGTTTAATGATAAAATACATCTGTTTATATAAAGGTAAAGAAAATTGACTGGAGCTGTTTTTGGGAAATGTCTCTTCTGTCCTTTTTCTATTAGTTCATTTTTAGGAAGATTTTTTGTTTGTTTGTCTAATATGCCATCATTTTGGAACTCTGGACCAAAAGGGATAAAATAAATAATGAATAGGGAAAGGGTGACAGTTTCCATAGCTAGGGAACTGACAGCAAAATGCAATGCTGAGGGGCAGCTAGGTCGCACAATGAATAGTGCACAGGCACTGGAGTCAGGAGGACCTGAGTTCAAATCCAGCCTCTGTAATGGCAGCACAGAAGTAATTCACACATTATTTCAGCTATTAAACTTGTTCAGTTCAAGTTTCTTTTGAGCTTGCATCCAGTCTGTTAAGAAACAGAACATGTGAACCCCACAACTTGTGAACCCTAGAAATCATGAGTTCCTGCAACAGGAAGGGGAGGCACTAATGACCATATATAAGGAGAGGCCAAGGGAAAGACAGCAGAACTGAGAAGAGGAAGCTTGTGGTGGCAGAGTCAAGAAAGAGAAAACTTGTGGTATCCCAGCATTTTGTTTGTCTTCTCTGTTTGTGTTGATGTTTCTTTGTGATACTTTGTATGGAAGCCTTTGGACCATACTGGAAGCACTGAAAGAGGATTTTCTGGTTGTATGTTTACAGAAGTCCTGGAGGAGGGTTTTGGAGGTCCTGGGACTTTACTGATGATTTGTGCTGACGTCTTGGACCTTGTTTGTGGGTCTGTGTTTATTTCTATTTTGATGATTTTTGTTGTGGTCTCAGACCTTGTTGGTGGGTCTGAGTTGATTTCACAGGCAGGTAGTAAATTGATGATGATGCTGGCAATGTGTATGAATATTATTGTGGCTCTGTCAAGCTTTGTCTTCCCAGAAACAGGAACTCTGAAGGACTTGGGGTGGATTGTACACTGTGAACTTCAACATGGAATGGGACCTGGATGAAAAACTGTACAAGGAGCTGGACAAGGAACTGGGAGCTGCCTGCCTTTTGAACCCAGGTGACAGCTGGAGCTGGGACCATGGAAGAGGAACCATGGAATATGAGAGCCAGCCCCAAGTCAAGCTGAAAGAAGACTTTACTTGGATACAGTGTACTGACTGAGAAGATTATGATTTACTGTGACCTAGGGGTGGAAAACTTTGACTTTTGTACTTTGTTATTGAATTAAGTATTTTGCGATTGACTAAATGAATGTACTATGTTTAAAACTACGTGACCACTTTGGTGAAACTATGACAATTTTAGTGATAAGTTGTTGAGTTGTAACATAGTAAATTTTGTATTTTGGTTTTCTATGAATGTTTTGCTCTGATTTGTTATTCAGTAGAGAGCTCACTACACTATGTAATCAGAATCTTAAAAGCTGTTCACAGCAGCAGTCCTCTGGAAAGCTGCTCATGTTTGGCTTTACAGCCTCAGACACTTAACACATACTAGCTGTATGATCTTGGGCAAGCCACTTAACCCCAATTACCCTGATGACCCTCCTCCAAAAAGGAAAAGAGAAAAATGAAATACTGAGCAACGTAAGACAGGTTTAGTAAGACATACCTTTAGGGCTTGTGGTGTTTAGGGTGCAAGCACAAATCCTACCTCTGGCAGTAGATGGAGTTAGAACAGGGCATCCCCAGTCCTCAGTATCTGTGTTGGAAAGAATCCAAAAGACTCTGGGGTTTTGACAGCTGTATGAAACAATAAAAAAACCCTGGAAATATACTGGGGTATCTAGGATAGTCATTGTGATGAAAAATAATAATAATGAAGAGTTTGGCACCCAGATTTGTGAAGGATATTGTGATGAAGAAAACTTGTCTACTTTACAATTTTGCTAGTGCTGGCCTTCTTCCTCCTCAGTGCTTTGTTTTGAGTGTTTTGTTTAGTCTTTCTCAGTCAATGAACTTTAGCTGCCTTGCTAAAGTGTCTGATGTCCCAAGGGAACCTCTTCTGCAAGCTTTAGTGCTCTCAGTTTAACTCCCCACGCTATCTTGAGATATTAGTTCTCAAGCTTCAGCCATGTGCTAATAAGCATTCAGCAGGTATTTCTCCAGTAAATATTTGTTGTTGCTTTATTCTTTTTTTCTTCTAAACCTTCCATTGTACTCCATACTTAACCTAATCTGGACCCTTTCTTGGGAACCATTGATTATTGAAATGCCAAATGTGTGAAAATGTTAAAAGCTACATTTTGAATTCCTTCTGGTTTTCCCACTGGAAGTGCCTTTCATGAAGATTACAAACCATCCATGTTTGTCCATCCTCTATAACTCTTGTTCTTATAATTGAATAAGTTAATCACATGCTGCCTACCCAATATTCTAAAAGTCCTTTGCTTTTTCAACTCCCTAATATTTTATAGATGTAATTTTCTTATTGCACTTTAAAACTTTTCAAGAATAATTTCAGGGTGGAGTGCTTCCAGGAGCCAATATGGCAGAGCAATCAGTAAATTGCCTCATCTCTTCTATATCACCTGCAAAAAGCAAACAAACAAAAAAACACAAAATGGAGCTGCAAAACAAATTCTAAAATAGTAGAACAAACACAGTAATGGAGTAAAACAACCTTTCAGCTGAAGAAACTTGGAAGATCAGCAAAAAAGTCTTTTTCATTTGGGTAAAAGAGGAACATAACCAGCAGCATCCCCATGTCAGCAAACTAGTGGGAGGTCCTGAGCCCCAGTGTAGTGAAGCAAGCAAATTCAAACACCATGACTCCCAACATGCCTGATCTTAGCCAGGTGAATTGTCAGACCCTAGCTACAAGAACCATTATGTGCTTCTGTGTAGCCCCCGACAAACAGTCAGCTTCCATAAGCCAGACCACCAAGTGCTTCAGTGTATCTCCAGGGAAATGCAGGAACAACCCCACTGGCCTCAGCACACTCCAGACAGCAACACTAGGACACAACTCAGCACCAAGTAAGCTGCTAGACTCCTACAACCTTCAACAGCGCCAGCCACCTCCCACCCCTCCCCATCAACACAGCACCAGACACAAGACACCCCCAGGGGCCTCAGGACAACATCAGCTTAACACAAGGTAAACACCCAGGACCTGCAGCCCCTGGCACAAGAAGCCTGAAACTGTGCCCTTCCCATCCCCAGAGCAGAGCTCAAATTTAAAAAAAAGGAAAAAGACAAAAAAAAATGAATCTGACCAAAAAAGAATTATGGTGGTGAAAGGGAACACCAAGACACAAATTCTGAAGAAGACAACAATGTCAAAACATGTATGGGCAAAAGGCCAAAGAAAAATAGGAAGTGGTCTCAAGTCCATAAAGAACCCAAGGAAGAGCTTCATAAAGAGCTTAAAAATCATATGAGAGAGGTAGAAGAAAAAATTGGAAAAGGAATAAGAGTAATGTAAGAAAATTATGGAAAAAAGGAGTCACTAGCTCAGAAAAAGAAAACAAGTGGTTAACAATAAGAATTTGCCAAATGGAAAAGGAAATACAAAAGTTAATTGAGGAAAACAACTCCTTAAAAGTTAGAATAGGGCAAGTGGAAGTTAATTCTATGAGACATCAAGAATCAATCAAACAAATTCAAAAGACTGAAAAATAGAAGAAAATATAAAAAATCCTCATTGGCAATACTACTCATCTGAAAAATAGATCAAGGAGAGAAAATATCAGGGTCACTGCATTACCCTTTCAGGTGCCCATTATGCTTTCACCATAATCAAAAGGAGGACCTATACAGCACCTTTCATGAAATGATCAATGAAAGTTGCCCAGGTATCTTGGAATTAGAAGGTAAATTAGTCATTGAAAGAATTCACTGATCAACTTAGAAAAGATCTAATAAATAAACTTTATAATTAACAAATTATAGTATACTATAAATGATATGATATAATACATTATAATGTAATGTAATTCAATATAACATAACATAGAATAATTATAATGTAACTCAGCAAAATAAAAACTTCAATGCACATTATAGCTAAATTGCAGAACTATTAGGTCAAGGAAAACTATTGCAAGTGGCCAGAAAGAAACAATTCCAAAATCAGGGAGTCACAATCAGGATTACACAGCATTTGGCAGCTGCAATATTAAAAGATTAGAGGTTATGGGATATGATATCCAGAAAACAAATAAGCAAGCACTACAACCAAGAATCACTTACCCAGTGAAATTAAGCAGAATGCTTCACAGGGAAAAAATGGTCATTCAATGAAATTAAAGCCTGAACTGAGGAACAACAACAAAAATAACTTCAATATCAAGAAGTAAGAGAAGCCTAAAAAGGCAAAAAAAAAGGAAAACAAAACATAACAGATTCAATGAAAATGGTTTACATCTGTTTCTAAATGAGAAAACAATAGATGTATTTGTTAAAATTTGCACCATTAATAGAACAGATAGAAGGAATATCCACAGACAGGGGGTATGCATACAAGGTGAATTTAAGGGAATGGCATAAAAATAAATTATGGATGAGAAAGAGGTATAGATTTGGTGCAGAAGGAAAGGAAAGGCAAAATCGAGTGAATCTTTTTACATGAAGAGTCAAAAAATAGCTATAATTGCTAGAGGGTGAGCATTGGGCATTGCTATTATTTCTCATCAGTACTGACTGAAAGAGGGAAGAATATATACAGTCAGTTAAATACAGAAATCTTTCTTTTCTGATAGGAAAGTAGGAAAGGAGAAGATTGGGTGGGATGGCTGGCAAAAGGGAAGGCATACAAGCGGAGGCCATAGATAGAAGCAAAACACTGTTGAGGAAGGCAAAGGTTCAAAAGAGAGAGGGAAGACAAACAGGAGGAAAATAGGTTTGAGAGAAATACACAATTAGTAATCATAACTGTGAATGTGAATGGCATGGACTCTCCCATAATACAGAAGCAGATAGCAGAGTGGATCAAAAACTAGAATCCTATAACATGTTATTTAGAAGAAATACACTTGAAGGAAAATTATACACACAAAGCAACGACAAGGGGCTGGAGAAGACTCAATTATACTTCAGCTGACATTAAAAAAAAGCAGGCATAGCAATCCTGATCTCAGATAAAATAAGAAAAAAATAAAAAATAAAAATTAATTAAATTATTATAAAATTATTAATATATTTGTATATATTATTTTTATAATTGAATAATTATAAAATAATTAATTAAAATTAAAAAAGAGAGTGAAGAAAATTACATCTTGCTATAAGTTACCATAGATAATGAAATAATGTCAATATTAAACATAAATGCACCAATTAGTATAGCACCCAAACTCATAAAGAAGTTAAGTGAGTTATAGGTTCATGACCAAACAAGATAAAGAAAGCATTACTAAATGTAAAATAATCTTAATTATATTAAATTTAAAAAAAACTTTGGCATGAATAAATCCAGTGCAACCAAAATTAGAAGGAAATCAGAAAGCTGGAAAATAATGTTTTCTCTGATATAGGCATAGTTTATCCAATGTATAGAGAACTGATTTAAATTTATAAGAATGCAAGTTATTTACCAATTGTTATAGGATAGGGACAGTTTTCAGATGAAGAAAATAAAGCTATCTAAAAACATATGACGAAGAATCTAAATCACTTCTGATTAGAGAAATTCAAATTAAAACAATTCTGAAGTACCACCTCACACACAGGCAAATGACTATCAGATTGACTAATATGACTAGAAAGGAAAATATAAATGTTGGAGAAGGTGTGGGAAAATTGTGACACAGATGCACTTTTGGTAGAGTTGTGAACTGATGCTGCAGAGTAATTTGGAACTACACACAAAATGCAACCAAAATGTGCACACCCTTTGATCCAGAAAACCAATACTGGGTCTATACCCCAAAGATATCATAAAAAAGAAAAGGGACCTCCAAGTGCAAAAATATTTATAATAGCCCTTTTTGTGTCAACAAAGAATTGGGAATTGAGGGCATGTCAATCAATTGGAGAAAAGTGAAACAAGCTGTATTACATGAATGCGATGTAATACTATTGTTCAATAACAAATCAGGAATAGGCAGATTGTTTTTTAAACCTGGAAAGGCTTGTACAAACTGATGCAAATTGAAATGAGGAGAATGAGGGAAACATTGTACACAGTATCAGCTACATGGCATGATGATCAACTATGAATGACTTAAATCTTCTCAGCAACACAATGATCCAAGACTAGTACAAAGGACTCAGGAAGGAAAATGCTATCCACATGCAAAGAATTAATGGACTCTGACTGCAGATCAAAACAAACTTTTTTTTCACTTTATTCTTTTTCATGTTTTTTTTCCCTTTTATATTTTTTCACAAGTGAAAGTAACATGGAATTTTTTTTACATGATAACACATGTATAACATATATCAAATTGCCTACTTTTTAGGAAGAGGGAAGGGTAACGAGGGAGATAGAAAAAAAATTGGAACTTAGAGTATTGTAAAAATAAATGTTAAAAATTCTCAACATATATTTGGGGAAAAATAAAAGACTATGAAGAAAAAAAATAATTTCATGCACATAGTGACTCCTATAAGTGCAGTTAACTATTCCTAGCAACCTTAGGGATAAGTTTAGTGAATTTCCATAGCCAAGAATATTCATCACCTGGCTGCCAACTTTTTGGAAAGAAGCCACTCTGAATTCAGTTAGGTTTATTCTCAGAAAACAGATATGTAGCTGTTTATTGCCAAGTCTATAGTTGAAGCCATTCCAGTTTGGCAGAACCTGTTAGATTTTGGCATTTGCTGGCACAGCCTTCATGAATTTGGGAACTTTGAGTCATCACTTCACATGTTGATGAAGAATTGGCTCTGGGTTTCTCTGGAAGATACAATTGTTTATCCTTCCAATATTTCCTTGAGGACAGTGTAAAATAAGTTTGAGGAAAAATTCTTGTAATCTGGCTGCCTTAGAGATCGATGGTAATGTTTAGCTGTCCTGTGGTTGTGGAAAGCAAAGGGCATTGTTTCATATACTTTTACTTGAATGAAAAAGGGCCCTGCCTACCTCACTTTTTTATATTTTTAGAAGTTCTTTCTTGCCAACAGGAAAAAAAATGATTAAAAAGAGGTTACCAGCGTACAAGTTTCAAAAGAGGATCTGACTATATTTAACTGGACAAACTGGTATGTAGGCAGACAGAGGAACATAAATTGGACTGCTACTCAAAGACTCAGGACTCAAGTCCCCTCTCATTAAAGGTCTTCAAATCAAAAATGTGTGGCCTTACTTTGTACATGGGGAAACTATAGATAGGATTTGTTTCTGGTGTAAGTTGAGGGGAGTCACAGAAAGCCCCTGATGTCTTTCAACTCTGAAATTTTGTGATTCTGAAGTCAATGTGTTAGTTTGGAAGTCAAGGATCTCTGTTTTAATGAAATTATGCTTCTATTTTAGGTGAGGGCATTCATTTAACAAAAATAGAATCAAAAAAATTAAAAGGTATATAGAAAAATTCTCAACATATAACAAGATGTCTCACATATTATTTTTCTATTTGAAGAAGCAAGGTGATATTGTGGAAAGTGTGAAATTGGATTCAGTAAGCATAGTTTTGGAACCTTAGTGTAAATCAGATTGTTAGCTGTATGGCCTCAGGCAAATGACTCTCTAAATATCAGTTTCCCCTATGCAGAATGGGTATGGCAGTAATATTTGCACTACCTACTTCACTGGCTTGAGTAAATTGTTCTTTGAACTATAAGTACTATCAAAATATGAGTTATAATGACCCCATTCATAAGCACACACATTCTTTCTATTTATGGAAAGCAATCAATTTAGCTTTAAATCTATTGGCACTTTGACACCAAGCTATCCACCTAGATAAACTGTGATGAATTCTAAAATCATGTTTGTCTACTCATCATTAAACTATCAATACCAACTTCACCCACTTTGCCATACCAATATAGGAAAAGTTAAAAATGAATCATCTGCATTTGCCCTCCTTTGGATTTAAAGCTTTTTATACACACTGCTCCACAAAGGGCTTGAATTATTCCTAGCCCATGGAGGCAGCTCAGAATATAAATAAAAACACTGATAATCTAACATAAGTACTGGATACATTAGAAAAACTGAATTTGATCCTATTGCACTTATTTTGTACGGATTATGAATACACTTATGATGTGATCATGGTCTCCTCCTACAGAACATAGGTACTTTGAGGCTGGTCATTTTTGTGTTTGTCATTGTTTCTTCAGTGACTATTATAGAAACTTAATATATGCTCATTGGCTGATTTGTCCTAGTTCTTCTTATCAACCTTCTTTCTTCCAATCCTACTATAGTCTTTTTCCTTTCTTCACTGTTTCTATGCCATTTTGAACCTTTCTATTTATCACCTTAATCCCTCCTTCTTTTCCCCCTCCTTCCTTTCCTTCATTCCTTCGTTCATTCCTTCCTTCCTCCTTTTCTTTTTTCCTCCTTTTTTACCCCATTCCATATTCAACATAATATCCTTACAATAAAATTAATGCAAAAAAGTAGAAAACATGCAATTACATAAAGACAGTGGTTATTTTACACACTTGGAGACAAAATAAAATACATTAATTTTCTCTATGCTCCCACACTAGTGTCTGCCTCAGCAGATAAGCTCCTTGGGATCAGGGACCATGTTTCTCTTAATTAGGTACAGCTTTCTTAAAGCTGTTCATCCTGGACCAAGGTCCCAAGGTCCCTATTGGTGCTCAATAAATATTAAACAGTGGCAATTGCCTCCTAAATACATTTATTAGGCATTCTCTTGTACAGGCTACTGTGCAGATGAGCTGGAACAGTCCCTGCCCTAGAGTTAGTCACATATGCAGATGGTCAGTTGTGATGTAGATCAGCTTACAGAAAGTTGAGCTTCATATGGATTTTTTGAAGGCTCTTTATACCTTTGACTTAATTTGTATGGGATATTCCCAGGGAGGTAGCTGCCTCTGTCAATGCATATCAACAACTATTTTGCAGTTAATGGTGTTAGAGGTTTGCCTGCAAGCATTACATCTTACACATCCAGGGTCGGAGAGTCAGCATATCTCAGAGTTCAGACCTCAAAACAGGTTATTTCTGATTCCAAGGCTAGTCCTCTAATAATTATTCTTTGGTAGACATACAGATAACTATATAAATATTGACAATTTTTACAAAGGCCACTCCTTATGCAACTATTTGTAAAGAAGCTATCATGTGCAAGTGACTACACTAAATGGTCTGATTTGGTAGACAAATTCCAAAGACAATTCATCTCCTTCAAAATTTCTAACTATGCATTCACTTATCAGGGATATAAAAGGTTAATCCATTATAGATTATTTAGGAGCCTCCTTACTTTGTCTACCTCTCTTCATGCTGTATATGCAACCTTTGGGGTGAAAGTCCTGATTTTGCTATTGTTTTTATAGAGAGAACAGCCTCCTTTCCCTCTCCAGGCAGGGAAGATTTTCTTTTTTACCTAAGGGATGTGGATTAATGTGGTGTTACTGAATCAGAACAACTTTGATCCCCCATCTCTGAAAAATTCCATAATTTTCCACACTCTACTATACTTCATAGAGCCCCAGTCACATGAACTTCACCTAATGGAGTATATTTTACAGTGAAAAAGAATATGCTCAGTTATTTAATAAAATTATTTTTTTCTATTGACATAAAATTTAAGAAGTGACAAATATACTCAACAAAATATTTAGAGCTCATGTAACCAAGTAAGTGAACCCATTGGTCACCCAAGCATATTGAAATGTTGCTATAGCTCTCAAGAGTTCCCCTGATCCTTACTCTCTTTACTCAGTTGAATCATCTCATAACATCATATTATATGTTTTCTCTCTTGTTCTGCACAATGGAAAAAAAGTACATTAAGAGATATCAGGGTGATATACAGACACAATTTGGCTTCTGCCAATCAAAATTACATTATCAAATTTTGGAAGACAGGCAAAGAGTGCCTGGGGTGCTTGAATCAGCAGCCATTTGGTTTTATTTACTGGTTATTGCCCCTTGAAGAAAGGTTTAAATTCCATATGACCTCAAGTCATTTGTGCCCAAGGTTACGCAAAAGTGTACAGGGAATTTTCATGACACAGAATTTTCCAGTAAATTCTGAAAGTCTTTTTGCATAAAGATAGCTGCAAATCACAGAGAAGTTGTGAGGATTATTAACTCTTCTAATTTTGTTTAAAATATATGATCACCCATCAGGAGGTTTTGCCACAACACAGATCAGCAGCAAAGGCCCCATGGTCTGAGATCAGCAGGCCTCTGGCACAACAGCCCAGCTGTGAGGCCCCCAATCACAGCACGGTAGGCGAACTGCTAGCCTGAGAACACAGGGTATAACAGGTAGTACTAGACTGAATGAACCTCGTGCAGTGGGCAATCCACCAATACCAGAGGCTACATTGTGGAAAGGCAGTGAATGTATCCCTGGCCCCCAGTGCAAGAATGTTGTAACAGTGCTCCTCTGTGTCCCAGAAGTAGGTCTCAACTTTAATAAAATAAACAAAAAGTATTTTAAAGAGCTCTAACCATAGAAAGCTACTATGGTGACAGTGAAAATCAAAATACAAAATCAGAAAAAGACAACAATGTCAAAATGCCTACATGCAAAGCCTCAAAGGGGAATACTAAATGGTTTCAGGTCCAAAAATTACCTTGGAAGATATCAAAAAGGATTTTGAAAATCAGGTAAGAGATGTAGAAGAAAAATTAGGAAAATAATTTAGAGGTATGCAAGAGAATTATGAAAAAAAGAGTCAACAGCTTTGAAAAGGAAGCACAAAAATTGACTGAAGAAAACAACTCTGAAAAAAAATTGAAAAATTGGCCAAATGCAAAAACAATCCAATAAAAACAACTCCTTCAAAAGTAGAATTTGGGGTGCCTAGGTGGCTCAGTGAGTAGAGTGCTGGCCCCGGAGTCAAGAGGACCTGAGTTAGGATCTGGCCTCAGACACTTAACACACACAGACATAAAACCTAGCCATGTGACCTTGGGCAAGTTACTTAACCCCAATTGCCCTCCAAAAAACAAAAAACAAAAAATAGAATTTGACAAATGGAAAAAGAATATACAAAAACTAATTGAAGGCAATAATACCTTAAAAATAAAGATTGGGCATGTAGAAGCTAATGACTCCATGAAACATCAAGAATCAGTCAAAAAATCAAAATAATTGAAAAATAGTAGAAAATGTAATATGCCTCATTGGAAAAAAAAACAAATGACCTGGAAAATAGATCTAGGATAGAGAATTTAAGAACTATTGGACTACCTGAAAGCCATGATAAAAAAAAAAAAAAAACGTGGACAGCATTATTCAAGAAATTATCAAGGAAAACTGCCCTGATGCTAGAAAGAGAGGGAAAAATAGTCATTGAAAGAAGTGACCCATCACCTCCTTAAGGAGATCCCAAAATGAAAGCTCCAAGGAATATTGTTGGCAAATTTCAGAACTATTGGGTAAAGGAGAAAATACCGCAAGAAGGTAGAAAGAAATAATTCAAATATCTAGGAGTCACAGTCTGGAGCGCTTGTACATTATAAGGATTGGAGGGCTTGGAATGTAATATTGTAGAAGGCAAAGGAGCTTGAATTACAATCAAGAATCAACTACCAAGGAAAATGGAGTATAAACTTTCAGAGGAAAAGATGGAAATTCAACAAAATAGGGAGCTTTCAAATTTTTAAGATAAAAAAAGACAGAGCTGAGCAGAACATTTGATATGTTACCTAGGTAAGAAAGCAGTATGCTCATATGATAAGAGCAGTGGAAAACTATGGACAGTCTGTATGTTCAATTGGTACACACTCAGTATCAAGAGATACAGAGTAAGTATATATATATATATATATATATATATATGTGTGTGTGTGTGTGTGTGTGTGTGTGTTTAATATAGAAATTATATAGGATATGAAAAAAGAGTAAGGTAATGAAATATTTGAAAAAATAAATTATTGAATCCCCAAAGTTGAGAAGTCATTACTACATATTAATTATTCAATATTTAATAGCTCCATGATTTTAATATGGGATCTCTTCAAATGCAGAAAAGAATCTCTCCATAATTTAGTACATAGTTACTGCGTTGTCAGCACTAAAAATGTTATTGTCTGGCTAATACTCTTTTTTGAAATTTATTTATTTTTAGTTTTCAACTCTCACTTTTATAAGATTTTGAGTTCTAAATTTTCTACCTCTTTCTTCCCCCCTCCAAGACTATGTGCAATCTGATATAGGCTATACATGTACAATCATATTAAACATATTTCCACATTAGTCATGTGGTAAAGAAGGATTAGACCCAAAGAAAAAAGTTACAAAAAAGAAAAAAATAAAAGAAGAGAAAAGACTGTGCTTCGATCTGTATTCGGAGTCCTTAGTTCTTTCTTTTAATGTGAATAGCATTTTCTATCTTGAGTCTTTTGAAATAGTTTTAGGCCATTGAAATACTGAAAAAAGCTAAGCCTATAAAAGTTGATCATTGCATAATGTTGCTGTTACTGTGTATAATGTTCTCCTGGTTTTGCTCACTGGACTCAGAATCAGTTCATATAAATCTTTCCTGGTTTTTCTAAAATCTGCTTGCTTATCATTTCTTATGGAACAATATTGTTCCACTACATTCATATATCACAACTTGTTCAGGAATTCCCAAATTGATTGACATCCCTCAATTTCCAACTCTTTGCCTCCACAAAAAGAGCTGCTATAAATATTTTTGTACATTTGTGTTCTTTCCTATTTGTATGATTCCTTTCAGATACAGACGTAGAAATGATCTTGCTGGATCAATAGGTATGGACAATTTTATAGCCCTCTGGCTATAGTTCCAAATTGTTCTGCAGAATGGTTGGATCAGTTCACAACTCCACCAACAATGCATTAGTGTTCCAGGAGACTAATATGCTTATAAGAGGCTTCTCCAGCCCTGGTTAATCTAATCCTCAAGTGATTTACACATTTGTTCCTGGACTCTTCCATAATGTGGTGGGTTGTTTTTTGTTGTTGTTTGCTTTTTGGAGGGCAATTTTGGGTTAAGTGACTTGCCCAAGGTCACACAGCTAGTTTTTTTGTGTGTGTTAAGTGTCTGAGGCTAGATTTGAACTCAGGACCTCCTGGGTCCAGGGCCAGTGCTCTATTCACTGTGCCACCTAGCTGCCCCACCATAATGTGTTTTCCAGGACATAAGAACCATCAGATGTTTCTCTTTATTGGCATTGACTTGGGCAAACCAGATGCCCATAACAATGAAAAGTAGAAGAGCACATGAGTGAACCAAGCATATGTCATTCCATCCACATATGGCATATGCATGTACATATATGTGTATATATGTATATGTGTATGTGTATATACATATACATACACAGATATATGTATATATACCATATATATGCACAAATGTATGTGTATCTGAAGGGGAAGAGGGACTAGCAGGAAAAGGGATTAATGGAGAGACAGAAAAAAGGAGAGAGTCAGGAAGAGAGAGACAGACAGAGACAGAGAACCATAAAAAAGCCAATATTAAAGCCTTTGTGCTGCAGTTTTCTCACTTGTAAAGTAAGCCATTTGGACTGCATTTTCTCAAAAATATTTTTCTGCTCTAAGATTTTATGAATTTTGTGTATATATATATATGTATATATATATGCAATCAGTAATTGCAAACTAGATTTATCATCTTAGTGTGCATAGTGTTTAGTCTCTGTGACTCCTGAAAAACACTTGCATTAATAGTTTTGGAATAATACTCAAGAGTGCTTTTCTGAGTATGTTAGTGTATCTCTTGTCATTCATTCACATTTGTTGACTTTTGCAGTTAAAATATATAAAGCTGCTCAGAGAAAATACTTAGTATCAATAGGCTGTATTGGGCATTTTTGAGCTGTCATTATGGCTAATTTTTTTTTTCTATAACAGCTCAATTTTTCCAGCTGATATTCACTTTTGCCTTTCTCCTCATCTTCATTTTCTATGAAACAAGAGAGATTTTTGAATGGAAGCAATGTGGTTATTAAGAGTATAATTGATTTGATTTTTAATATCAAAGTTACCTCTCTGAAGACAAGTTTCTAAGATAACTTCTATTTTCCATTCTCTGGTTACCTACTCCAAAAAAGCAGGGAGGGGAGAGAGAGAGAGAGAGAGAGAGAGAGAGAGAGAGAGAGAGAGAGAGAGAGAGAGAGAGAGAGAGAGAGAGCATATATACATGGATACGCAGAAACATATATATGTTTGTGGGGATAGGTAGAGGGAGCAATGTGCATATGGATGTTCCCTTAGTTGGAGCAAGTTGAGAACTCAGTACAAACCTAAGAAAAACTTTTGTTAGAGTTTTCTCTCCAAAATGTTAATATCTGGGTATAGCTGGGAATGGGTCCAACTCTTAGGGAAACTATTTTGAATTATGCAAAGAAAAGTTAGTTAACTGCTCTTAGCTTTTGATCTAGGGATTCTGTTATTTGATATATACCTCAAGGAGGTTAATGTCAGAAAATAAAGGTTTTTTGTTTACTAAAACATCTGTAGCAATATTTTTTGTGATGAAAAAGTAAAGCTAATTTACATGTCCAGCTGTTGAGCAATGGATGAACAAATTCTGCTTTATTAAGGTAAAGCAGTATGATTTAATAGATCAATCAATGGTGCTTGTACTTCATTCTCAAAGAAGACCAAAATGCCATCACTACGATGGAGTAAAGTGGAGGGTGTGCCTAAAGCCTGGATACAAAGGATATCTCATTGACCATGCATATTTTCTAGAAATGAAATGAATGAAATTTTGAACAATGCTTTATTTAATTAGAATAAACGAAACTTGATAGGAAGACAGGAGACACATAGGGAATCTCATTAATTAAATTAATCTCATTAATATGAAAAAAAATTCCCCAATAGCTAATGAAAGCTTTTATTCCATATAAAATTATTATGGCTAAAAGTTATGTTTAATTAAATCAAATGTTGTTAAAAATTTCATTCATTTCATTTCATTTCTTGAAAATATGCAGTTAGTGATATTTCCTATGTGTTCAGACTTTAGGGACATCCTGTACGGTGTCTCTCAGGCTGATTAGACCAATATGAGCTTAGAAAGCTCTAGCACAGGTTGGGCATAAATAGTCCATATGAACATTTGGGAAGGAGATGTCTCTAAATTTGCACATCTAAGGTTTCTCTGAACTACTGTGATTCTACTTTGCTCCAAGTCCCATACAATTGCACAAAGTATCCTCATTATGTGGAATACACTTCTTCCTTTCCTTGTCCTTGAAGAGTCCCTCCTATGGTTTAAAACACAGATCATTTGCTATTTCTTATTTGAGGACTTCCCTGATTTCCCTAGTTTTTAGGACTCTCTTAAAATTGCTTTCTATTATTTTCTTTATACTTTGAATTTATCAGATATATACTCCCTGAGGGCAGGAACTATTACACATTCTTAAAAATTCAAGTAGCTAGCAAAATCCCTTGCATATAGTAGGTGCTTAATAAATATTTGTTAATTTTATTGAGCATTGAATTTCTGATGCAATAAGAACTCCAAACTCTTTTCACATAAATAACTATAGACCCTGATCTTTGCTGGTATACTTGATTTTTTTTTAAAGCAATTGGGGTTAAGTAACTTGCTCAAGGTTACACGACCAGTTATTTGTGGCTGTGGTGCTAAGTATCTGAGCCCAGATTCGATCCCCAGGTCATGCTGACACTGCAGCTGGTGCTCTTACTCGCTGAGCCACCTGGCTGCCCCAGTATACTTGATTTTGTAAAAGCCCTTGTAGGGTTTTGTATTAGTCCCTATTATATATTTAATTTTTTAATTATCTTTTGGTAGCCAGACTTCTGAATATGAGCCCCACCACCTTTACCTATGCTGATCCACTGACAAAACCATATCATCAATCATTAGGGCCAATGAAAAATCTTTCCTAGACAGAACCTCACCAACCTCAACCAATTCTGTTGAATCACATCAGCTCAAAACCAAGGTCACTTCCATAGCATGATAAAATACCAGAAAAAAAAGTAGTTCAAATACTCTGAAGTGTTTGAACAAAATTCCCATGAAGCATTTATCTAGATTGGGAGTAACTATATTTATACTGGGATTTTCCTTATATTGGCACCTGTTGACCAGACTTTTCTGGGTCATATCTTTACCTATTCCTATATACTGAATTGTATTTTTCAGATTTTCATAGGATATAACATAACCAGGCATCAAGTTTACCCTGTATGGAGAAGTTTAAACAGTCTAATTCACTACGTTCCCTCCACCTGACTGCAATCCTCAATAGTTACTATACTATCAACTGCTCTCACTTTCATCCTAGTGATTTTTAACTCCCAGGTGTGTAAATGCAAACCCAGTTTTTTACATCAACTGCACCTTTTCTCCTTCCCATTTTCCCCTCAATTTTCACTTTAGGTCTACGACCCCTTTCTCCTCTCTGGAATACCCATTTCATAGTTAACAAGTTTGTTTTTATCTTATGACTTTTCTTTTTCACTCTTTGTTTTCAGGCACACATTGAGATCTGATCCCTCTTGATAACACTCGATCTTTGGAATATCTTTCCAGCAGTAGTTGCATTTTCATTAATATCATTTGACTCAATGACTGTGATGAAGGAATTGGAATATTATGTGGTACCCACTGTCACTTTCAAACTCTTCCTTTACCACTTTTAATAAACAAACTGTCCTCTTCTGATTTCCACATCATTCAAATAATTCACCCAATACCAATCCCAGTAGTTCTTATCTCTTTTCCTCAATGAGTTGAACAACTAGCACATAGCCTCAACTCCTGCCCTCACACTAGGATAATATAATACACATATACATTCTTTCTCTATCTCTCTGTCTCTCTCTCATATTCTAACTTCCCAGTTCATCAAGCTACTTGCCATGAGTCAAATCTCCATTCTACCTCAGTTACAAGAAGTTGGCCAAATCTTTGTTTCTCTCATCACCCACAAGCATTCCATTTCTTTGTTCATGGACTCCAATATTGCTTTTCATTATCATAATATTTTATGATATCACCTTTCCTTACAATTCCTAACCTTGAACTGATTGACCTTTTGTTCCCATTTTTCTCACATGTAGATTGTTCCCTCCATGCAGAATCATGACCAACAATTTTAATTCCTGAGGAAAATGGCAGTTAGGGAAGATGAAGATAATAAACTCACCTAGGATTCTATAACCACATTCCATTTACTTTTTTAGAACCTGCTGAAAGCATACAGGAGGCCCTTGTATCAGACCACCAACTATGCCATAAGATCACGATCAGACAATGGAAGAATGACAATATATCACATTGGTATTGATGCCCCCTAAAAGTCTCATCTTGGAGAAAATACCTAATTATCTAGTCCTGATTTTGATTCTCCTCCTACTTATTCAAATCTTGTAAATCTTTAAAGGTACAGTTACACATCCACCTCCTGAAAGATTCACATTCTTTAACTATATTAGCATTCCCTGAATGCTACAGAACTCAAGTTGGAAGCACATGGTTGTTTTATTTAGGTATCATGCATTATTTGCTGTTGACTTTTTTCCCCACTGAAAATTATTTTTTTCATTACATGTACAGATTGTTCTCAGCATTCACTTTTATAAAATTTTGAGTTCCAATTTTCCCCTCCTTCCTCCCCTCTCCTTTCCCTCAGACAACAATAGTCTATGTATGTACAATCTTATTAATCATTTCTCTACATTAGTCATGTTGTGAAAGAAGAATCAGAAGAAAAGGCAAAAACCACGAGAAAGAAAAAAATAACAAAAGAGAAAATGTATGCTTTGATCTGCAATCTGACTTCATAGTTCTTTCTGTGGATATGGATAGCATTATCCATAATGAGTCTTTTGTAATTGTTTTGGATCATTGTATTACTGAGAACTAAGACTATCAAAGTTGATCATTGCACAATATTGCTGTTACCATGTACAATGTTATCCTTGTTCTATTTATTTCACTCTTTACTATTGGTTTTGAAATATGGTCTTACCTACTATAGAAGTATATTAACTTCTTAAAGATAGTCTCTGTCTTACAGGTCTTTTACATGCCACACAGTTCTTAGGACATTACAAGTGTTTAAGTATAATTTGACTTCTCAACTGAAAGTTCAAAAAAATCAGGGATTTTAAAATCCCTACTCAAAGGAGAAGCAGGGCTTCCCAAAACTCAAGACCATCTTCTTAGATCACTTAGACCTTCCATTGTGTTTATATCCTGTTATAATGTAATTTTCTTTTTAGTAGATATTTCATTCTTTGTATTTATATCCCCAATACCTAGAAAAGTACCTTGCACATAATAGATGTTGAATAAAACCTTACTGATTGATTTATGGCTTTAAATTTCAGAGACAATTCAAACTAAGAGAGTTGTAATTTTTTTATATAATTATTTGTGAGCTGATCCAACCATTAAGAGCAATTTTGAACTATACCCAAAGGGATATAAAACTCTGCTTACCATTTGAACCAGCAATATCACTGTTAGGTTTACATCCCAAAGACACAAAAAGTGGGGTGGGGAGAAGGACCAATTTGTACAAAAATATTTATGGCAGGTTTTTTTTTGTTTTTTTTTTTGTTTTGCTTTTTGGAGGGCAATTGGGCTTAAGTGACTTGCCCAAGGTCACAAGGCTAGCTTTTGTATTAAGTGTCTGAGGCCAGATTTGAACTCAGGTCCTCCTGACTCCAGGGTTGGTGCTTTATTCACTGAGCACCTAGTGACCCCACATATGGCAGTTTTTTTGTGTTGGCTGAGAATTGGACATAAAAGGGATACCTGTCAGATGGGGAATAGCTAAAGAGGCTGTGGGATGTAATTGTGATGGAATATTATTGTGCTATAAGAAATGACAATCAGGATGATTGAAGAAAAACCTCAAAAGACATATGTGAACTTATGCAAAATGAAGTAAGCAGAACCAGAAAAACATTGCACTTAGTAACAGCTATTTTTACAAGAAAAAAAATTGTAAAATACTTAGTTATTCTTACCAATACAATACCAACCCAAGACAATCCCATAGGATTCATAAAGAAACATAATATCTACCTCCACAGAAAGGACTGTTATTATTTGAATACAGACTGAAGGACCTTCTTTTCCCCTTTTTTTCTTTCATTTGTTTTATTCTTTTATTTGAATCTTCTTGAACAAAATTACTAATATGGAAATGTTTTACATAATTGAACATGTGTAATCTATATCTGATTGCTTACCATTTTGGGTAGTGGTTCAGGCAAGGAAGGACAGAAATTGGCACTCAAAAACTTTTTTAAAATGTTCAAAATTATTTTAATATGCAATTGGGGGAGATCGAATATGATATATATGTGTGTGTATTTTATTATTTATTTTAATATTCTTTTTAATAATTTGCATTTTAAATTTTCTCCTTCCCTTCAATTCTCCCCCAACGACTTAGAAAGCAAGAAATGTGATATCATTTATACATGTGAAATCAAGTAAAACAAATTTACATGTTATTCATGTTGCAAAAAAATAAAGAATTTTGCTTAAATGTATGCTTTAATCTGAATTCATACACCATCAGTTCTTTCTTTGGAGGTGGGTAGGATTTTTCATCATAAGTTCTTCAGAATTATCTTGGATCATTGCCTTGATAAGAGTAAGTAATTCTTTCACAGTTGATCATCTTTACAATATCGCTGTTATTATGTGCTATATTCTCCTGGTTCTGCTCATTTCACTCTGCAACAATTTTTCAAAGTCTTGCCAAGTAGTTGTTGTTGTTGTTTTCTCTGAAACCATCCTGCCTATCATTTCTTAAAACACAATATAAACCCATCAAAATTATATAAAACTGGTTCAGTCATTCCCAATTTCAAAGCATCCTTTCAATTTCCAATTCTTTGATATCACAGAGAGAGCTGCCATAAATATTTTTGTACATATTGGGCCTTATCCTTTTTCAGTACAGACCTAATAATTTTATCGCTGGCTCCAAGGATATGCACTATTTTATAGCCCTTTCATTATGGTTGCAAATTTTTTTCTAGAATCGTCAAAATAGTTTATGCCTTTACCAACAATTCATTTTTTCTCATAGTTCCCAATTGCTCTCCAGAATGGTTGGATCAGTTCAAAACTCAAAAAAAACCCCAAAGAAACAATGCATTGAGTTTTTCCACATTGTCTCCAAATTTGTTGTTTTCCTATTCTGTCATATTAGCAAATCTGATAAGTGTGAGGTTGTACCTAAATGTTGTTTTAATCTGTATTTCTCTAATCAGTAGTTATTAAAGAGCATTTTTACATGACTATAAACAACTTTGATTTCTTCTTCTCTTTCTCCTGCTCCTCCTCCTCCTCATTTTACTCCTTCTTCTGTATTGTCTGTTCATATCCTTTAACCATTTATCATTTGGAGAATGACTCAGATTATTAGAAGGTTTTTCTGTATGAGATAATCATATGACTTTTATTTTGTTATTGATATGTTGTAATGTAATACCAAAAGAAGGCAACTTCCCAGGTTCAAAATACCAGCATAGGTGCTCTCTATTTTATTCAGTAACAAACCCAGAACAGAGAAGATCAAAACATGACATCATTCAAAATACAGCATTTACTAAGTGTGATTAAATAATCTCCAAGTACTACCCCACCCCAGGATCTTCCAATCATTCAATCAATTACAAAGTCCCAGTTCTAAATGCTACTCCACCCCTAGGCTATACCTTAATTAAGTCCACCACAAAACCCCTCTTCTCAAATGGAGATTAGTTTCCAAACATAGGTAAAGTACCTTCATTTGTCAATCACAGAGCACAATAAGGTCAAAAGTTCCCCACCTCCTGGATCACAATTGAATCTACCCCAGAGTTACATCAAGTTTAAACACAGCACTTAATACCCAAATGGAGGTCTTTTCTTCATCTTGACACGAAGCAAGTTCTCAGCAATCTTAGTTCCTGGAGAGACAAGGCTTAGCAAGGCCATAAGATACATTGCCAGTCCCTTCATGAATTTATCCTCTGTCTGTAGAACAGCCCTAGAACCCCTGAACACATTAGCAAAGCCCTCTCCCAGGATTTCTGTAAACAAACAACAAGAAAATCCTTCTTCAGGGCTTCTGAACCAACAGAAAGGCTCCCAGACCCCTGCAACAACAGTACTGTCCCTCACCAGTGGACAGTATTCATTCTGTCTGCAGGACAGTCTCCAGACCCCTGCAACAACAGTACTGTCCCTCACCAGTGGACAGTATTCACTCTCTGTCTGCAGGACAGTCGCAGGCCTTCTTAGCGAACAGCCAGGTTCCAGGACTTCTTCAACAAAAGGACTGTCTTTCACCAGTGGACAAATCTGGCAAAACAACATCAAAACAGACAGACAAAGTACCAGCAAAACAGCCATGTCTCCTCAGTCCTTGGCAGCTCAGGGGGCAGGTCTCAAAAGTCCAGGGCAATTCAAAGCGGCCACCAGCAATTCTCTTAGTCTCTCTCTCTCTCCACGAGGTGCTGCTTCCAAAAAAAAAAAAAATCTTCCGCCTCTCTCTAGTGTCTCTCCAAATCTACCTCACCAGCTCCTCCCAGTTCAGGACTTTCTTTTCACATCAACAAGCCCATCCCACAGGTGGGATTAACAAACTCTGGGTTTTAACACAATCAATTTGAAAACCAAGCCAATACAGGGGAATCTTTAATTGCCATTACTATCACATATGTCATTTATATTAATATTTTTCCTAATATTGAACTAGCCCTACAATCTTAGCATAAATCCTACCTGGTCACAGTATATGATTTTTGTGATATGTTATTGTAATCTCTTTGCTACTATTGTTGCACTGATATTCACTAAAGAAATTGGTCTACAGATTTCTCTCTCTTTTTGCTCTTGCCATTTTAGGTATCAGCACCAGAGCTATGTCATAAAAGTTATTTGGAAGAGGATTCCTCCATTGCCTATTTTTCTCAATAGGTTATATAGTATTGAATTGATTTTTTAAGTGCTTGGTAAAATTCAATAGTGAATACATCTGGCCCTGGAGACTTTTCTAATTTTGAGTTCATTTATGACACATTCATTTTTTTTCTAAAGTAGGATTTTTTAATTATTCCATTTCCTATTCTGCCAATCTTGTCAACTTTATTTTTGTAAATATTCATTCTTTGCACTTAAATTGTCAATTATTGGCATATAATTAAGCAAAATAGCCCCAAATTGCTTTATTTCATCGAAATTGATTGTAGGCTAACTCTTTTCACTAATAAAAATGGCAATTTGGTTTTCTTTTTTCAAATCAAATTAACAAATGTTTTATCTATTTTTATACAACCAGCTCCTTTTTTATTAATTTAATTTTTTTGCAATCAATTTTATTAATTTCACCTTTGATTTTCAAGATTTCCAATTTGGTGTTTAATTGAGGATTTTTTAGTTTGTTTTTGTTCTTGTTTTTTAATTTTGTTAATGGCATGCCCAATTCATTGATCTGTTCCTTCTCTGGTTTACTGATGTAAGCATGTACTGATAAAAGTATTTCTCCTAAGCAGTGCTTTGGCTGCATCCCATGAATTTTGTTATGTTTTCTAATTGCTGTCATTTTGGTTAAAGAAATTATTTTTTTCTGTGATTTATTCTTTGACTCATTCATTCTTTAGAATTAAATTGTTTAGTTTCCAGTTAATTTTGATCTATGTTTCTATGGGTCTTTAAATATGTAATTTTATTTAATTATTATCTGAAATAAATACTTTTTGCTTTTCTATATTTGCTTGTGAGGTTTTTATACCTAATACATGATAAATTTTGTGAAAGTACTATGTACAGCTAAGAAAGAAGTATGTACTTTTTTTTTCTATTTCCAGTCAATTTTCCCCAGAGGGTTTTCATATTGAACTTTTCTAAAATTCTATACATCTGCTTAATTTCTCTTTAACTTATATTATGGTTAGACTTATCTAGTTCTGAGAAGGAAAAGTTGAGTTCGCCCACTAGTACAATTTTATTGTCTAGTTTCACCTATAATTCATTTAACTTTTCCTTTAAAAATTTGAATGCTATACCATTTGGTCTACATATGTGTTTAGTATTGCTATTCCTTCATTGTCTATAGTACCTTTTAACAAAAGTAATTTCACTGCTTATCTCATTTAATTAGATCTATTTTTGCTTTTGCTTTTTCTGAAATCACGATTGCTATCCTTGTTTTTGTTTTTTTTTACTTCTTCTGAAACATAATGCAGTCTGTTCAAATCCCTTATTTTTGATCAATGTATGTCTCTCTGTTTCAAGTTTTTTTTCTTGTAAACAACATATTGTTTAATTATAGTTTCTAATCTTTTCTTCTATCTGCTTCCAATACGGTCATTGTTACTATGTATTTCCCTCCAACCTATTTTCCCCCAGTTCATCCTTTACTCTCTCTCTCTCTCTCTCTCTCTCTCTCTCTCTCTCTCTCTCTCTCACCTCCTCAAAGATTTTATGTTGAAATTGAGTCTCAGAGACAGGAGACTATCTGAAGCAATGAGTTCATGCTCTCCCAGGAATCATTGCACCCATTGCTCCCTGTTGTCATGTTTGCAAACCTCAAATAATTATAGAAATATTAAAGCAAGCAATGGAACCAACTCACCCCACTCTTAGCAATTTCTTTTTAACTGTGAGATTCTGATATTAAAATGGGAATAAGTTGCCCTACAGGGCAGCTGCTCACTGGGTTGGTAAATAAGATTAATTAATAAAATATAGCCCAGAAAAAAGTTCTGCCTCATAAATTCAATTTCATAAACCTTTCCTTCCTTGTCTTCTCATTAAAAGAAGATGAGAGTGTCTGGGGTTTTTATTTTCTGTATTGGTAGAGGGTAGAAAAGGTGGGGTTGGTGGTTTGTTTCTTTTTTTCTACAATTTGTTTTTATGGTCATACCATTTTCAACCTTCAGGTTGCTCTCAAAAGGGAAGCTCTGACTCTCTGATTTGTCTCCCTGGTTTTAGTTATGCAAGAGGTATGGGGATTGCCTGAGCACAGTCTGCCCTACAGGATTTATCTGATGCAGCCTTTTGGTTTCCCAAGGATTACCCACCTAATCATATCTATTTTCTGTAAGCATTTTAATCAGCAGTTAATCCTCACCCTTTCCTTTGTATTAGGTAATTAAATCATAGGTGGCAATGGGTGATCTTCAGGATGTGGAAACCATGGGAACTTTGGTACTAGAAAGAATAAAAATGGAGCTAAACACAAGGTTATATGGGGCATCAGACACTCTTGATTTGGAATAGAGAGAGCATAAACATGCATTTGTTTTACCAATTTCCATTACCCTCCCAAGCCTTCCCTGATTATTTCAGTTTTAGGTGATCATCCTTTTAATTCAAATGTTCCCAATTATTGTCTAAGCCAGTTAGTTATTTTGATAAATATAGGGCAAGGGTTCTTGACCATTATTTTACATGATAGACTCCTTTGACAGTCTAGAGAAACCTCTGAACTCCTTTACAGAGTAATGCATTTTTAATGCATAAAATGAAATATATTAGATTTCAAGCAAATTAATTACATTAAAATATTGTTATCAAAGTTCATTCAGTTTTCTTTTCTTTTTTTTTTAAGTTTTTAGCCTGCAGGTTAAGAACACTTGATTTAGTGCATCTGTAATTTCCTTGATGAGGGTATTCACTCACATGGTGAAAATCAAAACTCTTCCATGAATCCTTGTCATATCACCTATTAACCAAAGGGCATCTACCCAGTGTTCTGAGGGGGGGGGGGTTCCACTATATCTTGATATAGTGTCTATGCCAATAAAACAAATGGAATTCCTATATTTCTTGTTATCACTTTCCTAGTCATACATATCTCTGATGATATCATTTATACTTATCCTCTATAATTCTTCATTGGAAATATGTTTAACCTACTCACACCTATTATATAATCCCCTTTGCCACTTAGATGACATTCATGTTTAATTCTATGCTATTTTATGAGGTGGCAAGGAGATAGAGTGCTGGGCCTGAAATCAGGAAGATGAATTCAACGCCAGATTCAGATACTTCTTAGCCATGTGACCTTAATCAAATCACTTAACCTTTGCCTCAGTTTTCTCATTTAAAAATGGTAATAATACTATCTTCCTTCCAGGGTTGTTGTGAGGATGTAATAAGATATTTGCAAAGCTTTTAGCCCAGTGCCTGGCAAGGTGCTGAATAAATGCTCCTTCCTTTCCTTTTCCTTTCCTCAAAAGGGACCTCAAAGAACATCTAATTCAACACCATCATTTTAATGATGAGTTGCAGGAAGATTCTGTTTAGCCCAAGATCATAGCTAATAGAAAAGAAAAGATTGGAGGCAATGTTCTTTGACTGCAAAGTCAGTGTTCTAGCCAATGTATGATATCACTTCCTACTTTTTGCCTCTCCCAATGCTAAGCACAGTGTTCTTTATACCAAGGGAAAATGTTATTCATTGAATTTTTAATTTAAAGGTCCACTAACAGAGGTGACCAATGATCCTAGGTTGCAATTTTATAAGAGAATGGGAGTTATTGGTTTGTTGATTGGGAAAGAGCTTGGTCCTGTGGATATTGAGGTATATGGAACATACTGTTTAGCAGTGTGGAAGTTTTCTTGGAAACCTATCCTAATGGTTCACTCTCAGCATGGAGGAAGCTTACTTCGCAAAGAGAAATGCTTACTTATAATGGATCCCCATACAACTAGCAGCTTTTAACTAGATTGCAGAAAAATGGAAATGATTATAGAAAAGCAAAGTAAATTTGGCAACAGTCATGCCATCCCCGCTGACTCCCCACAGATTCCCCTGGAAGAGAACTATCATTTGAGTCCATTATGCTCTTTCATTCCAAACTTATTTGTATCACCCTTTTCCCTGCATATATCACATGCCATTCTTGCATAAAAACAACAAAAAACAAAGTAAAACAAAAACAAACTAGACTGTTTTGCCTATGGAACTGTTCTGATGCTGCTGTAGCTCACTAAAAATAAATAGAATTCTGTAGTCAGCCAAATAATCAGTCAGTCAGACAATAGCATTTATTAAGCACTTACAATGCATGTATAATGCTAAAGCCTGGAAACACAAATACTAACTCTTGGAATGCTAATATAGCTAAATTCTAACTATTAGGATACAGCAGGTTATATCTCAGTAGAAGTCTTGTAGTGGAGGACACATGACTATATTTTTTAGGAACATAGTTGAGAAGTTTCCTTTCTAATTATAAATATGGCTTTCTACCTTTCTTTGATCTTTGATAGTTTTTTTTAACCCTTTGGCCAACTGGTGAAGTCTATGAAACTTTTCTCAGAATAATGTTTTAAATGCTTAAAATAAAGTCCAAAGGATTTCAAACAGAACAAATTACATTGAAATTCAAGATAGAATTTTTAAAGCAAGATTACATATCCTATTTTAAGGATCTTTGCAATGGCCAATGTATCAAAGATCATTCTGGGCCAGATATTCTACAGTTCTGTGGTTTGGCATAACAAGTGGAAGATTAAGGTCAGGTATGGGTATCTAATTTTAGTATATACAATGAAAAACTGGATACAGTTCTGAAAAAGGTGGCCAGCCAGATAAGGGGACTTAACAAATTATAAGAATAAATTGAGGAAATAAGTTATATTTTACCTAGAGAAAATAAGGCACTGAAAGCAATCATTAAGAAGGTGAAGAGCTGCCATTTAGGGGAAAGATGTGTACATAGGTCTAGTACTACCTAGTCTGGGGCTAATGTCCCAGAACCTTCATCAAAACAGAAGAGACTGAAAGGAGGAAAGCTGGGGTCTTAGATATATTGCACTTTCATATAGATAAGATTCCTGGTAGGAATCCATGCCATGAACAATTCTCTATTATTAAAGGGTGAAAACAACATCAAACAAAGCAATGTATTAAGCAGAACAAAAAACCTACACCTGTCTCCTGCATTAATGTGTAACGTAGGAGCTTCCCTGAACATAAAAAACTAGAGCTCTTTGGGGAAATTCTACCAAGCTTTCCATTCTCCAATGGCAGGCCGATTATTTTGTGTTAAGCCATCTGAAGGTATTGTAACATAATTAGAGCTGTTCAGAGTTCTAGGGAACAGCCTCTCAATTCTTTGTGGATTTCATTTTTAATTTGCCTAGGGAGCCCAGGAGCTACTTCAGAGCCTATTTAAATAGAAGCAATCTTTCACAGGTAAGAATGTAAATATCCATTCAAGGCTAAATGGTAATACTAAGATAAACTGATGTAGACTATTTGCTGATTGGCTAGAGCAGTAAACTTGTGGAAGTCCACTCTCCAGGGCAATCATGTGGTGTCTTGAAAGCATGAACACTCCTCTCCCTGCTTAACCAGCCCCTTTCTAAAACTGGTTAGGAACAATACATTTCTTTGACATTAACCATGTATGTATAGAGCAAGCAAATGGAACCAATTGTTAAAAGTAGAGGTTGTGGGGGTGGAGTCAAGATGGCAGAGTAGAAATGGCCCTTCTCCCCAGCCCTGGCTTCCACCTCCTCCAATACATATTATAAATGACTCTAAACAAACCTAAGAGCTACAGAACCCACAAAGTGACAGAGATAAACAAATTCCCTGTTGAAGGAAGCCCAGCAGACCAGCAGGAAGGGTCCATCACAACATGCTGGGGGCAGAGCACAGTCCCTGAGCCAAGGTTTTAGTCCCAGGGTGGCCCCAACCAGCAGCTGTGTCTCCAGCAAACTTCACAGGAATACATCACCAGCATCTGTAGCCATTTCCAGACTTCTCAATCCAGAAAAGTAAAAGTGCAGTGAGGAAATTTGTTGGGAAGAGGGGCAGTGTGGTCTGGCTGCTGCCCCCAGCATGAGAAGCAGCAGAGATGCTGTGGCTGCAGCTGCTGCCACATGATTACTTCCGGTGCTCCTGGCCTGCAGATTGTAGGGGGACCAAGTGCCTACTCAGAAGGTAAGCACTCTTACTTTGAACTGCTTGGATCTGGATCGTGGTCTTGGGTGATAATCCTGGGTTGTGTGACCAGTGAGCCAGAGTGTGTGGAGGCTGTAGAGAGGGTGCCCATCTAATAGCTCCAGCAGCTGCAAAAAACCCCAGCAATTTGGGACATAGCTCTCTCCATTCTGGAAGCAAAGTTCTACTGTGGCAAAGAGCTCAAAAGTCAAGTAATTGGCTGCCAAAATGAGCAAGCAACAGAAGCACTAACAGATGATAGAATCCTTTTTAGGGAATAAAATGGATCAAGGAATGGAGCAGGAGGAAGACAGCAAAGCCAGAACCCCTACATCAAAAAACCTCCAAGAAAAATATGAACTGGTTATAAGCCATACAGGAGCTCAAGAAAGATTTTGAAAATCAAGTAATAGAAGTGGAGGAAAAATTGGGAAGAAAAATGAGAATGATGCAAGAAAATCAAGAAAAGCATGTCAACAACCTGACTGAAGAAAATAACACTATAAAAATAGACTAATTCAAATGGCAAAAGAGACCCTAAAAGGCAGAATGCTTTAAAAAGTCAAATTTGGCAGATGGAAATGGTATTTCAAAAACTCAGTGAAGAGAATAACTCCTTCAAAATTAGATTGGAACAATTGGAAGCTAATGACTTTATGAGAAATCAAGATACTATAAAACAGATAGAAACAAATGAAAAAATAGAAGGCAATGTAAAATATCTCATTGGAAAAACCACTGACCTGGAAAATAGATCCAGGAAAGACCATTTATTTTTTTTAATTATTGTTTTATTTTTTTTTGTTTGCATAATTCATTTCCACGAGATTTTGAGTTACAAATTTTCTCCCTATTTTTCACTTGCCCACCACTCCAGAACAGTGATCCCACAGAATATCCCCTCCCCCAATCTGCTCTCTCCCATATCTTTGCCCATGCCCCGTTCAACTTTCCATTAGGGCACAGTGGTTCTATATGCCACAGTGCCTGTATATATTATTTTCCAGTTACTAGGAGAGAACATTTAAAAATCATTAGTCTTCCTGAAAGCCATGAAAAAACAAGTATAGCCACCATCTTTCAAGAAATTTTCAAGGAAAATTTCCCTGATGTTCTAGAACCAGAGAATAAAATAGAAATGGAAAGAATTCACCAATCTCTTCTTGGAAAACATCCCAAAAAGAAAACTCCTAGGAATATTATAGCCAAATTCCAGAGTACCCTGGTCAAGGAGAAAATACAGCAAGCAGTAAGGAGAAAACAATATGAGTATTGCGGAAACAAAATCAGGATAACACAAGACCTAGCAGCTTCTACATTAATGGATCAAAGAGCTTGGAATATGATATTCTGGAGGTCCAAGGAACTAGGACTAAAACCAAAAATGAGCTACCTCTCAAAACTGAGTATAATGCTACAGGGAAAAATATGGTCATTCAATTAAATAGAGGATTTTCAAACATTCTTGATGAAAAAACCTAAGCTGAACAGAAAATTTGACTTTCAAATACAAGAAGCAAGAGAAGCATTAGAAGGTAAACAGGAAAAAAGTAATAAGGAACTTATTAAAGTTTAACTATTTACATTCCTACATGGAAGAATGATAATTGTAACTCATAAAACTTTCCTTAGTATGCTGATAACTGAAGGGAATATGTGTGTTTGTGTGTGTACATGTATATGCACACATATGTATGTATGTATGTATAGCAAGATGTATGTTTATATAAATATATATGTGACTGTGGGCATTTGTATGTTCATGTATACATAGAAAGAGGGCACAGGATGAGTTGAATATAAAGGGATGATATCTAAAAATAAAATTAAGAGGTGACAGAGGAATTTAATGGGAGAAGAAGAAAGGGATCAAAAAATTAGGGTAGATTATCTTATATAAAAGAGGCAAGAGAAAACTTTTACAGTGTAGGGGAAGAACAGGAAGGTGAAAGGGAATGGGGCAACCTGATTCTCACTGAATTTGGGCTAAGGAGGGAATAACATACATACTCAATTGGGTGTCTCACCCTATAAGGAAATGGGGGGGGTAGGAAATAAGAGGGGGGAGGAAAGAAAGGAGGGCAAATTGGGGAAAAGGGTGGTTAGAAACAAACATTTTTGAAAAGGGATAGGGTCTACAGTAACTTTAAATGGAATTTCTCTTTTTATCTCTTGCTGTTGAATTTCTTTAGAAATATATAGGAATGTCTAGGATTTATGTGGGTTTATTTTATATCCTGCAACTTCACCAAATTTATTTATTGTCTCAAGTAGTTTTTTTCTTGATTCTCTAAGTATATTATCATATCATCTTCAAAGAATGGTAGCTTGGTCTCTTCTTAGCCTAATTTGATTCCTTTGTTTCCTTTTTCTTCTCTAATTGCTACTGCTAATATTTCTAGTACTAGAATGCATAAGAGGGGTGATAGTGGGCACCATTCTTTCACTGCTGATCTTACTGGAAATACTTATAGCTTACTCCTATTACATATAACACTTGCTGATGGCTTTAAATAGATGCTATCCATTATTTTAAGGAAGACTCCATTTATTCCTATAATTCCTAGAGTTTTAATAGGAATGGATGTTGTATTTTTTCAAAAGTCTTTTCTTGGGGTGGCCAGCTGGCTCAGTGAGTAAGAGCACTGGCCCCACTGTTGGGATGACCTGGGGATCTAATCTGGGCTCATATACTTAGTACCACACCCAGAAATAACTGGCCATATAACCTTGAGCAAGTTACTTAACACCAATTGCTTAAAAAAAGAGTCTTTTCTCCATATATTGAGATAATCCTGTGATTTCTGCTAGTTTTCTTGTTGATATGATCATTTATACTGATGGTTTTCCTAATATTAAACCATCCTTTCATTCCTGGAAAAAATCTTACCTGATCAAAGTGTATTATTCTTGCAATAAGTTGCTCTAGCCTTTTTGCTAATATTTCATTTAAAATTTTTGCATCTATATGAGGGAAATTGGTCTATACTTTTCTGTCTCCATTTTATCTCTTCCTGATTTAGATATCAATATCATATTTGTGGCATAAAAAGCATTTGGCAGGACTCCTTCTTCACTAATTTTCCAAAACAGCTTGTAGAGTATTCGAATCAATTTTTCTTTAAATGTTTGATAGAATTTACTAGTAAATCCAGGAATGTAGCTGCCAAAACAAACCCAGGACCTATATAAACAGAACTACAAAACAATTTTCACACAAATAAAGTCAGATCTAACTAATTGGAAAACATCAATTGCTTGTGGCTGGGTTGAGCTAATATAATAAAAAATGACAATTTTACCTAAATTAAATTACATATTTAGTTCCATAGCAATAATTTTATCAAAAAATTACTTTATGAAGCTAGAAAAATTAGTAACAATATTCATTTGGAAGAACAAAAGGTCCAGAATATCAAGGGCATTAATGAAAAGAAATGCTAGGAAAGGTGGCCTAGCCATAACAGATTTTAATCTCTATTATAAAGCAGCAGTCAACAAAACTACTTGGTAGTGATTGTGGAATAGAGTAGTGGGTCAGTGGAAAAGATTGTGTACATGAGACTCAGAAGTCAATGATGTTAGTAATCTACTGTGTGATGAACCCAAAGACCCTAGTTTTGGGGATAAGAACTCACAATTTGACAAAAACTGCTGTTAAAACTGGAATATAGTATGGCAGAAACTGGGCATAGACCATTATCTAACAGCATATACCAAAATAAAATCTAAATAGGTGCATGATCTAGGTATAAAGGCTGATTCTATAAGCAATCTGGGAGAGCTAGGAATAGTTTGCCTGTCAGATTTATGGAGAAGGGAAGACTTTATAACTATACAAGAATTAGAGAGCATTACAAAATGCAAAATGGATAATTGTGATTACATTAAATTGAAAGGATTCTGTACAAACAAATCCAATGTAACCAAGATTAAGAGGGAAGTGGAAAATTGGAAAGAATTTTTACAACAAATGTATCTGATAAAGGCCTCATTTCTTAAATATTGTAATGCCAAGCAGAGGCAACTTAAAAGGTTCAGAATACCAGCATAGTAACTCTCTATGTTATTCAGTGACAAATTAAGGCAAAACATTCACAGAAAAGAGAATATCAAAATACTGCATTCACCAATTGTAATTCAATAACTTCAAAGTACTACTCTACCCCTGGAAAGTATATTAATTTAGTCAATCACAAAGTCTCTCTTCTCAAATGGAGATTAAGATTTGTTTCCAATCATAAACAAAGTATATTCATTTGGTCAATCACAGAGCACAAAAAAAGTCAATTTTCCCACCCCTGGATCACAACTGAGTTACAATTATCCTCAGTTAATAATAAGCACCTTCACAAAAGGGGCAGTGGCAAGTGCAAAGTTCATCTACCCCTGAGCTACATCAAGGTTAAGAAATCATCAAAGCATTTAATACCCAAAGAGAAGTCTTTTCTTCATCTTGACCTAAGGCAAGTTCTCAGCAATCTCTGTTCCTGGGGAGACAAAGCTTAACAAAGCCACAATATACATTGCCTGTGTCCTCATCAATTCACTCTCTGCCTGCAGAACAGTCTCAGGACCTCTGAAAATATCAGCAAGACCCTCTTCCAGGATTTCTGTAAACATACAACAAGAGAATCCTTCTTCAGGGCTTCTGAACCAACATCAAGTTTCCAGGACCTCTACAACAACAGCACTGTCCTTCACCAGCAGATGAATCTGGCAAAACAACTTCAAAACAGACAGACAAAATACCAGCATCCCAGCCATGTCTCCTCATTTCTTGGCAGCTCTGGGTGGCAGCTCTCAAAAGTCCCTGGGCAGCTCCAACTGGCCCTCAGCAATCCTCCACAATGCTGCTGCCAAAAGTTCTTCTGACTCTTTCTCTGCTTGGACCTTCTCTAAGTCCAAGGCATCAGCTCCACACAGTTCAACCCTCTCTTTTAACATCAACAAGTCCATCTCACAAGGGGGATTCACAAGATCTGTGTTTCAATGCTAAACCCAAAAATCAAGACCATACAGGGGGCTCTTTAAATCCCATTACTTTTATAAATATACAGAGAATTGAGACAAATCTATAAGAATACAAGTCATTCTCCAATTGATAAATGGTCAAAGGATATGAACAGTCAGTTTTCAGAGGAAGAAATTAAAGATATCTCTAAGCATATGAAAAAATACTCTAATCACTATTGATTAAAGAAATGTAAATCAAAACAACTCTGAAGTACCACATCTCACTGGTCAGATTGGCTAAAATGACAAAACAGGAAAATGACAAATGCTGGAGCAGATGTGGAAAACTTGGAACACTAGTGTATTGCTAATGGAGTTGTGAAATGATCCAACCATTCTGGAGAGCAATCCAGAATTATGCCCAAAGGGCTATAAATAATTTCATTCCCTTTGACCCAGCAATACCATTTCTAGTGTTGTATCCCAAAGAGATTTTAGAAATGGGAGGAAGATTCTTATATACAGAAATATTTATAGCAGCTTTTTGTGGTGGCAATGAATTGGAATTTGAGGGGATGCCCATGAATTGGGGAATGGCTGAACAAGTTGTGGTATATCAATGTAATGGAATATTATTGTGCTTTAAGAAACAAGGAGCACATGGACTTCATGTTTCCCTGGACAACTTATACAAACTGATGCTGAATAAGAAGAGCAGAACCAGGAGAAATTTGTACACAATTACAGACACAATGTGTGTGTGATGATCAAATTTGATACACTGGACTCTTCTCAGCAATGCAGGCTTATAAGTCAACCCCAAAAGCCTCATGATGGAGAGAGATGTCTACATTCATAGAAAGAAATAGAAAGAACTGAGTTTGAATCTAGATTGAAGCAAACTCCCTGCTCTTTTTCTTGTTTGCTTTTATTTCCTCTTTTCCATTGTTCACTACAGTGGTTACAATCCTTCTTTATAACCTAACTAATGTCTAATGTGAAAGTTTTTGCAGATCCTATACTTGACTCTATGCTGCCATGGAGGAGGGGGTTGGAAAGGGAGGGAAGGGGAGAAAATTTGAAACTCAAGGAATTGTGGAATTGAATCTTGCAAACTAAAGGTAAACAAAAAAAATTAATAAAGATAAAAAAATGAAGAGGATAGGGTCAAAGAGAAAATAGAATAATTGAGGGGGCAGGATAAGATGGAGGGAAATATTGTTAGTCTTTCACAACATAACTACTAGGAAATGATTTGGGTAACTACACATGTCCAATCTATATTGAATTGCTTATCTTCCCAGTGGGAGTGGGTGAAGAGGGAAGAAGGGCAAAAAATATGGATCTCAACATTGTAAAAACAAATATTTAAAGATAGTTTTTTTACATGCAACTGGGGAATAAGATATACAAGTACTGGGGCACAGAAACCCATTTTGCCTTCCTAGAAATTTAAGGGATGAAGGGGGAGGATATAAGAGAGAACAGATTGGGGCAATGTGTATTCAGCAGGCTTTCTCTTTTGGGATGGGGGGTAGGGGAAAGACAGGGAGAGAAAAAGTTGTAACAAAATATTGTGGAAATGAATGTTTAAAACTAAAAATAAATAAATTTAAAATTTGAAAAAAATAAAAGTACAGGTTGTAAATAACCTCAGATACTTCATTTACCTTATTCTACTTCCTTTTGTATATCATTGGAATATTCTGCTTATGTATCAAAAATAGTCAATTAGTCAATAAACAGTTAATAAGTACTTACTATGTTCTACTCACTATGCTGAGAGTTGTAGATACAAAGCAAGACAATACCTGCTTTCAAGGAGCTCACAGTATAACAGGGGAAACAACATGCAAGCGACTATGTACACATAAGCTACATAAAGGTTAAGAGGAAAGGTACAGAATTTTGGGGAATGTAGAAAACTTCTTGTAGAAGGTGAGATTTTAGCTAGGTTTTGAAGGAAGCCATGGAAGCCAAAAGACAGAAATGAGGAAGAGAATTCCTGATATGGTGGCAACCAGTTGAAACACCCAGAGTCAGAAGAAGGAATCAAAGACTTTCTCTTGGTCCCTCTCTGTTGAATATTTTACTTATTGAAAGGGCAGGAACAAGGTCTTTTTATGTGAAAAACAAAAGATAGTACCTTGAAAAGAAAGACAATGATAATTCCCACCTGAGGAAAAAAGAAGCCTCTTAGATAAAAATATAAAAATGCTCAAGGAGAGATTCTTAAAGAATAGAATTTATTCAAGTGATAGTATGACTCTCAGAGTCAAAAATACTGATTGAATGTAAGATTGCTGTGGTTCATTCTGATTAGACATTTTACATTGGATTTCCAAGTTTATTGCTGAGCAACTGTGGATCAAAGAACCTTCTTATAACTATAGAACATAACATTTATGTTGTATCTAACAGAAGTGTATATGGGGGGTTTTTCAACCTATGACAGTTAGGCCATTACATGTTACCTTGCTCTGCTGTAAAGTAGTTTTGTTCACTTATTTTTCAGTTGTGTCCAACTCTCCATGTTCCCATTTATAGTTTTCTTGGCAAAGATACTGGAGTGGTTTGTCATTTACTTCTACATTTTATTTTACAGATGAGGCAAACAGGCTTAGAGGGTCACAAAGGTAGTAAATATCTGAGCCTAGATTTGTACTAAAGAGAGTAAGTCTTCTAATTCCAGACTCGGCACTCTATCCATTGTTCCACCTAGCTGCCCTGATGTAAAGCATTACAAACAAGTTAAGAAGAAAGCTGGTAAGATCTGTAGAAGTCAATGAAAGAAGACAAAGAGAAAAGTTTCTTACTAATGTAATAAAAGAATATACTGTGGAATTTAGAAGCTGAGAAAGAATAGCAGAAGTCAATGGTTCTAAAAAGCTGAAAGGATCTGAGCACCATAGAACCTCTATAATAGGTTCTCCACTTGATACAGTGAGATGATTGAATTGAAAGAAAGGTTTGATTTTGACAGATGACTTGATAAAGCAACATCCTATACTATATGCAGAGCTAGGTGGAGAAATTTCTGTTTTGGGAAAGTAGAAAATCCTCAGATGGTTTTGTATATTGCCATTTACTTTGTTACATGGCCTGAGAGGGGAAAACCTTTCAGAGCTCACAGGAACATGGAATAAAGTTAAAAAAAAAAAAAGAACACTACCTTTAGGTTTAGAGATTTGGATTCCAATCATACCTATGACAGCACTGCTTTTGTGAAGTTGGTTAAATCACTTTACTTCTTCAGTTCCCATATCTGTAAATGAGGGCTTGAATTGAATCGCTTCTGGAGGCATTTCTAGCTCTAGAACCTTTGTATATTTCAATCTCAAAGGAAACTTCTTTTCCCGGAAAGAGTGTCAAGATTTCAAGTTACTTTATTGCTTAGCTAAAGGATAAGACCTAGAAATCACTGCAGATCTCAGGCTTAGTAGACAATCACAAACAGGACAGTTACTAAAGGAGTTTAACACTCTTTTACCTGCTTAGCCATTGATGCTTTGGACAGACTGTTCCCTCAAAAGTCCACTAACATTCAAGTTTGTAATTCAGTCATGGTAGTATTAGCATGTAAGCCACTTTTGTGATTTACTGTTAAGGTTTTTGTAAATTTGACAGACTTCTCTACCTCTATCCTAACCCCTATGAATGTTGTGGGAATTGATAGGAATGTGAGATTTAGGTATAACATAACAGTCTACAAAACAAGTGAACTCATTTTTTTTTACAATTTTTATATCAAATTTTGTCTCCTATTGATTCAATATTCCATGTTAAAGAATTAATGGTATAATTTTGATTCTACTTAGAATAGTGCCTGGAATATAAGAAGCATTTAATAAAGACTTATTGATTTGTATACATGGGAAGCACATTTGTGGAGACTTAGGAGTTACAATCATGTATATAGATGTGCATTTTTTTTCTCACACCAAGGTTATCCCTAAGTGCCCTGAGAATAAATTTCAGCAGTTAACTGATCCTGACTGGTTTGCCCCTTTGGAGGGCCAAACTAATCAGTCAGAAATGCTATGGATTGGATGCATGAGTTTCCCAGTCCCAGGAAATATCTGATGAGAGTTTGTCCTCTGCATTATATATTCCCCATAGGCTACATATATCTACACCAGAAGATAAGGAATCAAGAGCTTGCAATCCCACATCTAAAAGCTTATGAGCTACTGAACTAAGTATAATACTTCTAGGATATTGTTGAAATTATTTCTAGTTTGAGTAGGAAAAGTACTGAATTTTCCCACTATGAAATCATGAATCCAAAATGAAAATACCAGTAGCTGTTATTTACTATCTGTGTGATATTGGAAAAGTCATTAAAAACTTCTTGGCCTCGATTTCTTTATTTATTAGAGGTTTAGAATATCATAATTTCTGAAGTTACTTCTATCTCTAAATATGTTTTTTTGTGATCTTCAAGACAAAAATAAAAATCAGAAGTTTATCAATAGCTCTCTATTTCCAATGTATGGCTTCTCTGCCTTCTTTCAAGTTTCAGTTAAAATCTCACCTACAGAAACTTTGCTCAATCCCTCTTAATTCTAGTTCCCCCTTCTGTTTATTTCTTCTTTTGTGTTTATTAACTGACTCTACTTCCAGATTAAAAGATATGGTCTTAAGATCATAGCTAATAGTACATAATTCATCAATGAATGTTGAAATGAATTGAATTACAAGAGGAGGAAACTGAAGTTCAGAGGGAGATTAAATGATTTTCCCATGGTCACACATCAAGTAAATGACTGGGTCAGTACTCAATTTTTGTCTCCTAAAACAGTGACTAGGGTCTTCTCATTAACTCACACTATAGTTTGTGGTGGGGAATGGGAATCATTAGGGAAATTTTACCTTGCCCTCTCCAGAGAGAAAGGCAAACAACCATAAACAGGTAGACAGAAATAAAGAGAAATAGAAAGAGACAGGTGGACAGGTGAGGAGGCTGGAAAGAAGACAGAGACAAATAGAGAAACAAAGAATATGGTCCAATATTAAGAAGCTTCAGAGAAACAGATTTGGAATTTATATAAAATTAAATTTCTTAACACATAAACTTCCTTAATGTGATGTGGGCAGAGTGGAGCAAAGATGGCAGAGAGATACCAGGAAGTTGACTGAGCTCTGTCCAGTTTTCCATTGAAAAAAAATGTTTAAACAAGTCTCCAAATGGATTTTTGGAAGGACAGAACATGCAAAACAAAGGAGTGATACAATTGTCCAGCTTAAGATAAATTAGAAGGACTTCAGGAAAGTTCTGTCTCTCTTGAAGAAAAGGACAGTGCAGTCCAGCACAGATGGTGTTTGGGCAAGCAATCAAGAGACTTTTAGTGACAGCACAGATCAGCAACCTAGATCTGTTGGTCCTGGCTCAGCAGGCTAGTGACAGAGTAAGCTAGCTGTGAGGCCTCCAGCTATAACACAGAAGGCAAATTGTCAGACCTGGAACCCAGTCAGCAAGAGGTGTAACTGGGCTGGGCCTCCCCAGAGTACTGGGAATGCTGCTAGCCCCAGAGGACCTGGAACAGAAAGCCAGTGATCAAGTCCCAGGCCCCCAGCACAAAAAGCTTGGGAAAGTGCCTCCTCAGCTGCACAAGCAGTGGTCAACTATAAAAGTTGTGAAATAGTTTAAAAAGTGAACAAGAAACAAAAAAGAACCTTGACCATAGAAAGCAACTATGGTGACAGGGAAGATCTAAACACAAACTCAGAAGAGGATAACATCTTCAAAATGCCTAAATGTGAAACCTCAATAGGGAATATAAATTGGTATCAAGACCAAAAAAAACGTTCTTGAGAGCTGAAAAAAGATTTTAAAAGTCAAATAAGAGAGGCAGAAGAAAAATTAGGAACAGAAATGAGAGGTATGCAAGAGAGAGAAAACAGCTTTGAAAAGGAAGGACAAAAATTGACTGAAGGAAACAATTCCTTAAAAAATACGATTGGCCAAATGGGGAAAAGAAATCCACTGAAAATTCAAATCTTTTAAAAATAGAATTGGCCAAAAGGAAAAGGAGTTACAAAATCTAACTGAAGAAAACAATTCCTGAAAAATTAGAATTGGGCAAGTGGAAGCTAATGACTCTATGATAAATCAAGATTCAGTCAAACAAAATATAAAGAAGAAGAAAAAAGAAGAAAAGGTAAAATAGCTAATTGGAAAAACAAATGACTTTGAAATTAGATCCAGGAGAGATAATTAAAGAATTACTGGACTACCTCAAATCCATGATCAAAAAAAGAGCCTGGAAAGCATCTTTGAAGAAATTAGAAAGGAAAACTGCCGTGATATGTTAGAACCCGAGGGTAAGTTGGTCAGTGAAAGAATCTGTCAATCACCACCTGAAAGAGATTGCAAAATGAAAACCCAAGGAAGATTGTAACAAAATTCTTGGAATTATCAGGTCAAGCAGTCAAAAAGAACCATTTCACATATCAAGTATCCACAGTTAGGATTACACAGGATTAGGATTAGCAACTTCTACATTAAAGTTATTAGAGGACTTTCAATATGATATTCCAGAAAGAAAAGGAACTTGGATTACAACTAAGAATCAAATACCAAACAAAATTGAACATAATCTTTTAGGGGAAAAGATGGATATTCAAGGAAATAGGGGACTTTTAAACTGTCCTGATGGGAGGCCCAGAGATGAACAAATAATTTTATCTTCAAATACATACTCAAGAGAAGAATAAAAAATAATAAGGAAAGAAAAACATGTTATTCAATAAGATTAAACTATTTGCATCCCTACATGGAAAGATGGTGCTTTTAGCTCTTGAGATCTATATCTCTGTTAGGACAGTTAGAAGGAATGTACAGAGATAGATGTTGTAGACATAAATTGACTTTGATGTGATGATATAAAAAAGAGGTAAAAAGAAAACCCATTGTACTGGGAGATAAGGAAAGGGTGAGATAGGATGGAGTAAATTTCATCATGTGAAGAAGTCCAAAAGATCTATTACAGAACAGTGAAAGATGAGGGGTGCTGAGCATTATTTGAGCTTTCTTTTCATCAGATTCAATGTAAAGAGGGAATAACACATATATTCAGTTGGTTATAGAAATTGATGATACCCTATAGGGAAATAAGAGTGAAAAGGGAAAATAGAAGGGAGAGAGGTGGATTGAATGGAGAGGAGAGGAAGGAAGGGAAAAGGGAAAGAAAAGGGAGGGTAGATTAAGGGAGGTGTTGATAAGAAGTAAAAACACTGATGAGGAGGTTCAGGATGAAAGGGCAAAGTAGAGTATAAATGAGGAGGGAATTAGGATGGAGGGAAACACAGTTAATAAGCATAATTGTGAATAAAATGGAATGAATTCTCCCATAAAACAGAAGCAGATAGCAGAGTGGATTAAAAACCACAATCCTACAATATTTTTTTTTTTACTGGAAACACATTTGAAGCAGAATGATACACACAAAGTAAAGGAAAAAGACTGGAAGGAATATATTATGTTTCAACTGAAGTGAAAAAAAAGTTAGAAGTTACAATCCTGATCTCAGACAAAGCAAAAGCAAAAAAGATCTTAAAAGAGATAAGGAAGGAAAGTGTATCCTGCTAAAAGGCATCATAGACCTTAAAGTAATATCAATATGCCAAATATCAATATACCAAATGATACAGCAGCCTAATTCTTGGAGGAGAAGTGGTGTGTTACAGGAAGAAATAGACAGCAAAAATATATTAATGGGAGACCTCCCCCTCTCAGAACTAGATAGATCCAACCACAGAATAATCAAGAAAGAAGTTAAGGAGGTGAACAGAATTTTAGAAATTTTATATATGATAATATCTATACTGATAATATCTATCAGTTTTCTGGAGAAAATTGAATGGGGATGGAAAGGAATTCTTTTTTTTTTTCTCAGCAGTACATTATACCTACACAAACATCAACTATGCATTAGGATAAAATCCATACAATTAAAGGCAAAAATATATGATGCAACCTTTTTAGATCATGATACAATAAAAATTACATGTAATAATGGATCATAGAAAGTTAGTCTAAAAATTAACTCAAAACTAACTAATCTATTCCTAAAGAATAAATGGGTGTGACAACAAATCATAGAAAAAAATCGATAATTCAGTCAAAGAGAATGACAATAATGAGACAACACACCAAAACTAATGGGATGCAATGAAGTTCTTAGGGAAAGTTTTTTATCTCTAAATACTTACATGAATAAAATAGAGAAATAGGAGATCAATGCATTGGCATGCAACTAAAACAGCTAGAAAAATAACAAATTAAAAATACCCAATTAATTACTAAATTAGCAATTCTAAAAATCAGAGGAGAGATTAACAAATTTGAAATCACTAAAATTGACAAATTTTTTGGTCAATTTGATTAAGAAAAAAAAAACCAAATTACTAGTATGCAAAATAGGAGATTTCACTAACAATGAGCAGGTAATTAAAGCAATAATTAGGATCTATCTTGGCAACTGTATGCCAACAAAACTGACAATCTAAGTGAAATGCATTAATGTTTACAAAAATATAAATTTCTCAGATTAACAGAAGTGTAAATAGAATACTTTAAAAAAATTTTTAGAAAAAGAAATTAAACAAACCATCAATGATGGAGTTACAAGTGAATTTTACCTAACCTTTAAAGAACAGTTTGTTCCAATACTATATAACCTATCTGGAGAAATAGGCAAAGAAAGAGTGCTATCAAATTCCTTTTATGACACAAATATAATGCTAACACCTGAACCAGGAAGAGTCAAAACAGAGAAAGAAAATTTTGGACCAATTTCCCTAATGACTATTAATGCAAATATTTTAAGTAAAACATTAGCGAAGATATTACAGCAATTTATCACCAGGATAATACATTATGACCTGGTGGGGTTTATACCAGGTAAGCAGGGCTGACTCAAAATTAAGAAAACTGTCAGCATAATTGACCATATCAGTAACAAACTAACAGAAATCATATGATTATCTCAATAGATGCAAAAAAACTTTCAACAAAATACAACACCCATTCCTATTAAAATATTCGAGAGCACAGGAATAAGTGGAGTTTCCCTTAAAATATTAATCAGTATCTACCTAAAACCATCAGCAAGCGTTATATGTAATGGGGATAAACTAGGGCAGAGGTAGAAAAGGTGAGACCTCATGCCCACATGAGGCCCTCTGGGTCCTCAATTGTGGCCCTTTGACTGAATCCACACTTCCCAGAACAAATCCTTTTATTAAGGGTCATACATGACCTTAAAACCATAGGTTCTCCACCCCTGAGCTAGAATATTTCCCAATAAGATAAGAAGTGAAAGAAGGATGCCCATTATTATTCAATATTGTTTTAGAAATAAATTTAGCAAAAAGAGAAGAAAAAGTCATTGAAGGAATTAGAAAACACAATGAAGAAACAAAACTATCACTTTTTTCAAATAATATGATGGTATACTTAGAGAATCCTAGAGAATCAACTAAAAATCTACTTGAATTAATAAGTTTAGGAAAGTTGTAGTATACAAAATAAACACACATAAATCATTGACATTTATATATGATAAGAAAAAAGTCCAGGAGAAAGACATAGAAAGAGAAATTTCATTTAAGATAGCTGTTCACAAAATAAAATATTTGGGTGTCTTTCTGCCAAGACAATCCCAGGAACTATATGAACACAATAAAACAAAAACACTTTTCACACTAATAAGGTTAGATCTAAATAATTATAAAAACAGCAATTGTTCATGGGTAGGTTAAGATAATATAATAAAAATAACATTCTGTCTTAATAAATTTACTTATTCAGTGTCATACCAATCAAACTACCAAAATTATTTTATAGAGCTAGAAAAAATAATAAAATTCATCTGGAAGAACAAAAGGTCAAGAAAAACAAAGGAATTAATGAAAAAATGCAAAGGTGGCCTAGCTGTACTAAATATACTATACTACAAAGCAGCAATAATCAAAAATATTTGGTACTGGCTGGGAAATAAATGGTGAATCAATGAAATAGGTTAGGGGCAGAAGAAACAGTAGCTAATGACTACAGTAATCAACCATTTGATTAACCCAAAGATTCAATTTTCTGGGATAAGAGATCACTATTTGACAAAAAGCATTGGGAAACTGGAAAATAGTATGGTAGAAACTAGGCATAGAGCAGCATCTCACACCCTATACCAAGATAAGATCAAAATGGATACATGATTTTGACATAAAGATTGATACCATAAATAAGTTAGCACAGCAAGTAATAATTTCCCTGCCAGATCAATGGAGAAGGGAAGAATTTATGAACAAACAAGAGATAGAGAATATAATGCAATGCAAAATTAATAATTTCATCTACATTAAATTTAAAGAGATTTTGCACAAACAAAGCCAATGCATCCAAGATTAGAAGGAAAGCAGAAATCTGGGATATAATTTTTACAACCAGTGTTTCTGATAAAGGCATAATTTCTAAAATATATAGAAAACTGAGTCTGATTTATAAAAATACAAGTCATTCTCAAATAGATATATGATCAAAGGATATGAACAGGCAGTTTTCAGATGAAGAAATAAAAGCTATTTTTGATCACATGAAAAAAATTGCTCTAAATCACTACTGATTAGATAAAGGCAAATTAAAAGTACTCTTAGGTACCACCTCATACTTACCATACTGGCTAATATGACAGAAAAAAATGATAGATGTTGGAAAAGATGTGGGAAAATTGGGCTACTGATGAATTGAAGAGCATTTTGGAACTTTGTGCCAAGGGCTATAAAACTTATGCATACCCTTTGAACAAGAAGACCACAACTGAGTCGTTATCCCAAAGAGATCATAAAAATGGGGAAAAGGATACACATATGAAAAATATTTATAGTAGCTCTTTTTCTGGTGGCAAAGAATTGGAAATTGAGAGAATTCCCATCAACTGGGCAATGACTGAATAAGATGGGTATATGAATTTAAAGAAATACTATTATTCCATAAGAAATGATGAGCAGGCATCTTTCAGAAAAACCTGGAAAGACAAGAACTGATGCTGAGTGAAGTGAGCAAAACAAGGAGAACATTGTACACATTAACAGCATCATTGTGCATTGATCAACTATGATAGACTTTGCTCTTCTAAGCAATATGGTGATCTAAGACAATTCCAAAAGTCTCATTATGAAAAATGCTACCCATGTTCTGAGAAAGAACTATGGAGTCTGAATGTAGATTGAAACATACTGTTATCTTTTTTTTTCTTTCTAGTGTTTTCCCCCTTTTGTTCTGATTCTTCTTTCCCAACACAACTAGTGTGGAAATATGTTTAATATGATTGTATATGTATAACATATATCAGATTACTTACTGTCTTTGGTGAGGGAGAGGGAAGGGAGGGAGAAAGAATATGGAACCCAAAACCTTATAAAAGTGAATGGTATAAACTATCCTTACATGAAATTGAAAAAATCAAATACTATTAAGTGGGTGGGAGACTCTCTTTTCAGGAAGTAATTTCTTCATTCCTAGAGGTCTTTAAGTGGAAACTGTTGAGAAATACTTCTAGGAAAATTCATATTTTGTATAAGGGCTAGAGAAGACAAATTCTGAAGTTCCTTCTGACTTTTAGAACTATGATTTAATGGAGGGGAGAATAATGATGCAGCAGCAGAGGACAGAGCATGTATTAGTATTGATACATCTGTCATCAAACATCCGATTTCTTTTAGTTCAAAGACAATGCCTTCAGAATAAAAGAGGATTTAGGGAGCAGTAAAAATTCATGTAGGAAGAGAATTTGGAGTAAGACTCAGTAGATTACACTTGTTTCTTTGACTTTCTTCTTTCTCTAATGCATAAACAAAGAACTCCTTAGGTTGTGCATCTTCTTAAATTTGTCATCTGTTTACTATTTATTTTTTGCCTGTCATGTATAGCACCACCACATATTCTCAATGGCAAATTATATAGACGTAAAATAGTCTCCATACACAGATTTTATCTTGTTACATTAAATCAACAACAAAAACACTTTTTTTCAGTTTGAGCTGGTAATGGACATTATTAGCTGCAGGCCACTGGAGAGGAGAGAATAAAACAAAGACTTTGATCTCTACAAAGTAAAAAACATCTACCTACTGTCATTTTTTTAAATAAATGAGACGGAACAGAGTAAATGTGCTCCTTTTTTCTAATAAGAAGAAAAATGAAATAGAATAGTGGATAATTTTATTGGATTTGTGAGGCTGTTGGCCTGAGATGCCAGTGGTCTTTAGGAAATGAAGAAGAGTTACCTCAATTAGAGCCAGAACATATAAAAAAGCAAGGCAAAGAAAAATGCTACTGTAAAGCATGCTTTACTTTGTCATTAACTTTACCAGGAAATTGGAATAAGTCCTCAAATTGTTTCATCTGCTTCTAGAATCACACTTACTTTCAAGTGTAATATATTCTTCCTTCTTCATTTAGTGCTGGCACATTGATCTCTGTACTATGAATCTGCACTGCCCTCCCTGAAAGTCATACCGGCCAGAACTTAGGATAAATGGACTGAAAGGTGTAGCTAATAGCATTGTGTTACACAAAATGGTTAAGATGGTGCCCATTTACCTGAAGAGTGGGAATTGATGGCACTCTTTAAAATGGAAGGGGGGAGAGAGGTTAGAGAAGATACCAAGCAATGAAAAGATGAAAACCAACAATGGGAAAATCATAGGGAAATCCCTCAATTAGACTTGAACTCTAGCTTTGAGCACATCTTGGAGTAGCATGTTTGCGTATGAGTGACACATTTTCAGACAGAAAAATTGTTGTGTTTCTAGAGAACAACTACGATGATGAGACATTTGAAACCATGTCACTAGTAGGAATGTTTAAAGGAACCAATGCTGTTTAAGATAGAGAAAGGTAAGTTTAGGTGTAACAAAATAGCTTTCTTAAAATATTTTAAGGGCTATCAAGTAAAAAAAAAACAGATTCAACATTTTCCTGTCCCCTAAGAACATAGCTAGAATTAATGAACAGACACATGAGAGGCCAATTTCACTGTTATATAAGGGTAAAATTTGTAGCAGTTTGAGCTATGCAAAAAAGAGAAACAGCACTCTGCCTTGTTAGTGAAGTTTCTGTTATAAACCTTCAATTTTGACTCATGATATCTTAGTACAAGAAATACCTTGGTTTTCACTACCAGGAGAGGTAGAATTTGCACAACATAAGACACACCAGTAAGGAAATATGCTGTGGAAAAAGCACATAGACATAGAAGAAATGGAGAAAAGGTAGATTACAGCCCTAATCCCCAGAAATGGAAACATCAGAAATTAAGGAAAGAAAAATAGGAACACAGAGGAAGCTTGAAGGAAAACAGAGAGGAGAAAGTTTTTATCCATATCTGATATATTTTTGCCTGGGTCCTTACGTTATAATGAAGAGCAGTCTGAGGTATGTCCCAGAGATAAGATGAAGAATATAAAAGCACCAGGTGTCAGGTGCAAACCTTGGGTCCTAGTCAAGAGTTTCTGAAACTTCCTCTAAAGACTGTCCCTATTGGATACTTGTCAGACATTAATTGTATTGTTTACACTGCTTTTCACATTAACTGGAAGAATGACCTTGGGAGTTAAATAAATTGATATGTGCATTCCCTACAATAACCACCTTGGTTCAGAGTGTACTACCTGGAAACTTTCTAGGTCTTACAGAGAATTGTGTTATATAGATAGGTGGTAGATTTTTAATTAAGTTTTTTTTTAATTAATTGATTCTATAGAAGAGTAAATATTGTATGGTATATTCAAGTATATTTTGTATTTTCCAGATTCATTATGCCAAAGTCACATGCTTAGAATAAGGGGAAATATCACAAGTTCAAAGAAGAGGTGGAGATTTTTAAAGACTTTTTATTTTCCCCAAATTATATGTAAATTTTCCAAAACATTGTTGTGACTTCTGAATTTCAAATTCTCTCCTTCCATTTCTCTCTTTCCCCTGCCTTGAGAAGGCAAGCACTTTAATATAGATTATACATGTGCAGCCAGAAAAAAAAAAACATACTTCCATATTAAAAGAAAATACAGACAAAAATTTTAAAAAGAAGAAAAATTAAGTTTAAAAAAGTGTATGATTTGATACATATTCAGACTCCTTCAGTTCTATCTCTGTAGGTAGATAGCATTTTTTGTCATGATTCCTTTGAAATTATCTTAGATCATTGTATTGCTGTTACTATAAACAATCATCTCCTTGATCAATTCACTCCAATTTGCATCATTTCATATGAATCTTCATACCATCTTGCTCATGATTTCTTATGGCACAGCAGGATTCTCTCATAATCATATACCACAATTTATTTAGTCATAATCTTATTGATTGGCAGCTGTTCAATTTCCAATTCTTTGAAAACTCAAAAACTGCTACTATAAATATTTTTTGTACATATAGTATGTATACTTTTCCTTAACTGATGCCATTGCTAGGTCAAGGGTATGCACAGTTTCATAGTTTTTAGCCATAGTTACAAATTGCTCTCCAAAATCATCGGATCATTTCACAAGTCCATAAACAAAGCATTAGTGTCCCAACTTTTCTATATTGTCTCCAAAATTTGTAATTTTCCTTTTCTTCACATTCACCCATCTGATAGGTTTTCCCAGCAATTTTTGTCAAATAATGATTTTTTTCCCTAAAAAATTTGATCTTTTAATTTATCAAACACTAGATTACTGTGGTCATTCACTACTATGTACTGTGTACCCAATCTATCCCACTGATCCACCACTCTATTTCTTAACCATTGCTGAATTGTTTTAATGATTAACAATTTTAAAATAGTTTGAAATCTTGTATTGTTGGGTCACTTTCCTTAATTTTTCCTCATTGATTCCCTTAATATTCTTGACATTTTCTTCTTCCAAATTAATACTGTTACTTTTTCCTAGATGTATAAAATATTTTTGGTAGTTGGGTTGGTATGGCACTAAATAAGTAAACTAAATAAGTAGAATTGTCATACTTATTGTTTTGGCTCAGCTTACACATAAGCAATTAATATTTTTCTAATTGTATAGAGCTGACTTTGTGTGGAAAGTGTTTTGTAACTGTGTTCATATAATTCCTGACTTTGTCTTGACAGGTAAATTCCCAAGTCATGTATATTGTCTAAAGTTATTTTAAATGGAATTAATTTCTATGATTGTTTGAATTTGAGGATATATATATATATATGTATATATATAATCGATGTTTTGTGTGGATTTATTTTATGACTTGCTACTTTGATGAAGTTGTTGATTATTTCAACTTTTATTTCCACTTTCAGCTTTCCCTTTTCCTCCCTTCCTTTACTGTCTCTTCTCTTTCTTTCCCTTTCCTTCCCTGCCATCGCCCTCTTTGAGAACAAAGGACAAGCAACAACAGCTTATTGGTGTTTTTTTTTGTTTGTTTGTTTGTTTTTTAAAGCAATCGGGTTTAAGTAACTTGCTCAAGGTTCCAGGCCAGTTATTTCTGGGTGTGGTGCTAAGTATCTGAGCCTGGATTTGATCCCCAGGTCATCCCTACACTGGAGCCGGTGCTCTTAATCGCTGAGCCACCTGGCCACACCTACAGCTTATTATTTTAAGTAAAGAACTCCATTTATTTCTATGCTTTATTGAGTTTTTAATGCCAGTAAGTTTTAGATTTTAGTAAAATATTTTATGCATCTATTGGGATAATTATATGATTTTGTTGTTTTTGTCAGATCAATTATAATTAGTTTTCCTAATATCGGACCAGTTCTGCATTCCTTATATAAATCCTACCTGGTCATAGTGTAAGAGCTTTGTGATATATTGCTGTAATCTCCTTCCTAGTATTTCATGTAAAATTTTTGTGTCAATATTCATTAGGAAAACTGATGTATAGTTTTCTTTCTCTAGTTTTGTTCTTCCTGGTTTACGTTTTAACACTATATTAATGTCATGGGAAGAATTTGATAGAACTTCTTGTTTGCCTCTTTTTCCAAATAGCTTATATAATATTGGAATTAACTGTTCTTTGAATTTTTGGTAGAATTCACTTAGGAATCCACCAGGTTTGGGTTAATTTTTGTTGTTGTTGTTGGGGGGAACTCATTTATGGCATCTTGGGTTTCTTTTTTTAAGAAAAGGTTACTTAAGTATTCTATTTCTTTTTCTGTTCATGTTGGCAATTTACATATTTTCTTTCAATATCCATTTCACTTATATTTTTAGATTTATTGCCATATAATTAGGTTGAATAGCTTCTAATTGTTCTATAAATTTCATCTTCATTCATGTTTCACTTATATTTTTTTCATACTGGTAATTTGGTTTACTTTTTTTAACCAATCATTGATTTGTATATTGTCTGTTTTTGTTCTTTTTTTATCCAAAAAGCTCCTAGTTTTATTTACTATTTCAATGGATTTTTAATTGAATTTAAGAATATAATACAAGAAAATTAAATTCAATAAAAAATCCATTGAAATAGTAAATAAAACTAGGAGCTTTTTGGATAAAAAAGAATACTTAAGTAACCAAGATGGCAGAAAGGAAACAGGAACTTTTCTAAGCTCCTCCAGGAATTCCATCACTAAACTTTAAAAAGTGAATCTGAATGGATTTTAAAGTGACAGAACCCATTGGAAGACAAAGTGTGGCAATTCCCAGTCCAGGAAAGTACCCACATAGGTCTGGGCAGAGGGAGCATGGAGCACACCAGGGCTGCACTAGTGCAGACTACAGCAGATTGTGAAGGAGCCCCAGCTAGCAGACTCACCCACCCAAAAGGCAATTCACAGACGTCTCACCATAGGACAGAGGATAAGTCACAGCTGGGTAAGAGAAAACACAGGGCCAGAAGGAGCAATGGCAGCTTCTCCTGGGCCTACCAGTCCACAACCTGGATGTTTAAAAATTACCTATCTGAACTTCTAGGAGTCAAGATGGCAGAATAAACCCTAGCTGCTTCTATTCCCCCTCCCTGACCCAGAAAACCCAAGGATAAATGTCCCACCCAGAGAAAAAATCCTGAATTAGTGGAAAAAGAATCAGGCTTTGGAGTCACTAGGGAAGAGGGAAGTGAGGCAGTAGGGAGTCTGAAGGGAAGAGTCTGAAGTAGGAAGTCTGAAGGTGTCCCAACAAGCCCCACCTGGGCTGACCTGTAAGAGTTCCTAAGCCCACTGGGGTGGAGCTAGCAAGCACTAACTACACAAGCCCAGGTTTGCCTTAGCACCACCAGGGGAATCTGCAGATATCAGGGCTGCCAGCCACCAGCTGCTGAGGCTGCTTGAGCTGTAGCCTACAGACAGAGATGGAAACCTGAAGTGGTTGGACCACCCCTCCCACAAAGGTTACTCTGTGAGCCTCAGGGTAACTCAGGGGAAACACTGAGAGTCTTGGCTTTGACCTCAGTCTAGACACTCAGAGGCTACAGCACACAAAGTTAACTACCAAATCCCCACCTCCCACCCTGAGAAGCATGGTACATCTGTTCCCCAGAAGCAAATATCCACTCTAAATATTCAGGACATAGGTGATCACAATGGGCAAGAAAGAGTCTGTGAAAACTAGAATGATATGATCCTATCATAATGAGCAAGAACAACCAAATTCAGAGAACAACATGGACTCTATACTCAGACCAGAGAAGACAAAAGGAAATATGAACTGGTCTCAAGCCCAACAAGCATTTTTGGAGGAGCTCAAGAACAGCTCAAAGTCTACCAGAAAGCCATTATGAAAAAAGCAGCCTAGAAAAATCCTCCAAGGGATTGTCAAAGAAAACTGTCCTGAGGTCCTAATAACAGAGGGGGAAATAGTTATCAAAAGAATTCACCAGAGTCCTCCAGAAAGAGATCTCACATTGAAAACTCCAAGAAATATAATAGCCAAATTCCAGAGCTATAAGGTCAAGGAGAAAATACTGCAAGCAGCCAAAATGAAACAATTCAAGTATCATGTAACTACAGTCAGGATCACACAAGACCTAGCAGCTTCTACATTAAAAGGTTGGAGCGATTGAAATTTGATATTTCATTAGGCAAAAGATCCAAGACTGCAACCAAGGAAACTGAGCATAATCTTTCAGGCAAGGATATGGTCATTTAATTAAATAAGGGACTTCCAAACTTTCCTGATGAAAAAGCCTGAGCTCAATGGAAAATTTGATCTCCAATTACAAGACTCAAGAAAGACATAAAAAGGTAAACAAGGAAAACATACACTCACACACACACACACACACACACATACACATACATAACTTGGGATTCCAATAAGGGCAAACTGTTTACATCCCTATATGAGAAGCAGATACCTGTCAATATTGAAATGTATATAATTATCATGACATTTAAAAAGGATGTACATAGATAGAGGGCATGGGAATAAACCAAATACTCTTATGATAAAAAAAAAAACCTTATTAAGAGGTACAAAGGGATTGTAATGGGAGAAAAGGAAAGGATGAGGTAGAAAAAAGTGAACTATGCCCCACAAAGAGGCATAAAAACATACTATAGTAGAGGGGAAGGAGGGAGGGAGAGGAACATCATATGAACTTTATTCTCATTGGTTCTGGTTAAAAGAGGAATCAACATAAACAGTTAAGTTTATGATTCTAACATGAAAAGACAAAAAAACTCATTATAATAGAGGGAAAGGAGGGAGGGAGAGGAGCATTGTATGAAATTTACTCTCATTGGTTTGGGTCCAAGAAGGGAATAATATACTCCGCTAAGTATAAAAATCAATTATGCTCTTCAGAAAGTTGGAGGGGAAAGCAGGGGGCAGTAAGAGGGGGAGGGTGGTTACAAGGGAGGGAAATATTAGTAAGGGGAAAGGGTAGATAAAGAGGGGGCACAGGGAGGAAGTACTGAGGGAGGCAGTGGTCAAAATTGAATTGATTGAATAAGAGGGTGATAGTGGACATCCTTGTTTCACCCCTGATCTTCTTGGAAATGCATCTAGCTTATCCACATTACAAATAATACTTGCTAATGCTTTAAGAGAGATACTTTTTTATTATTTTAAGGAAGACTGCATTTAGTCATATAGTTTCTAGTGATTTTAATAGGAATAGATGTTGTATTTTGTCAAAAGCTTTTTCTGCATCTATGGAGATAATAATATGGTTTCTACTAGTTTTATTGTTGATATGATCAATTGTACTGATTGTTTTCCTAATATTGAACCATCCTTGCATTTCTGGATAAATCCTACCTGATCAAAATGTATTATTCCTGTGATAAGTTTCTGTAGTCTTTTTGCTAATATTTTATTCAAAAATTTTGCATCCATATTCATGAGGAAAATCTATCTATAATTTTCTTTCTCCATTTTGTTTCTTCCAGATTTAGGTTTCAGTATCATATTTGTGTCATAAAAAGAATTTGATAGTACTCCTTCACCAATTTTCCTAAATAGTTTGTAGAGTATTGTAATCAATTGTTCTTTAAATGTTTGATAGAATTTGCTAGTAAATCCATCTGGACCTGGAGATTTTTTTTTTCCCTAGGAAGTTCATTGATGGCTTGTTCAATTTCTTTTTACTAAGATGGGGTTATTTAAATAATTTTGTTCCTCTTCAGTTAATCTAGGCAATTTATATTTTTGTAAATATTCATCCATTTTACTAAGATTGTAAAATTTATGTGCATACAATTGGGCAAAATAATTCCCAATTATTGTTTTAATTTCTTCTTCATTGGAGGTAGAATCACCCTTTTCACTTTTGATACTCATAATTTGCTTTTCTTCTTTCATTTTTTATTATATTGACTAAAGGTCTATCAATTTTATTGTTTTTTTTTCATAAAATCACCTCAGTTTTATTTATTAATTCGTTTTCTTAATTTCAATTTTATTTATCTCTCCTATGGTTTTCAATATTTCTAATTTAGCACTTAATTGAGGGTTTTCAATTGGTCCTTTTTCTAGCTTTTTCAGTTGCATGCTCAATCTACTGACCTCTATTTTCTCTGTTTTATTCATGTATGAATTCAGACATATGAAACTTCCCCTAAGAACTACTTTTGCTACATCCCACAAGTTTTGGTTTGTTGTCTCATTATTTTCATTCTCTTAAATGAAGTTACTGGTTGTTTCTATAATTTCTTGTTTGACTCACTCATTGCTTCTCTAGTATCTTGCATTTGAAGATTCATTTTTCTATTCAACTCTGCTGTTTTTATGAGGAATGTTTCAAAGCCCCCATTTTATTGAATGTCCATCATTTCCCCTGAAAGATTTTGCCCAATTTTTCTTGGTAGTTGATTCTTTCTTTGAAATCTAAGTTTCTATTTTTCTGAAACATTATATTCCAAGCCCTTTGTAAAGCCAATCATAAGCAGCTCTCCTGAGGAATGCTGCTGTGAATAATTTTAAGAATCTAATCACATAGTATAGTGAACTCTCTATTTAATCAGCAATAAACTAAAGGAAAACTTTCAAGAAACTAAAGCACAACATTCACAAGAACATAACCTAACAACTTATTACTAAGGTGGCCACATATTCTTAAACAAAACATATAATTCAATATGTCATAATCTCCTCAATCAGTTTAAACTACCCATATAGAGTCTTCTTTCATCTTGATTGGAGGCTGACTTCCAATCATCCTTAAGGGGTAGTGGAAAATACAAAGGCCATTCACTCCTAGGTCACAGTAACTTACAATATTATCCATCACTACTTAGTACCCAAGTAAACTTCTCTTTCATCTTGAATTGAGGCTAGTTTCCAAAGCCCACAGCTCCACTTACATGCTCCCAACTCTTGCCTAGATTCACCCAACTGTTGCCTACATTCACAGGTAGGCAGCTCTCTGCTCCTATTCCATATTGCAGCTCATGGGGACTGCTTCACCCCAACCACTTTGCAGTTTCTGTTTCTAGGAAAACAAGGCTCAACAGGTCTACAAAAATATTTACACACATTAAAAATCAATACAGTTCAATGTAGAATGCTTCTGTCTGAGAAAGCAACACCATTCAGTAGACAAAGCTGTCTCTTGACAACCATCACAGAAAAACAGAAAAACAGAGTGCTAAAATCACAAACATTCTCTCTCTTGTCTTTGCTTGGTTCCAGCACGACCTTGAGCTTTTATCTGCTCTGCTCCTTCCTGTTCCACCTTCCTGTTCCACCCTTTCTGTTCTGCTCTTTTGGCAAGTTCCTCCACCATAGGCTCCATATGATGACCTCAAGCCTACTAAGGGCAGGGAAAGTCTCCAACCTCCCTTAGGCCTATTAAGGACAACACAATGCATACTGTTTTTAACAAAGACTTGACGCAATTGAAGGCAAGGTTCAAAGGCACTTGATTCATTGAAAGAAGGAACAAAGTATTACCTTGCTTGCCATTACACCCTCCAATTCTTTAATGTAGAAGCTATTAATCCTTTGTAATCCTTATTCTATGATATTTGAATTCTTGCTGTCTGTCTCCTTGCAGTATTTTTCCTTGGCCAGAGAATTCTTGAAATTGGCTACAATATTTCTTGGAGCTTTCATTTTTGGATCTCTTTCAGGAGGTAATCATTGAATTCTTTCAATGACAATTTTACATTCTGGTTTTAGTATATCAGGGCATTTTCCTCAATAATTTCTTAAAAGATGTTGTGCAGGCCCTTTGTTTGATCATGACTTTCAGGTATTTCAATAATTTCAAATTATCTCTCCTTGATCTATTTTCCATGTCAGTTGTTTTTCCAATAGGGTATTTTACCTTTTCTTCTATTTTTTTCATTCTTTTGCTTTTCTTTAACTGATTCTCAATGTCTCATAGAGTCATTCATTTCCACTTACTCAATTCTAATTTTTCAGAAATCATTTTCTTCAGTTAATTTTTGTGCCTCCTTTTCCATTTGGCTAATTCTTATTCTAAAGGATTTATTTCCTTCAATGGATTTTTTTTTCCTTTTGACCAATTCTATTTTTAATGAGTTGTTTTCTTCAGTCAATTTTTGTGCTTTCTTTTCCCAGTTGTTGACATTTTTCCCATAATTTTTCTTCTGTTACTCACTTAATTCAAAGATCCTTTTTTATCTTGTCTAAGAGGATTTTTTGGGTAAGAGAACAGGTAATATTCTCCTTTGCAGGTTCGCATGTAGGCATTTTGAAATTTTTGTACGCTTCTGAATTGGCATTTTGATCTTTGCTGTTGCTATAGTAGGTTTCTATGGTCAGGTATCTCTTGTGATTTGTTTGCTTGTTTTTATTATTTTCTTTTTATATTTACCCAGTTACATGTAATGACAATTTTTAACATTTATTTTTAAAACTTTGGATTCAAATTTTCTCCCTTCCTCCCTCCCTGCATCCCCTCATTGATAATACATGCAATTTGGTGATGTGTAGTCATGTGAAACATATCTATAAGTCATGTTGTGAAAGAAAACGTAGCCAAAAAGACTCAAGAAAAATAAAGTTTATATGTGTGTGTGTGTGTGTGTGTGTGTGTGTGCGTGCTTCAATCTATAATTAGACATCATTAGTTCTTACACTGGGTAGGGATAGCATTTTTCTTCATAAATTTTTCATAGTTATCTTGGATCATGTATTGCTGAGAAGAACTAAGTAATTCACAAATGATTATCTTACAGTATTGCTGTTACTTTGCACACAGTACATTTCACTAGTTTGCTAATGTTCCTTTTTTCCTGGGAGTATGATCCAGAACTGTGTATGGGCAATGAAACAGGGTCCTTTACCCATTACCAACAATGTTTTTCAAACCATCTCCTTCTGATCATTTGCTCAACCCTCCTACCATTTGTGGACTGAGAACTCCAGAAGCTTCTGCTCCACAGATGCAGATGCAGCCAATGGATGTCCCACATTGCCTGCATCACACTCCTGAGATTGACCACCTCCCCAGGTAGGGAGATCTTTTTTGCTGACTTCCAATATTTTCTTGAGCTGGAAAATTGTTTCACCCTGTCCTTCTGTTGGTTCTGCAGAATTTTCCAAAATTAGATTTCAGGAATTTTAAAAAATGATTTACACTTAATTTGGGAGAGTTCAAGTGAGTTGCTGTTACTCTGTGATCTTGGCTCCTCACTTCCTCAAGAGATGATTTTGTTTTTAATGTGATGGGTGTTTATAGTGAATTCTAATTAAATAAATATTCAGTAATCCACACCCTCTAAACTGATGCAGTGTGGATACACACAAAAAATTGTGAAGCTGGAGAATAAGTTCCACACTTTCTTAGAGCCAAGGATAGATTGGTATTTCACCAACACTTCTGGCTACAGTTTGAAATGCTACACCAATCAAGTTGGGGATGGGATTCTCAATATCCTTTCACAGAAATAAGTTCATACTTATTCTTAACTCCTCCACTTATATTTAAATTCCATTGGTAGCATTAAAGCTGAATTTGAATGATATTTTTTCAGGAATAGGATGGATAGTCCTAAAGGTGTTGGATTAAATAATTACTGTAGAAATTCTATGATAAAGAAAGAATACCATTGTGTCAGTGAGTGTCTCAGGTGAAAAGTATCTTCTGAAAGAATTTAGTCTAATCAATGAATGTTATATCAAGAAACTAAGACAGAAAGAGGTTAAATAATCTCCCCTATCATCATAAACTTAAATGTTGGCCATGTAACTTCAACCTAGGTATTCTAACTCCTGGTCAAATCATTTTCCCATCACATGTTGTTGACTCTCTAATCTAGAACTTGATAAAAAAAAACAGGAATAAGACTGAAGTCTTCCAAAAATGTAGGGGTAAGGCTAAGAAATTTCATACTACCTTCTCTTACATCACAATTAAAGATTGAGGGAAATGTTGTCTTCCATAACTATGTAATGTAGAACTTTTGTCTTTTTGTTTATATGTATTATTTTAATAACCTCTCAGTTTCATTTTAGAAATTAGTATGAAACATCTAAAAACAAAGAATTGTTGTGTGCTCATTTCAGAGATGAGGACAGGAAAGAAGAAGGCTGTGAAGGACCAAGGAGAAGATAATGGTGGCAATGAATAACCAGTAAAGGGAACCAGGGAGCTGAACTCTGGAATTCGTGGAGTGATAAAACAGTTGATCATGCAGAAATGACAAGAGAATAAGTATGCTCATATAACCACAGTGAGATGGAACACAAAAAACCTATGATTATAGACAATGTGAAACAGCACTAAGCATGAATTTAAATCTGTGTCAAATTCCAGCTTAAATATATGCTAATTGTATGACCATGTGTAACATTTAACTTTTCCAATAATACTCGGGTCCCTTAATTATAAACTGGAAAATGATGATGATGGTGATGATGATGATGGCATTCATCATCTGCTCCCCCTCCCCATATTGATTAGACTAGACCCTCAGAAGTTCATGTCTTTCTCTGCTGTTTGCCTCTTGGGAATAAGGATATTTGCATTGAACAAAGATATGATTTAAAAAATATATAGCCAGCATCATTTCAGGCTCTTTTCTGAGCCAATGTCTCACTCCAAGTACTTTTTTTTTTAAATCTATGATAGGCTCCCAAATTCAAGGATTTGGGAAAGATAATGTCGTATGGTGGAAGAGAGAGACCAAGTCTGGCATTATAATTCTGCTGCAGTCATTTACTACCTGTGTGACATTCAGCAAGTCATCTTACGTCACTTCACCTCATTTTTCTCCTCTGCATGATGAAGCAGTTAATTTAAAATACTAAATTATTTCTAGGGTTCCTGATAGCTCTAGGTGTGTTATTCTATGACTTATTTTAGGTTTGGGAGGAACAAGCATATCCCCACTTCATATAGCATAGCATTAGACTGAGAATTGAGAAGAGTGGGTTTTATGTTCATATTTATTACTGACTCTTGAGCAAGTTATCAAGCCTTAAAGGACTGTTTAAAAAAATCTCCAACATAAATCAACAAAATTTAATAAATAAATCTGGTAAACAAATATATAACTAACATTTTCCCCTCACAATTTTAGGTTTAACAAGTATTTTTTAGCACTATTTAGTTATTGTCACCATTTTACAGATGAGGAAACTGAGGCTCAGTGATATGCCTGTGGTCACCCAGCCAATAACATTGGAACTCTTCCCTCTCTTACCATCATCTTTATGGGTTCACATGATATTGTTCATGAAAACTTCATAGATTTCTATAGGAAACTCTCCCTGAATGATACCTTCAAAATTCAAGGAATCACATTAGAGCTGAACCAAGCCTTATGGAACATCATTTTTACAAAGTAGAGAACTGAGGTCAAGATCATTGAGTACATTCTCAATCTTACTCAAGTAATACATAGCAGATCTACAACTCATCCCAGTTCTGTCAATTCTTGGTGGGTTATTAAAAACTTACAATTCAGCAAGTGATAAGAAAAAATGAGACTTTATGTATTTATTGTTTGATATTTTATTAAAGAACTATTAAACATTTAAGCCAGCTGGAGAATAACATTTACATCAAGTTGCATATAATTTTGAATAAACTGATATTGATCTGTTAAGATTTCACTCCACAAAGTATTACTATAATTACAGTGTAAAGTACATCAGATGTGAGTTACTATAGAGTACAGTGGAATGGTGCCAGACAAACCTACTTCCTTTCTTTAAATAAAAGTTCTGGTAATCTTATGATCATTTCATAGGCTAAGCATTTTGGAGGTGATAGTATTTTCACTTGTGTACTGTATATTGCAATTTCTGTAGCTTCCATGAAGGCAATCATAAAGTCTCATGACCCAATGTATTTGGATTCTCATAGGTGGGCAAACTTTTTTTACTTAAATAGCAGAAAGTTCTGTGTTGACACTGGTATTAGTACTATCTTAACTAAGGTATTTGGAGGGGTTTGGGGGAGAACTCAGCCAAGTCACTGTTTTATTCTGCCATCTTGGCTCTGCCTTCTATTTTTATTTTTCTTGAAATGACCCCATAAATAATTCACAAATAATAATATCCTTCAAGCTTTCTGGTTGTGACTGAGTGTAATGCTATAGTATTTGTAATAAACTAAACTAAAGAGTTAAGAAGTGAGGAACAGTAATGTCTATACATTGCCTTATGTATGTGAAATATATTTCTAGATGGGAGAGGAAGGATGTTTAGTAAATAATATTTGTTTGACTGCATATCTGAAAATAAAGGAATTTTAAAAAGAAATTTTCTCCTTGGGGACCATATTAAGGTAATTTGCCCCTCCACTTTTAGCTAGACTAGTTCTATTCCAATCACATATTCCAATGTCAGGTGAAAGTTTACAATGTTGTGTCATGGAGTTCCAGAATTTAGATATGTTCCACACACCAAGGAGGTATCAGAGGGGTCTGTAATGTAAGAGGTGGGAATGTTGTTGTTGATTTGTACTTCAGTCATTTCCAACTTTTCATGACTATATGAACCATAGCACTCCAGCCCTTTCTACCAGTTATTGTCTCCAAGTTCTGTCCAAGTTCACATTCATTACATCTAAGATCTATCTTATACTCTACTGCCCTTTCTTAATTTTGTCTTCAATATTTCCCAACATCAGAATTTTTCCAATGAGTCCTATCTTCTCATTATGTGGACAAAATATTTAATCTTCAGTTTCAATATTTATTTTTCCAATGAATAATAGCCTGAATTAATTTTCTTAAGTATTGACTGATTTGATCTCATTGTTCTCCAATGAACTCTTAAAAATATTCTCCAATATCATAATTCAAAAAAGGTAAGGATAACAGAAGTACAATAGAATATACCTTTTCTTTGGGGCATGCTATTCAATAGCATCCTTAAAAAAAACTTTCTTTTATTTCAGTTGGGCAGCTAAATGATGAAATGATTGGGGAACTAATGTTTGAATCAGGCAAACCTGAATTCAAACCCAACCTTAGATATTTAAAAATTGTATTATTCTAGTCAAATCACTTAAGCTCTTCTGCCACAGTTAATGTGTAAAAGAGAAATTCTAATAGCACCTATCTGCCTGGGCTATTGTGAGAATATAATGAGAAATATTAGTTTGTACGCCTAAGTTCTAGCTGCTATTGTTTCTTCTCTTTGTATTACTTCCCTTGGAGTTTGTTCATTCTTTCTTTTACTGGCTCTCTCTGTATTTCTGTGTGTCTGTGTCTTTGGGTCTTTCTCTCTGTCTCTGTCTATCTCTCTGTGTGTGTCTCTCTCTGTCTCTGTCAGTCTTTGTCTCTGTCTGGCTCTCTGTCTCTCTCTGTCTGTCTTTGTCTCTCTGTCTCTGTCTCACTCTCCCCTCTTGTCTCCCCCTCTTCTCTTGTGTCACCATCCCTTCTCCTCCTCTACCATTTCCCCAAACCCTCCTCCATTTCCTTCATTTCCCATTTAGAAATATATTTCTTTCACATACATAAGGCAATGTATAGCCATTACTGTTCGTCACTCCTCACCTTTTTAGTCTGGCTTATTACAAATACTGGAGTATTACAACAAGTCACAACCAGAAATCTTGAGTGATATTATTTGTGAATCATTTTTGGGACTATGTCAAGAAACCTATAAACAGGAGGCAGAGCCAAGATGACAGATCAAAAATGGTGACTTTCCTGGCCTCTCCCCCAAAACCCTTCAAATAACATTAGATAAAATCTCTAGACAAATTCTAGAGCAGTAGAATCCACAAAAAGATGGCATGAAAAATTTTCCAGCCAAAGAAGGTTGTCAGGAAAGGCATATTGCAACAGGGTCATAGGGGAGCTGTAATGGGAATGTAAATTTGGAAGATCTTCCCTGCCCCTAGGCTAAAGTACACTAGAAGCCTGGGGAGGGAGGCTTGTTTTTCAGTAGATACTTTTTGATTGGCCAGTGGGTCAATAAGGTTGTTACATTCTCTGAGCCAGGAGAAGGCTATATAAGCCCTGATATGTAGCTTTGTTTTGGGACTCACTTTGAGAAGTGTTCTGTGATTTGATCTGAATTCTGGGAAGCCGTTGTTGAGAGTCCCCCGGCTTTGAAAAACCCAGATGTGGAAACCCAAATGTTGACTGGGTATGGATGTAATGGTTGGACAGTTTGGAAATCTGTCTACTTGATCTGTTTCTGTCTTGATAATTCTGCCTGTATGCTTTGAAGTTCGGGGTGCTGACCTTTTTCCCCTGAACAAGGTAAACGATATATGTCTGACTGATTAAAGTAAGCTTGTTAACCCATTTTGAGTTGCTTTCCTTTAACAAAGCAGATCCAAGAACCTGTGGTAGCTGCAAACCCTGAGGACGCTTGGGGTGCTTGCTGCTACAAAATGGCGTCAGGAACAGGATCTGCGGAGTAAAAGGAAAGTATGGGGGCTGGGATAATCGTTTGTTTCCCAGTTGTGGTAGCTGTGACTCTGTGGAGCCATGGACCAGGAGAGAAGAGTGGCCTGCATGCAGACTTCGCTGAGCTGAGAGCAGGAATGGTGAGCTGCCTGCATCGGGACCTGGGCAGAAGCCAGGAGCGGCTGCTGCCTGCAGGAGGAGAAGGAGCCCAGGAGTTCGGAATTCAGCCACAGGAAAAGATAAGAACTGAGCAGCAAAGCAGGGGCACTGAGTGTGTATCCTGGCTGCATCCCACAGTTTGGGACCCAGGGGGGGGATGGACTTGTGACTATGGTGGGTGGGATGAAATGCCTTGGATCCCCAGGGACCCCACCTTGTTGGTTTTGTTGCCCAGCCCCCTCTCTGTGCTTGGAGGCAGGGGCTAGAGCTGTGTGAGGGGAAGGATACCCCTCCCTCCTCAGAGAACTTTATTTGAACTCTTGTTTTGAATTGAGGTAATAATGCTATGTACTTTGTGTTTGTTTAAGGCCCAGTGGCCACTTTGGTAACTTTACTTCTGTACTTTGAAAACGTGACCTAAGAGATGTTTAGTGCTAATTCAAAAGTAAATTGTCTATGCTATGGGCATGAAAGATCTTGGGGCTGAATGTAATGGGAATGCAAATTTGGAAGATCTTCCCTGCCCCTAAGCTAAAGTGCACCTGAAGCCTGGGGTGGGAGGCTTGTTTTTTAGTAGATACTTTTTGATTGGCCAGTGGGTCCAAAAGGTTGTTACATTCTCTGAGCCAGGAGAAGGCTATATAAGCCCTGATGTGTAGCTTTGTTTTGGGACTCACTTTGAGAAGTGTTCTGTGATTTGATCTGAATTCTGGGAAGCCGTTGTTGAGAGTCCCCCGGCTTTGAAAAACCCAGATGTGGAAACCCAGATGTTGACTGCGTATGGATGTAATGGTTGGACAGTTTGGAAATCTGTCTACTTGATCTGTTTCTGTCTTGATAATTCTGCTTGTATGCTTTGAAGTTCGGGTTGCTGACCTTTTTCCCCTGAACAAGGTAAACGATATATGTCTGACTGATTAAAGTAAGCTTGTTAACCCATTTTGAGTTGCTTTCCTTTAACAAAGCAGATCCAAGAACCTGTGGTAGCTGCAAACCCTGAGGACCCTTGGGGTGCTTGCTGCTACAGAAGCATAGCCTAATGAAGACCACACCAGTACAACCCTGACCCCAGCAACCAGGAGGAGGCCTTGAGAGTCACTGAATCATCAGCATCAGTGGCTATTTCTGGAGTTTTCACCTCACATACAATAAGGATCCTGGACAACTGGTCAGAAGGAGATTACAAGGGTCTCTTTGCTAGCACTGAGGCAAGACACTGTTGCTTTGTCCATACTTGGGTATGGGTCATAGACATGGCTGGCAGTTTCAGGATGAGGAGCACTACTACATCAGAGCTTGCAGCTGCAGTAGAACAGAGACAATTATCATATTTCCAAGTCAGAAAAGAGTGTTAATGATCACTCACAGACCACAAGCCAAGCCAAGAGAGTAGTTAACACCTTTTCTTTGATCATAATACCTTCGGAGAACTAAAAATTTACAGTTCTCTAGAAGCACCTCTGGGAACAGCTGCACAAACACCAGAATCTTGAGATGGTGCACTCTCCATCCTAGTAGCAGAGCCCTATTTCAACAAACAGTTAAAAGTCAAGTAATAGACTGGGGAAAATGAGCAAACAATAGAAAAAAAATTCTGATTTTAGAAAGTCACTAAGGTGACAAGGAAGATTAAAACTAACCCTCAGAAGAAGATAGTCAAAATGTAGTCAAAACTGCTATATCCAAAGCCTCCATGAGAAAATATGAATTAGCCTTAGGCCATGGAAGAGCTCAAAAAGAATTTTGGACATCAGGAAAAAGAGGTGGAGAAAAAATGGAAAGAGCAATGAGAGTGATACAAGAAAATCATGAAAATGTGTATATAGATTGGCAAAGGAGACACACAAAAAATATTGAAGAAAATAAGACTTTGAAAAAGACCAGGTCAAATAGTAAAAGAAGCCCAAAAGGCCAATAGGAAGAAGAACGCCTTAAAAAAACTAATTGGCCAGATGGAAATAGGTGAGCAAAAATTCCCAGGGGACAAAAAATCTCCTTAAAAAAATAATTGGCTAAATGGAAGAGGACATACAAATCTCCATGAAAATAATGCCTTAAAAATTAGAATTGATTAAATGGAAGCTAATGACATTATGAGAAATCAAGAAACAATAAAACAAAACCAAAAGAATGAAAAAATGGAAGAAAATATGAAATATTTCATTGAAAAAACAACAGACCTGGAAAGTAGATCCAGAAGGATGCACTTAAAAATCATTGGACTACCTGAAAGCCATGGGCAAAAAAGAAGCCTAGACATCACCTTTCAAGAAATTGTCAAGGAAAACTTCCCTGATATGCTAGAACCATAGGGTCAAATGAAAATAGAAAAAACCCATTGATCACCTCCTGAAAGAGATCCCAAAATGAAAACTTCCATGAATTTTAGAGCCCAATTTCAGAACTCCCAGGTCATGGAGAAAATATTTCAAGCTACCAGAAATAAGCAATTCAAACATCATGGAGTCACAGTTAGGATAATGTAGTATTTATTAGCTTCTACGTTAACTGCTCAGAGAGCTTGCAATATGATATTCTGGAGCACAAAGGAAGTAGGATTACAACCAAAAATCACCAACCCAGCAAAACTGAATATAACTCTTCAGGGGGAAAATGACCATTCAGTGAGAGAGTGGATATTTAGCCATTCTTGAAGAAGAAGAAAAAACAGATAAATAGAAAATCTGAATTTCAAATGCAAGATTTAAGAGAAACATAAAAATATAAACAGGAAAGGGAAAATTAAAGGACTTAATAAAGCTGAATTGTTTCCATCCCTACATTGGAAAATGAAATTTGTAACTCATAAGAATTTTCTCATTACTAGGGTAGTTAGGAGTATATATAGACAGAGGAACCAGGTGTGTGTTGAATATGAAGGGATGGTATCTTAATAAAAGTAAGATGTGAGAGAGGAATGTTCTGGGAAAATGGGAAATATATAATGGGATAAATTACTTCACATAAAACAATCAAGAAAACCATTTTTATAGCAGAGGGGAAGAGGGATGAGGTGAGGGAGAGTGAGTGAATCTTACTCTCATCAGAATTGGCTCAAAGAGGGAATAACAAATCACTTATTGGGTATAAAAATTTATCTTACCCTACAAGAAATTAGGAGTGGAAAGGAGAAAGAGAAGGGGGAAGTGATAGAAGGAACAACAGATTAGGAGAGGGGATAGTCAGAAGCAAAACACTTTTAAGGAGGGGCAGGGAGAAAGGAGAGAAAGAATAGAAAAATGGAGGGGTATAATGGAAGAAAATACAGTTAGAAGTAATAACTGTGAAAGAATTTTGAAACACTTTTTTTTCTGATAAAGGCCTGATTTCTCAAACATATAGGAAAAATGAGTGAAATTTATAAAAATAAGACATTCCCCAATTTATAAATTATCAAATGATAGGAACAGCTTTCATATGAAGTAATAGTCATATGGAAAAAAAAGTTCTAACTCTATTGATTGGAATGCAAATTAAAACAGTTCTTATGGGAAACAGTCTTTACAGCAAATGTCCTAATAAAGACTTCATTTCTCAAATATAGAGAACTGAGTCAAAATTGTGAGAATATAAGCTATTCCCAAGATGATGTTCAAGGAAATGAACAGTCTTTTTCTGATGAATAAATAAAAGATATCTATAGGCATGTGAAGAAAGTTCTCCAAATCACTTTGATTAGATAAATGCAAAGTAAAACAACTCTGGGATACCACCTCCTATCCATTAGATTGACTAATATAGCCAAAAAAAAATACAATAATGTATTTTGGAGAGCATGTGGGAAAATTTGGACACTAACTCACACTGGTGGAATTGTGACCTCTTTCAACCCTTTCTGAGACCAATTTGGAACCATGCCCAAAGAAAATAAAACTATGCATACACTTTTATCTAGCAATATTGCTCCTAGGTCTGTATCCCAAAGGTCATAAAAAATGGGAAAAGGAACTCCATGTTCAAAAATATATATAGCAGGCCTTCTTTGGTGGCAAAGTATTGGAAATGAAGGGGATGCTCCTCGGTTGGGGAATGGCTATATAAGTTGTGGTATATGAATATAATAGAATACTACTGTACAATAGTATATGATGAATAGGTAGATTAAAAAAAAACAGGAACTTATATGAACTGATGCAAAGTGAAATGAACAGAACCAGGAAAACATTGCACACAGTATCAGCAATATCCTGTGATGATCAACTATGAATGCTCAGCCCTTCTCAGCAACACAATGATCCAAGACAAGTACCAAATTCTGAAGAAGAAAAATGCTATCCATATGCAGATAAAGAAATGGTGCTCTCTGGATGCAGATAAAAAATATATTTTTGCCACTCACTTTATTCTTTCTGTTGTCTTTATATCTGTTTCTTCTTTCACAATTGTGCCTCATATGAAAAATATTTTACATGATAACACATGTATAAATTATGTCACACTGCTTATCATTTTCAGATGAGGGGAGGAGAAGGATGGATGGAGAACAATTTGGAACTCAATATCTTGTAAAAATGAATGCTATTTTTTTTCTTTACATGTAAGTGGGGAAAAAATGTTCTAAAAAAGAAAAAAAAAACATGGAGGTACTACTTTAGACCTATTAGATTGTCTAATAAGAAAGAAAAGGGAAATGACAAATATTGCAAGGGATTTTGGAAAAAAAAATGAGACATTAAGGAATTGTTGGTAGAATTATGAACTGATTCAACCATTCTGTAGAGCAATTTTGAACAAAGTGCAAAGGACTTTAAAACCTGCACACCTTTTGCCCTAGCAATACCACGACTAGTTCTGTATTCCCAAAAAAAAAAGATATTTAAAAAAGAAAAATTGGAAAAGGAAGTATCTGTACAAAAATATTTATAACAACTTTCTTCTGGTGACAAAGAATTGGAAATTGAGTGGATGTCCATCAATCCCAGAAATCTGAAGGGATAAAAGTAAATCTTGACTTGAATTTGGAGAATGTGTTGCAGAAGAAAAGCTGGGAAAAGATCATTATGGATAGATAAATGGAGAGATAGAGAGATTGATGGATAGACAGATGATAGAGAGATAGATAGATAGATAGATAGATAGATAGATAGATAGATAGATAGATAGATAGATAGATAGATAGATAGATAGATAATAGAAAGGCAGACAGACATAGGAAGAAAATTGATAGAGATTGGGGCCTGTCATCTAGAAGAACTGAATTCAAATCTAGCCTCAAACACTTATGCCCTGTTTAACTCTGGGCAAATCATTTCATTTCTGTCTGCCTTAGTTTCTTCAAATGTAAATTGCAGACAATTATAGTACTTACCTCCCAGGATTATGGTAAAGATCAAACAAGATAGTCTTTGCAAAGTATTTAGCATAGTGCCTGCCACAGAGTAGGTAAATAAATGCTTGTTTCCTTCCTTCCTTTCTTCTAAGAAGAAGCATCTGTTCCAGAATGATGATCTAATGCAATCCAAGTGAGTAATTATATTTATGAAGCTTTCCCTAGGTACAATGTAATGGGCATACACAAGGAAAAGGGTAAAACAGTCCTGTTCTCAAGGAGTTTACATTTGGATTTGGTGGAGGAAAAATACAAAATGTAAACAGAGAAGTATCAGAACACTGTTGCCTTCACCCAGAGCTAGTTTGGGTCTCCCCAAAGGACATTATTTCTACCAGCACTAGGGGGAAGGCCTCAATTATGACACAAGGTGGTGTTCAAAGCTAAAATTGTAGTACCTCATTCACACAGAGCATGTGCAGATAATTTGCTTCTTAGCATTATTATGCTTCCGTAGTGTTTCCCAGGTTCTATGTTCTTATTAAAGGATATGAGTAGTGCAATGATAAATCCTCATTCTTTTATGCTTCTAGAAATTTGGATCCCCAGCCATTTCACCTTTAATGTAGCCCTGAAAAAGAATTTACTTGATTATTATCTAGAGTAAATATTTTTAATACAGTATTGAGTAAAGTATAACATGAAGTTGAATAAAGCCTCTCTGTTTGATGGGGAAGGAGGAGACAGAAATACACAAAGGCCTATATAGAAAAGTCGTATCCAGTATCCCAGTCTCAAAGTCACAAAGGCAAAAGAAAACCATTTCACATATCCTGATAAATGCAATCATTTTGCCTGGCTAGTGACCAGATTCTACCTTGGTTCCTGACTGAAAGTCAGGTGAAATCTTTGGTCTAATATTTTAGCTAGTGATCTTGACCTCTTTTTCATCTCCACCACTCCCCCTACCATCCATGTGCCTCTGCTTCCTTCTCCATGATTCCTTTGGTAAATTCATAAGTATGGCTGTGAATGCAAATGTGTGAGCCCACTGACTGGCTCTAGGTATCATCAATGATCTCTTGCACCCAGTTAGATGCTTACATGTTTTATTGTTGCAACTGCATCTGAGAATAAGAAGAAGTAGCATAGCAATATCTAATATCAGAAGTAATCTTTTGATCTCCTTTCTATAAATTATATTACTTGGTGATCTCATCAACTTCTAAGAATTCAAATAATATATCTATGTTTATGGTTTTATATCAGCCCTAAACTCTCTGGTGACATCTAATCTCTCATGACTGGCTTCCTACTAACATGTCAAAGTGGATTTTCTGTAGATATTATGGAATTTATCATTTTTCTCCAAAAACTCTTCCCTTTTACAAACATCCCTATTCAAGTGTTGGACAGCACCAATCTTCCAGTCCCCCAGGTCACCACCTAGGTGTCATTCTTAATTTCTGTCTCTCATGCCTCATATTCAATTTGCTGCCAAAGCCTATTGTTTTCACCTTTGCAACATCTGTTTTCCTAAAATTCAAGTAGTGCCCCCCCAAAATCAAAAACTCTCATGAATCCCAATCACCTCTAGAATCAAATATAAAATCCTTCATAATCAGCTTCTCTTTCCCTATTACTATCTTCTAATACTTCTGTTCTGAGATCCAGTAACATAGCTTCTTTGGTCTTCCTAGAACAGGACACTCTTATCTACCAACTACAGATTCCCATTGACTGTCACCCATACCAGGATTTGTTTTTCCTCCTCATTTATGCATCTTAATGTCCTTGGTTTCCTTCCAGTGACAACTAAAATCCCACCATCTACAGGAAACCTTTCCCAATCCCTCACAATTCTTATGCTTTCGTTGATTGCTTTGTATTTAACTGTTATTGATACTTTATAAAGTTAGGTTAAAGGAGACAAGCTAATAGTGATACACAGTTACAGAGGTTATTCCCCAAAGCTAGCAGAACTTGTGCAAAGAGTCAAGAGTTAATTCCTGACTGGTGAACAGAGGAATCTCAAGACTTTTTATACATTTCAGAACCATCCCAAGTCAGGATGACCATGCTACGAACTTTATGACTTCCATTTGTTACCATCTATATGTGAAATAGAGTTCCTTGGATGTAAATGCAAATTGACAAGGACCAGAGCAGGGTGTATTTACATGTTATGGTCTCGGGATGTCTGTTTTGCTCTCATGTGGAGTAAGTCCACAGATAAGGGGAATATCATCTCTGGTCTTTGAAGTTGCTAACACAGGGAAAGGCATTTTTAAATGAATCAGAGCAATTTGTCTGATTCATTCGGACTTTGGCTAAAACAGGATATTAAAGGATTATCCCTGCATATAATTTATTGGTACATAGCTGTCTGCATGTTGTCTCCTCAAGAGACTGTAAGTTCTTTGAGGCCAGGGACTATGTTTTGCCTTTCTTTGCATCTCCAGTGATTAGCTTAGAGGCTGGCACCCAGGAGGTATTTAATAAACGATTATTGACTCTCTAACCCTTGGTAATAACGTTTTTTTTCTCCCTTAGACATAGTATAATTCTTTGTATCCACAAAGGGTCCTTAACCTGAGCCTGAGATTTTTAAAAGTTTTTATTACTTTATTTTAAAATAAATATTTCACTTTGTAATCCTACATATTTTGTTTTGTGCATTTAAAAATAATATTCTACAAAGGAAGTCATAGGCTTCACCATATTGCTAAAGGGGTCCATTACACACACACACGTGCATACACAAACGCATTTAAGAACCCATGTTCTCTACTTCTCTGATGCATATATTAAGTAACAGTACATATTATATATATATATATATATGTGTGTGTGTGTGTATTTCTTATTTACCTATTTTATTATAAATTCAGAGAATATGTCTTATTTAAAATTTGAATCTACCACAATGCCTAGCAGATTGCTATGCACACCCACCCGATGTGCTTCATGAACAGGTTCAATCAAATTTCTTTTATACATAAGTATGTACATCAAAACATAAGGTGCCTGTGGTTAAGGGCCAATATCCTTTTAAATTAGGGATCTTAAAATGTAATGAATAGTAGGGTGCTTGGTAGTTTGTACCCCACCAAATAAACATATGATTTATTTAGTGGAAATTCCTACCTTGAAAATACATCAACAACTATTTTTATTTCTATAATTTAATGTAATTCTCTGGCACACAAACATTCCTACCAAGTTGATAGCACCAAATGAGAGATGTCTTGTCATTGGCCAAGTTACTCACAAACTCACTAGAGAACATCCAAGGAGAGTCAAGAAGAATGCTGGCATTTGAATATCTGTTCACCTGGAAGAAAGAACAAGAGAAGGTAGCCAAGTAACTAGCATGTAAAATAGATAATACTTTTGAGTTAGGAATACTTGAATTTGAATCTAGGCTTTGATCTTTCACTGCTGAGTGACCCTGCGCAACATTTAATCCCTCACCTTCAGTTTCCTCTTCTGTAAAATGGGGATAATAATACCACTTTCCTCACAGAGTTACCACATCCAAATGACTAAATGTATTAAAGTGGCCTAGTCAAGTCATATGCTACAGTCTCCATTTCTACTCGGCCACTTACATCAAAACTGGAAGCAAATCCATCCCTTCCATATTCCAAGATTGTTACCAGATCAGATATTCTACAAAGGGAGGAGAGGCAGGACGGTCTGATCTAAGGGTTAGTAGAGTTAACCATCCTTTTAAGGGGCTCATCATTTTCTTTTTTTTTTAAATGCTTTATTAACTTCTTATTTACATCATTCATTTCTGCCAGATTTTGAGTTACAAATTTTCTCCCCATTTTTTCCCTACCAACCACCCCAAAAATAGCAGTCCCAAAGGATACCCCATCCTCCAATTTGCTCTCTCCCATATTTTCTCCCATACCCCTTTCAAGTTTTCCAGTGGATCTCTATGCCCCAGTGCCTGTATATCTTATTTCCCAATTACATGTAAAATAGTATTAATAATATATGTATACATATATATATATATTTGAATATTTGATTTTAAAAATTTGAATTCCAGATTCATTCCCTTCCTCCCTTGTCACCCACCCTTACTGGGAAGATAAGCAGTTCAGTATAGATTGTACATGTGTGGCTAATGCAAAACAGTAATATAGTCGATACATTGTAAAAGGCTGAATATATTTCCCTCCCTCCTATCCCACCTCCCACTTGTTCTATTCTCTACTTGGATCCCGTCCCTTTTCAAAAGTGGGTGCTTCCAACTTCCCTCCCCCCCAACCTGCCCTCCCTTCCATCATCACCCCCTCTCATTCCCTTCCCCCCTACTTTCCTGTAGGATGAGATACCCTATTTAGTGTGTATTTCATTCCCTCCCCAAGCCAAATTCAATGGGAACAAGGGAAAAAGGTCCCTTTTGCCTTCCTATTCTTCCCCTTCATTGTAACATATTTCCTTGCCTCTTCTATATGAGATAGTTTACCCCATTCTGTCTCTCCCCATCTCCTCTCATTATATTCTTCTCTCACTTCTTAATTTCACCTTTTAAGTATCATCCCTTCCTGCTAAATTGGTCCTGTGCCCTCTATCTATGTATACCTGTAAGAATATATACACACATTCACATATGTATTCATATGCCCATATACCCTCATATATAGACACACATATGGGAATATATATATATGTATATATATATGTATATGTATATATATATATATATATTTCTATTCCCTTCAAATACTGAGAAAAGTTTCATAACTTAGAATTATTGTTTTTCCATGCAGGAATATTAAGAGTTCAACTTTGATAAGTTCCTTATGATTTCTTTTCCCTGTTTACCTTCTCATGCTTCTCTTGCTTCTTGTATCTGAATGTCAAATTTTCTGTTCAACTCTTTTTTCAGAAAAAAATTCTTGGAAGTCTTCTATTCCACTGAATGACCATATTTTCCCCTGAAACATGATACTCATTTTTGCTGGGTAGTTGACTCTTGGTTTTAATCCCAGCTCCTTTGACCTCCAGAATATCATATTCCAAGCCCTTCAATCCCTCAGTGTAGAAGCTGCCAGATCCTGGGTTATCCTGATTGTGTTTCCACAATATTCAAATTGTTTCTTCCTGGCTGCTTTTAATACTCTCTCCTCAATCTGGGAATTCTGGAACCTGGCTATAATATTCCTAGGAGTTTTCTTTTGGGCATCTTTTTTAGGAGGTGATCAGTGGATTCTTTCAACCTCTATTTTGCCCTCTGGGTCTAAAACATCATGGCAGTTTTCTTTGAGAACTTCCTGGAGGATGATTTCTAGGTTCTTACTTTAATCATGGCTTTCAGATAGTCCAATAATTTATAAATTATCTCTCCTGGATCTATTTTCCAGGTCAGTGGTTTTTCCCATGAGATATTGCACATTGCCTTCTATTCTTTCAATTGTTTGGATCTGTTTAACAGCATCTTGATTTCTCATAAAGTCATTAGCTTCCATTTGCTCCAGTCCAATTCTGAAGCAATGATTCTCCTCATTGAGCTTTTGAGATTCTTTTTCCATCTGGCAAATTTGCCTTTTTAAGGCATTCTTATGCCCATTGCCTTTTTGAGCCTCTTTTGCCATTTGAGTCAGTCTGTTTTTTAAAGTGTTATTTTCCTCAGTCAGGCTGTTGACTCTAATTTCATAATTTTCTTGTGTTGTTCTCATTTCTCTTCCCAATTTTTCCTCCACTTCTCTTATCTGCTTCTTAAGGTCTTCTATGGCCTATAACCAGCTTGTATTTTTCATTGAAGCTTTTGGTGCAGGAGTTGTGACTTCACTGTCTTCCTCCTGTTCCATGCTTTGCTCGTTTTGGTCCCCAAAATAGGAGTCTAATGTTGGAATCTTCTGTCTGCTTTGTTTCCTTTGCCTGGTCATGTTGCCCCTCAGTCACTTGACCCCTGGGCTTTTTTGCCACAGTAGGACTCTTCCACCAGACAGGGGAGGTTTCATCCCAAATGCTGTGGTTTTCTCAGCTGCCAGAGGTATTAGATGGGTGCCCTCTCTGAGGTCTCCACATGCTCTGGCAAGCTGGACACACACCCCAGGACCTCCACCCTAGACTGCAATCCCGATCCAAGCAGGTTAAAGCAAGAGCAATTACCCCTCAGACTGGTACTTGGTCTCCCTACACGCTGCAGGCCAGGAGCTGAAGCTGCCATGTGGCACTGGCAGGCTGTGTCAGCATCTCAGCAGCTTCTCACCCCGGGGGCAAAAGCAACACCCTCTCACTTACTATGTCCCAAAGTCCAGACTGCCCTGACCTCTCACTTACTCCTTCACATCTATGTGTTGATAAATCTGGAAATGGCCACAGCTGCTGCTGATCTGGAGTCCCTCTGGCTGGGGGCTGGTCAGGCCCACCCTGGAGCTAAAGCCTCAGGGTGGAGCTGGGGTTGGCCCCCAGTGCACTGCACTGGCCAATTCCTGCCAGCTTTCCCGGCTGTCCTCAGCAGGAGGTTAGCTTCTCTGTGTCATTTTGTGGGTTCTGCACCTCCAAAGTTTGTTTAGAGTCCCCTTTTTACATGGATTGTGGAAGGTGGAAGCCAGAGCAGTGGGAAGGTCCTGCTTGTACTCCACCATCTAGGCTCCACCCCCCCCCCCCAAGGAGCTCATCATTTTTTTTAAATAAAGGAGGAGCAAACATTAATAACAAGTAATACACTATTCTAATTTACTTAGATAACATGATGCTGCCCACTTTTCCAAGATATATTGTAACGTGTGATAAGTGAATTAGGATGTCACCCATATCACAACCTTACTCCAGTCCAAATAGCTACAAGGTAACTTCATGCTAAATGTATGCAATTGCCAAGAAACTCTAAGCAATGAGACTGCTATATATTTGAAACAAAACAAAAAGAGCTCCTAATAATAATGAGTCATGATTCATAGGATTCAGAAGTTAGAGACAGGAGGGACCTTAGTAGTCACCTAAATGAACTGTCTCTTAGAAAATACTTAATAAATTTTTGTTGTCTGATTGAAAAACTGAGACCCAGCATGTTTTACTAACTTGCATCAGATGATACAGTAATTAAGTAGCAGGGTCAAGATTTGAGCCCAAGTCTCCTGACCTCCATATCCAGTTGTCTTTCCACTGTGTAACACTGTCTCTAGTTATTTTTAATGTTGTAATTTATTGATTAAAGAAATGCTTAAATATCTACTATGTGCCAAAATATGAAATAGAATAATACAAAAATTGAGACACATATTACCTTTTTTCAATGAGTTTGCAAGGCAGATAAACATACACATGGCTACAAAGAAAACAGACATTTTATGAAAGATACAGATAAAATGCCATAAGAATTTAGAGGGAAGAAGGGGATTGAATTTGCATGTTTGGTCAAAAGCATTTGTGGACAAGTCAACATTTCACTAAGGTCTTAAAGACTGGGAAGGATTTTAATAGATGGAAATTAGGTGAAAATATAGGTGGTAGGACTTTCCAGGCAAAGGTAAATATATGAAAAATGAATTGAAATTTAAAAGTCTCTTTCATATGTTCAGAAGAGGTAGATATCATGGAATCACAGAGAATATTATTAGCTATAGGGATAGTAATAAGAACTGGACCTAGGATTACATTAGTATATGGAAGTCCCAGAAGAGGAAACTCCTTTTACCAGAGTAGACTGGCATAAACTCTGAAACTTATGTACTTACAGAGTTGCTTAGCATTGTGAGATTAAGTAATGTCCTCAGGGTCACACAGTCATTGAATATTTGAGGTAGGATTTGAGACTGTCTTCTGGCACCAAGAACAACACTCTACTCACTGTTTCATCCTGGATATAGCATGAGTCCATACTTACATTACACTCAACATTCTAAAAATCAATTAGTATAATTTCATTTAATCTTCATAATGACCTTGTAAAAGTAATAATTCTAAGTATTCTTGTTCTCATTTTGTAGACAATGAAATTGAGTCTTAGAGATTTTAAATAACTTACCCATAGTAACACAATTAATAAACATTAAGAAAGATTTCAAATCCAGGGCTCTCCTGGCTCAAAGTCTCTTGCACGTTCCTCTCTATCATGTACTTGAAAACTAGATGGGGATTCAATCATTGAAATCCTTGAATCACAGGCTAAATGGTTACAACTTCAGTGATGCTATCAGAGCTGTGTATTGTAAAGATTGATTTGGGAGTGCTGTGTGTTTGTAATATGTATTGGAAAAAGCAGTGACTGCAGGTGGGGAAAGAAGGGTAGAAGCTACTATAATCATATCTTTGGGTATTCATAAGGGCCTGATGTAAGGTGGTGGCAGTGTAAATAGAGAAGAAAGTGGCTATGAAAAATAACAAATATTATGTGACTGAAGAGTAAAGGAGAGACAAAAATGATGCTAATAAGTAAATTCCCCTAAAGAACTGGGGAATGTTGACACCATTAATCTCAATTGAGAAATTAGCAGGAGAAGTAGCTAATTTTGGAAGAGGAATAACAAATTTGGTTTTAGATGCATTTAGATTGAATTATCATATTTGTGTCGTAAGGGAGGTGGAAATATCCAATGGATAGCATGAAACAATGCAATTGTTTTCAGCTAACCAACTACCAAAAAATGATCAACTTTACCCCAATTTATAGATTTATAGCTGCTTATGTCATAACATTTAAGGGACTAGCACATGGATATGTCAGTTGTTCCCATCTCCAAACTTCTGTTAACAATTTGTTCCAACCTTTTTATTTTTCCCAGAGAGTATATTTTACCAAAGTGGCTAATTTGATGGAGGTGGATGCTCCCTTTTCCTAGTCTCCTTTTCTTGTACACCTTGACAGAGAAAAAGTTCACAGTTGTAGGAGAAGCAGCAGGAAACATACGATTAAGCCAGGTCTCCCAATTATTAGAGTTTTCCAGATAATAGTTTAAAGCTGGGAAGCATTTCAACAGTCATTTATTCTACCCTCCCCTTCTTTTTGTTACATATGAAGAATGGAGGGCCAGTTAGGTTAAACTACCTACCCAATGCCATATAGGCAGTGTCAGAAAGGAGATTTGAAGCCAAGTCCTCTGATTCCAGAATTGGTATTGTTATACACTACTATCCTATCTTTCCCAATAAGTAGATTATGGGTTCTCCATTGAAGCAGAGTTAGGGTGCCTATATACTTACAAGCATATCTATATAATTATATTTATAACTATATCTTTATCAATATCTGTATGTCTCTATATCTATCAGTCAACAAGTACCCATAAGACATTCATTATTTGTCAGGGACAAATAAGAACTGAAGGGAGAAAACAAAAAACTATATACCTTCCAGAAGTTCACATTTTAGAATGGAAGATGCTATGCCATAGTGTAATAGATAATACACTGGACCCAGAATCATAAAGTACTTGCTTCACTTATTGCTTCAGTGACTTAATAACATGTGACTATGGGTGAGTCACTTAAACTGGATGACCCTCAATTCCTCATCTATAAAATTAGAGGACTGGATCAGATTACCCACAATGTCCCTTTCTATCTAAATCTAAAATGCCTCTATGTATCTCTCTATCCATCATTTTATCTATCTACCTACTTATGTTTATTTATCTACATACATGTATAAAATAAACACAAGATAATTTATGAGGGAAGACATGAACGTTATCTATTAAACATCTATGTATCTATCTATGCCACAGTTAATTGTACATTTTCAGCAATTAAGTAGATTTCTATTGTAAGGCTAAATTGTAGCACCCAACTAGACTTATTGGTTTGTGACAGAAAGGATTGTTTCTTATTAGTCTTTAATTCTCAATATCCAGTTACAGTGGTTTACATTTAAGAAGTATTTAACAAGAGTTTATTGAATTGAATTGAATTCTATGTAAGTTAAGGCTATGGTTCTTTGTTCCATTTTTCTTCCCTTGATTGTTCCTTTAGCTGCTGAGGCTGCTGTTGTGTTTATATGGATAGCAAGGGGGGAGGGGGACTGAAATCTGAGTTGGCTTTTCTTTCCCTAATGGCTCCTAAAGACTTGATATTTGTTGCACCTTTAATTTTTTTTTTGCTAACAGAGCTGCTCATGGTTTCCTTAGCACTATGGGTGAATTTTGAGTATGTATGTACTTTGCCCTCTTTTTCCAATTCCCCTCTTAGCTGGCTACTTAGAATAGGCAGCTGCTTACCCATTCTCAGGGGAAAACTCTGCAAAGCTAATGATGCTGGTAGGGGTTCCATTCATTGCAGTAAAATGTCAAACAGGGTACTTTAGGAAGTCGAATTGGCTGGAGAATGTGACTGTACGTTATTATTTAGAGAAGGGGGGGGAAGGTAGGTCTGTCAATTCCATGCATTTAAATGTCATTCTTGTCTGTTTCGTGGAGTTTTATGTCAGGTTGAATATAACAGAGATTCAGCTGGTATGAGTTAATAGAGCTACTTCTACAGCTAAACATTTTTTCCCCTAGAGGAGATGTGGAAATCTGGCCAGTCTGATAGGAAGGCAAGGGATTTACATTTCTTTAAAAAAAGAAAGAAAGAAACCCAATTACACTTGCATCAGAAACTGGACAAGATGTTTATAGAAGTTTAATTGTTGCCACTGCCCCTCTGAGGAATATTAGCATACTCATTCACAGAGAAGACTCAACTTTCCATACCATAACCATTAAATAGCTATAGTCTCTCTGTCTCTCCCTCTGTCTCTGTCTCTGTCTCTCTCTCTCTCTCTCTCTCTCTCTGTCTCTCTCTCTCTGTCTCTCTCTCCCTATATACGCAGAGAAATAAACTATATGTATATATATATAATATATATGTGTGTGTATACAGAGATAAATATCTATACAGATAGACATAAATAGTGTATATGTTTGTGTATATATCTATACACATATATATTATATCATATGTGGGTATGTGTGTATTTATGTATGGGTACAATGCCCCTGTTCTGCTATCACTTGGGCATACATTTTGAGCTTCCCATATAATTAGAGAATCTCTGAGTTCCAATGGACCTCAAAGGTTACCTAGTTTGGTATGTACTTGATAAAAGGAGTTACTTCTATAACAACCTGAACAAGAGTCATCCAACTTCCACTTCATGCTGGGAAACTCATTACCTTATTAGACAATCCATTCTACTATTGATCAGACTCAATCATCACCAGTTTTTTTTTCCCCTTTTGCTAAGCTAAAATTTACCTCTGTATAAATTTCATCTGCCAATCCTAGTTTTTCTTTGTAGAGTCAAGCAAATCCATTCTCATATTTCTTCTATATGACCACTGCAGCTATTTTAAGGCTATGTGGGATAGAGACTGCTACCAGATTTTTAAAAACAAAGTCTGAGTCAGAAAGTAGAAAGAGTCCTTTATTCTTTTTCATGAGCAAGGGCACAGCCATCATCACTCAAGTAGCATTAGCCAGGGAGTGCAAAGTTATCCTAAATCTAACCTGGCCCATTCTCTTGTATGGTCTCATCACTGGTTGGTGAGGTAGGCTCACAATCTCTTCTTTAGTAGCTAGCTAATTGGCTCAAAGTAATCTCAATCCTTCATTACCATAATTATTCATGAATTAGTATCCTATCAGAGGACAGTGTTTTCCAATCCCTCGTTATGAACCAAATTTGGAGACAGCCAATGAAAGTTAGAGTTGACAATCCTTTACTATCATAATTATTCATTTGACCCTTCTATCCAATCAGAAGGAAACATCTTTCAATCACTTACTCATGCATATCTACACACCAAATTTGGGGGCAGCCAATGAGAAAAAGTTTAGTGTTGTTTCCTTCAAGTTTTCTAACTTTGTTCTGATGTCTGTGGAAACAACCCTTTGCTATCTCTCCCAAGAAAATGATTATATTACTCTATATTCTATTCTTTTGGGGTTAAACCTCACCAGTTCCATTAGTTCATGTTCATGTTCATATCAGCACTTCAGAATTGGAAGTGACCTCAAGGCAGCTAGGTGGGTCCATGGAAGAAGACCTATGTTTAGAATCAGGAAAGGCCTGAGTTCAAGTGAAGCTTTCCTATGTGGCTCTGGGACTCAGTTTGCCTCAGTTATTAACTGCCACATGAAGATAATAATAGCTTTTCCCTCGCAGGATTGTTGGAAGGATCAAAAGAAATACTATTTACAAAGCATTTAAAACAATGACTATCACATAGCAGGCACTAAATAAATGCTAATGCCCTTCCCCTAGTGTAATTTTAATGAGATTTGAAGATCTTTAATTCCCCTTGTAGTGGCAAGCTAATAGGTATTCAGCATTTAGTTTCAAGTTTATAATTGTGTCAAGTATTAAGACCCAGAACTTGTGAATCCCACTGTGGTATGAACTTGCTGAAATAGCAGGAAGGGATGGGGCAGGGAGGAGCTAATAAGAGACCCAGGCTGGAGAGGGAAGAGATTTTGAGAATAGAATTGGTGGTAGCACAACTTCTGCTGAGGACTTCTGAGAACTGCCTGGAATGAGAACTGCTGGGAGCCAGAACTGCTGGGAGTGAGCAACAAGGAGACTGAGGAGTGAGTGAGAAGAGGAGGATCTTTGCCTGAAGGAGCCTGTTTTGTCTTGAAGGCTTAGGAATGTTGGTGTTCACTGCATTAACTATGTGTATCAACTTCATGGCTATTGTAATGACTTTGACTTTCTGGTTTTGGGACATGGCTTTCTGGTATTTCAATAAATGCTTTGGCTCTGTTCTCCATGTAAGATTTTGTGATTCACAAGTACACCAGCACATTTATAGTCATTGTGGGCATTGTGAATATTGTATTGTTATTACACCTAGTTAGTCTACTAGGATAATTTTATGAAAGAGTGAACAGAAGCCCAGAAATGTTAAGCAACTTGACCAAGAAATAAGTAGCATAACTTGTATGGTTTTCACTGTCTTCATTTAAATTTGCCTTTATCAGATCTGGTAATATCAGTCTCCAATTATAGACTGTCTCCCTTGTTCTATATGCTATATTTCTATTAATATAGTATGTTTGCATTAACTTTTAAAGTTTTGTGTATGTGGGGTGCCCCAAAGACTTAAGACTGCACTACAACTTTTGGAACACACTGGTACAGTAGTAGTTGATATTTGACCAGGACCTAAATTAGAGTGATAGCTGTATCAGTGGAGAGGACATTTATGTGAGATGTGCTATGGAAGTAGGAATGAAAAATTTCACCTTATATTAGCATTTTTAGGATTGTAGGTGTGTAAAGCACTTTACAATTGTTTTCTCACTTGATCCTTACAACAACTTGATAAGGTAGGTGCTGTTACTGGCCACATTTTACAGAGAAGCAAACTGAAGCAGAGGTTAAGTGACTTGTCCAAGGTCATACAGCTAGTATGAATCTAAGTGAGGATTCAGACCCATGTCTTCCTGATTCCAAGTCCAACATTCTATTGTGCTATCCAGCTGTCAGATCTCTTACTTTTAGGACTAGAGCCCCAGTGATTAAGATCTTTTCTTCCACTCCTACAGCCTCTAATATAAGGCCTTTTCTTCAACAACCCAGGACCAAACACTCTTATCAACTCATTCTGTCATACCTTCAACTACATGTGGGGCTGCTGAGTAATCTGCCTTGTTTACTAGTGCTTGAAAGAGAACTGGCCCTACTTGCTGCCATGTACAGGGTTCTTGAAGTGATAGCCCAATCAATAGGTTCATTCCTGTTTAATGGCTGGCAAAGTATTATGTTTTTCTTTCCTTATACTATTAATGAAAAAATCCCATCTGCCTAAGGAAACAAATACCCAACTCTCTTGCTACCATAATTGCATTCACATATATGTCCAAAGTCCTCATCTAGGAAAACTTCCATCTTCTATTATGTTCCCTGGAATTCTAGTCAGTTATTCATGAATCCCTGTTCACCTTAATCCTTCTTCTTATGTTCTTTTCATGTTCTTCTCATGATCTTTCATCATTTGGCTCTAACAAAGACCTAGTTTCCCCTAGAGAATAGTAGTTCTTTGTTAATCCTTTCTGGTAATAGATGACTTCTTTCACACCTCCCTTTCTCAAACTCATTGGATTAGGAGAAGGATTTGGCATATGCCTTTTCCCCAGGTGCTACTTCCAAGGCCAGTGTCTGCCACCATCAATTAGAAATGACTTTTCCATTGAAGTTTGTCTATACAAATTGAATACTCCCCTCCAGATTGTGGTTGCAATTATCTACTACCATCTACAACCCAAATCATCACCATTTTGTGTCAAGAACCTCAATACCTGGTTCATTGTCTATCTATTCACCCCAGCCTCTGTCCTTATACTACAGAGGCTGATATTCCCACAAATATCCTGGTATCTCAGTTCAATGAATTCCCAAGAATTTATTAAGTGTTTACTATGTACCATACACTATGTTATAAAGACACTGTGGATATAAAGTTAGAAAAACTTGCCCTTAGGGTTATGTTCTAGTTGGGGAGTTATATGATACACAAATATGCACATTAAATAATACACATATGTGTACGTGTATATGGGTAGACACACAAGGTGATATTGGGGAGTACATATACTGGTAAATGGGAGGCTGTAGGAAAGATTTCATATAAAGAATAATGGAGCTAAATATTGTAAGAAATTAGGCATTCTAAGATATGAAGGTAAGGAGAGAGAAAATTCTAGGCATAGAACCACAGAAATGGGAGGGGGAGACATCACTTTTGTGGAACAGAAAATAGGACTGTATGATTAGATTGCAGAGTGTAAATAGAAGAGTAAAGTGGAAAAGGATAACAAAGGTAGGAGGGAACCAGATTTTCAAGATCATTAAATAGCAAGTAGAGCGTTTTATATTGCTTCTTGAGGAAATAGGGAAACCAATGGAATTTGGGGAAAAAAGGAAGTGTCGGATGTCAGGCTTAGGGAATGCTCCTTGGCAGCTCAGTGAAGATGGATTCAAAACCTGAGATGCTAGGGAGTGAATAGGATGAAACAGCATTGTCTAGGTGAAAACTGCCAAAAGTTTGAAAGAGGGTTCTGGCTATGACAGTGAGAAGGAGATATGTGTCATAATTTCTGTGGAGTTAGAAATTAGAATATTTGCTGTCACATTGGCTATATGGAGTGATTAAGAGTGACAATCAAGGAAGACAACAAGTTGTGAACCTCGATGAATGGAAGAACAAAGATGATCTTGACAATGATTGGGAAATAGGGAATAATGGAGGGTTTAAGAGATAATGAGTTGTCTTTTGGAATGTGGATTTTGAAGTGCTTATGGAACACTCTTTTGATATGTCCAATGGGTACAATTGAGTGACTAAAGCCATGGAGAGAGACTAATACTAACTATAGATATCTGGAAGTAATAAACATAAAGATTGTATTGAACCTATGGGAGTTAATAAGGCTACTAAGTAAGAGCAGGCAAGAAAAGCGAAGAGGGCACAGAAGAGAGCATTACAATATACTGACAGTTACAGGTGGGTGATATTAACAATGCAAAGGATCCTGAAAATAAGTGGTTGAATTGATAGAAAGACCAGGAGGCATCAGTGTCCAGAAGATAAAGAAATCAAAATGTCCCTGGAAGGATAAAGAAACTAATGCTGTCAAGTGTACAAAGAGGTCTAGGAGTATAAACATTCAGAAAAAGTCATTAGGGGGCGGCCAGGTAGCACAGCGAGTAAGAGCACTGGCTCTAGTGTCGGGATGACCTGGGGATTGAATCCAGGCTCAGAGAAAATTTGTAACTCAAAATCTTATGGAAATGAATGATATAAACTAATAATAAACAAAAATAATTATTAAAAAAAAACAAATTATTTTTTGTTTGGATCTTTTTAATAGTATCTTGATTTGTCATAAAATCATTAGCTTCCATTTGCTCCAATCTAATTCTGAAGGAATTGTTTTCTTCAGTGAGCTTTTGAGTTTCTTTTTCCATCTGGCAAATTTGGCTTTTTAAGGTATTCTTCTCCTCATTGGCTTTTTGAGCCTCTTTTGCCATTCGAGTTAGTCTATTTTTTAAGGTGTTATTTTCTTCAGTCTGGAGGTTGACCATCTTTTCATGATTTTCTTGCTTCATTCTTATTTCTCTTCCCAATTTTTCCTCCACTTCTCTTATTTGGTTTTCAAAATCCTTCTTAATCTCCTATGTGACCTATAACCAGCTCATATTTTTTTTGGAAGCTTTTGGTGCAGCATTTCTGACTTTGTTCTCTTCCTCCTATTCCATGCTTTGATCCTTTTTCTCCCCCAAAAAGAATCTAAAGTTGGATTTCTGGGTTTGCTTTGCTTACTTTGCTTGCTCATGTTGCCACTCATTTACTTGACTTTTGAACTTTTTGCCACAGTACAACTCTGTTTCCAGAGGGGAAAGCTTTGTCCCAAATCACTGAGGTTTTCACAGCTGCTGGAGCTTTTAGGAGGGCACCATCTCTACAACCCCCATATGCTTTTGCTCACTGGTCACACACCTCATGACCACCACCCAAGACCATGTCACAGGCCCCGGCAGGTGTGATAGTAATGGCAATTAAAGATTCCCCTGTATTGGCTTGGTTTTCAAATTGATTGTGTTAAAACCCAGAGCTTGTTAATCCCACCTGTGGGATGGACTTTTTGATGTGAAAAGAAAGTCCTGAACTGGGAGGAGCTGGTGACGTAGATTTGGAGAGACAAGAGAGAGGCGGAAGATATTTTTTGGAAGCAGCACCTCGTGGAGAGAGAGAGGCTAAGAGAATTACTGGTGGCCGCTTTGAATTGCCCTGGACTTTTGAGACCTGCCCCCTGAGCTGCCAAGGACTGAGGAGACATGGCTGTTTTGCTGGTACTTTGTCTGTCTGTTTTGATGTTATTTTGCCAGATTTGTCCACTGGTGAAAGACAGTCCTGTTGTTGAAGAAGTCCTGGAACCTGGCTGTTCACTAAGAAGCCCTGAGACTGTCCTGCAGACAGAGAGTGAATACTGTCCACTGGTGAAGGACAGTGCTGTTGTTGCAGGGGTCTGGAGACTGTCCTGCAGACAGAATGAATACTGTCCACTGGTGAAGGACAGTGCTGTTGTTGCAGGGGTCTGGGAGCCTTTCTGTTGGTTCAGAAGCCCTGAAGAAGGATTTTCTTGTTGTATGTTTACAGAAATCCTGGGAGAGGGCTTTGCTAATGTGTTCAGGGGTTCTAGGACTGTTCTACAGACAGAGGATAAATTCATGAAGGGATTGGCAATGTATCTTATGGCCTTGCTAAGCCTTGTCTCCCCAGGAACTAAGATTGCTGAGAACTTGCCTCCTGTCAAGATGAAGAAAAGAACTCCATTTGGGTATTAAGTGCTGTGTTTAAACTTGATGTAACTCTGGGGTAGATTCAATTGTGATCCAGGGGTGGGGAACTTTTGACCTTATTGTGCTCTGTGATTGACAAATGAAGGTACTTTACCTATGTTTGGAAACTAATCTCCATTTGAGAAGAGGGATTTTGTGGTGGACCAAATGAAGGTATAGCCTAGGGGTGGAGAAGTATTTAGAACAGGGACTTTGTAATTGATTGAATGATTGGAAGGTCCTGGGGTGGGGTAGTACTTGGAGATTATTTAATCACACTTAGTAAATGCTATATTTTGAATGATGTCATGTTTTGATCTTCTCTGTTCTGGGTTTGTTACTGAATAAAATGGAGAGCACCTATGCTGGTATTCTGAACCTTCGGAAGTTGCCTTTCTTTTGGCATTACATTACAGCAGGTTAAAACAAGAACAATTACCCTCTGAATGGTCCCTTGTCCTCCCTATGATCTGCAGGCCTGGAGCTCTGAAGAAGTCATGTGGATGCGGCTGCAGGGCCACCCCATCTCTACCACTTCTAGCTCCAAAGGGCAGAGGCCAGACTTCACTCTTGGTCCCCATGTTCCAGCAAAGTCCACACTGACCTTTTACTTTGACTTTGGCATTTTTGGGTTGATAATTCTGGAAACCACCACAGCTGCTGGTGATTCACTCTCCTGAAGTCCCTCCAGCCTCTCCTGGTTGGGGCTGCCTTGGAGTTAAAACCATGGGCTCACACAGGGCTGGGCTCTTGCTCCCAGTGTGCTGTGATGGACCTTTCCTGCCAGCCTGCTGGGCTGCCTTCAGCGGGAGGTTTGTTTCTCTCTGTTACTTTGTGGGTTCTATAGCTCTAAAGTTTGGTTAGAGTCATATTATATAGGTATTTGAGGTGGTTATGGGGGGGAGCTCATGGAGTTTTCCTGCCTCTATGCTCCCATCTTGGCTCTGCCCCTGCAAGATAGAATGAGCACTTTTAAAGGAAAGGGACTTTAAAAAAATCTTTGTATCCATGCTGCCAAGTCTAGTGTGTACCTTGTATATAATGAATGTGTATTGAGTTATTGATTGAATGATGCCTACATAATACTGATGATACTTGCATTTACAATTTACTATATTGCCTGTTCCAGTTGAATTACTGAATAGCCACATCACATTCATCTTGCATTTGTGTAGAATATTCCCTTGAACCAAGTATAAAATTTCACATTTGTAACTACTAAACTACTACTCTGGGTTTGGTCAATCAATTGCAAATTCACCTAACAATGCTGTCACCTGGCGTTACTTTATCTTTATTGTAAGGCTGGGATTAGATTATTTGCTGACTGCTAGAATCCAGATATACTACATATCTCCATTATAGGAACCCTCTCATGCTATCATTTGAGAATCCACACAAAAAAGAAAATTATATTGTATACCTCTCAGATCTATGGAAAAGGAAAGAACCTATAACCAAAGAAGAGATAGAGAGCATTATGAAATGCAAAATGGATCACTTTTATTGTGATAAATTAAAAAAAAGTTTTGTACAAACAAAACTAAAGCAGCCAAAATTAGGACAGAAAAAAAAAAACAGGAAACAATCTCTGCAGGAAGTGTCTCTGATAAAGACCATTTCTAAAATATATAGAGAACTGAATCAAATTCATAAGAACACAAATCATTTCCCAACTAGTAAATGACCAAATAATATGAACAGGCAGTTTTCAGATGAAGAAATTAAAACTATGTATAATAATATGAAAAATAAATGCTCTATATCACTATTAATTATAGAAATGCAAATTAAAACAACTCTGAGGGTACAACTTCAGACCTATCAGATCACTAATATTCCATGAAAGGAAAATGTTAAATGTTGAAGAAGATATGATAAACTTGAAACACTAATGAATTGTTGGTAGAGCTGTGAAGTGATCTAAACTTTCTGGAGAGCAATTTGAAACTATGCCAAAAGGGCAACCAAATTGTGCATATCCTTTAATCCACCAACAACATTGTGGGATCTGTATCTCAAAGAGATCATAAAAAAAGGAAAAAGGAACCACATGTACAAAATGTGTGTTGCAGTTCTTTTTATGGTAGCAAAGGATTGGAAATTGTCAGGATGCCCATCAGTTGTGGAATAGTGGAACAAGTTATGGTGTATGAAGGTAATGAAATAGTATCATTCTGTAAGAAATGGTGAATAGGTGGATTTTAGAAAAAAAAAACTTGGAAAGACTTACATGTACTGATGCTGAGTGAAGTGAGCAGAACCACGACAACACTGTGCACAGTTACAGTAACATTGTGTGATCATCTATTATGATTGACTTAGCTCTTCTCAGCAATACAATGATTCAAGATAATTACCAAAGACTCATGTTGGAAAATACTATCCACATCCAAAGAAAGAACTATGGAATCAGTGAAGACTGAAGCATACTACTTTCGTTTTTTTTTTCTTTCACATGTTTCTCTCCCTTATATTCTTACTCTTCTTTCACAGAATGACTTATCTGCAAATAAGTTTAACATTATTATACATGTATAACTAAAAAATAGTGTTTCCTGTCTTGGGAAGGGGGAAAAGAAGAGAGGCAGGGAGAAAAAGTTAGAAGTAAAAATCTTATGGAAATTAATGTTGAAAATCATCTGCACATGTAATTGAAAAAATACTCAGTGAGAAAAAACATTAAAAAAGAAAATATTTTATGAATCACACAGTACAATTCAAGGAGGGATAATAATACAATATTATTGTATTGTATTAAGTTGTATCAAGGAGTGATAATAATACAACACAATAAATTTAAACCAATATATAAAAAAAGAAAATTATGGTAGCTATTCGCTACTTACTCTTAATGAATCTATTGACTTATATGGATCACTACATTCCTTCCACAAAGCGTTCATACATTTTAGACATTTTCCAGAGATTGTCATCAACTGTGTGGTTTGTAGTTAAATTCCCTCTCTTTCTTCTTTGTGAAAATCATAACATTTGTCCATTTCCATTCCTGTGACATTCATTCTCTTCTTGATTTCTCAAAGACAGCAAGTCAGCAATCATATGAAGTTTTTTGTTTTTGTTTTTTTTTTCCAGTATCCTAGGGCACAATCCATCTGGGTCTGCTGACTTCAACTCATTGAGGGCACTTAGTGCTCTCATTCCATCTGCTCATATATCTTTTGTCAAACATACAACTTAACCTGGTTTTTGTTCCATCCTGCCCAGTTATCAGAGCATTTTCCTTGACAAAGAACACTAAAGCATAATTGAAGTTGAGCTTTTTTTCTTTTTTACCTGTTCTCATGTCCTATTCAAGCAAGTAGTGGACCTATTCCTTTCTTTTTATCTTTCTTCTTCTCCACAACATGAAAAAAAAAATCCCTTTTTCTTGTGAAGAATTTTTCATATGCCTCACCCAACTCTTTTCTTATGCTATTCTTATAGAGCTATTCTCTTCCTTTTATCTTTATGAAGTTTTAGACTCTTGTTTCCATCACTTACAACATTATATAGTGAAATGACCAGGAGATCTGTAGCCACAAACACATGGGTTTGAGTCCTGCTTCCCACAGTTACGAGCAATGTGTACATGGGCATATGATAACCTCTCTGAATTTAAATTTCTTTCATTTTTCAAATGAAGATTATATTATTTGAAGTTCCTAATTATTATAAAGGACAAAGTACCTAATGATTTTATAAAACTTAAAAGCAACTACATACACATACATAATTTGTCTGTATAACATTCTTACATATGTGTATATATGTGTGTATACACATATACATATATTCAGTCATTATTATTATTGTTGCAAACATGAGACTTTGGAGATTTACTTGTGAAATCATATCTGTCTCTTTAGACATTACACATTACCTTTCTCAAGATAATTACTTGCAATTGCATTTTCAGAATTTCTTATATATATATATATATATATATATATATATATATATATATACAGACATACATATACATATATACACACATACATATACATACATACACACACACACACACACATATATACAATCCCTACTGAACTGGTATCCCTGTCACAGATTCCTACCTCTCTTCTTTCAAAACCTTAAAAATTTATATTTTCCAAAAGCATACAATTGGCACATTCCCATTTTGGGCTCTCATGAATAAATGAATTGCTTACTTCCTTCTAAGGTTGATAAAATTTCTACTTCACTTAACAATTCTTACTCTTTGGTCAGAATGAAGTGTAAAATAACATTTTCTCTTGTCACTTCCTTCAGCTTAGGTGAAAGTGCTTTGTGTGAACCTTTCCTGATCAGCCTCAAATTGTTTGGAGTATGCAGAAAAAGTTTAATATGGTTAAGGCTGGGGCGGCCAAGTGGCACAGTGAGTAAGAACACCAGCCCCAAAGTCAGGAGACCTGGGTTCGGTTTCAGCCTTAGATATTTAACACCCACATAAAATACCTGGCCATGTAACCTTGAGCTAGTTACTTCACCCCAATTGCTTAGGTGGCGCAGTGAGGAAGAGTGCCAGCCACAGCATTGGGAGACCTGGGATCGCTTCCAGCCTCAAATACTCGGCACCCACACTAAAATAACTGGCCATGTAACCTTGAGCAAGTTACTTAACCCTGATTGCTTTAAAAAATATATGACTAAGGGTAATACTGAATATTTAGAGTCTTTTTTTGTTAGGCTATGTTGCATTATTTGGAAACAACTTTCACTTTATTTTTCTTTTTTTAATTTTTTAATTAATTTGTTTGTTTCCTTTTAGTTTACACGATTCAATTCCACAATTTCTTGAGTTCCACATTTTGTTCCCCTCTCTCCCCGCGCCCCATGGTGGCATATAGTCAAATATAGGATCTGTAAATACTTTCATATTATACATTAGTCAGGTTATAAAGATGGATTGTATCAGATGGAATGAAAAATGGTAAAGAGGACATAAAACCAAATAAGAGAAGGAAAAAGATCAGGTATTTTGCTTCCACCTGGATATAAACTCAGTTCTTTCTAGTTCTTTCTCTGGATGCACACATTTCTCTCCATCATGAGTCTTTTGTGATTGACCTATATCACTGCATTGCTGGAAAGGGTCCACTCTATCAAAGTTGGTCATCACATATACGTTGTGTCTGTAATTGTGTACACATTTCTCTTGGTTTTACTCTTCTCACTCAGCATCAGTTTGTATAAGCCTCTCCAGGTAAATATGAAGACTGTCTGCTCCATGTTTCTTATAGCACAATAGTATTCCATTACATGCATATACCACAACTTGTTCAGCCATTCTCCAATTGATGGGCACCCCCTTAATTTCCAATTCTTTGCCACCACAAAAAGAGCTGAAATAAACATTTTTGTACACATGGGTCTTCATCCCACTTCTATGATCTCTTTGGGATATAACCCTTGGAGTGGTATTGTTGGGTCAAAGGGTATGAAATTATTCATAGCCCTTTGGGCATAATCCCAGACTGTTCTCCAGGAAGGCTGGATCAGTTCACAACTCCACCAGCAATACATTAGTGCTCCAATTTGCCCACATCCTCTCCAGCATTTGACATTTTCCTGTTTTGTCATCTTAGCCAATCTGACTGGTGAGATGTGGTACCTCAGAGTTGTTTTGATTTGCATTTCTCTAATCAATAGTGATTTAGAGCATTTCTTCATGTGCTTATAGATAGCTTTAATTTCTTTCTCTGAGAATTGCCTGTTCATGTCCTTTGACCATTTATCAATTGGGGAATGACTTGTATTCTTACAAATTTGACTCAATTCTCTCTATATTTTAGAAATAAGTCCTTTGTCAGAGACATAGGTTGTAAAGATTCTTTCCCAATCTCCTGCCTCCCTCTTAATATTGGTTACATTGGCTTTGTTTGTTCAGAAGATTTTCAATTTCTTGTAGTCAAAATTTTCCATTTTCCATTTTATAATATTCTCTAATTCTTGTTTAGTCATAAAGTATTTCCCTCTCCACAGGTCATACAGGTAAAGTATTCCTTGTTTTATGAGACTGCTTACAGTATCAACTTTTATACCTAGATCATGTACCCATTTCGACTTGATTTTGGTATATGATGTTAGATAATGGTCGATGCCCAGTTTCTGCCATACTATATTCCAGTTTTCCCAGCAGTTTTTGTCAAATAGTGAGTTCTTATCCCAAAAAGCGGGGTCTTGGGGTTTATCAAACAATAGATAACTATAGTCGTTGACTTCTGAATCTCGTGTGCCTATTCTATTCCATTGATACACTCCTCTATTCCTCAGCCAGTACCAAGTAGTTTTGATGACTGCTTCTTTCTAATACAGATTGAAATCTGGTATAGCTAGTCCACTTCCCCTAGCATTTCTTTTCATTTATTCCCTTGATATTCTGGACCATTTATTCTTCCAAATGAACTTTATTACTATTTTTTTCTAGCTCTTTAAAGTAGTTTTTTGGTAAATTGATTGGTATTGCACTAAATACATAATTTAATTTAGGTAAAATTGTCATTTTTATTATATTAGCTTGACTCAGCCACGAGCAATTAATATTTTTCCAATTAGTTAGATCTGACTTTATTTGTGTGAAAAGTATTTTGTGGTTGTGGTCATATAGGTCCTGGGTTTGTTTTGGCAAGTAGATTCCCAAATATTTTATAAGGTCTACAGTAACTTTAAGTGGGATTTCTCTTTCTATCTCTTGCTGTTGAATTTCATTGGAAATATTTAGGAATGCTGAGGATTTATGTGGCTTTATTTTATATCCTGCAACTTTGCAAAATTCATTTTTCTCTCAAGAAGTTTTTTACTTGATTCTCTAGGATTCTCTAAGTATATCATCATATCATCTGCAAAGAGTGATAGCTTGGTCTCTTCTTTGCCTAATTTGATTCCTTTGATTCCTTTTTCTTCTCTAATTGCTACTGCTAACATTTCTAGTACCAGATTGAATAAGAGGAGTGATATTGAAGACCCTTGTTTCACCCCTGATCTTATGGGAAATGCTTCTAGCTTCTCCATATTACATAAAATTCTTGCTGATGGCTTTAAATAGATGCTAGCTACTATTTTAAGGAAGATTCCATTTATTCCTATATTTTCTAATGTTTTTAATAGGAATGGATGTTGTATTTTGCCAAAAGCCTTTTCTGGATCTATTGAGACGATCATGTGATTTCTGCTATTTTTATTGTTGATACGATCAATTACACTGATGGTTTTCCTAATATTAAACCATCCTTGCATTCCTCGAATAAATCCTACCTGATCAAAGTGTAATTATTCTTGAGATAAGTTGCTGTAGTCTTTTAGCTAATATTTTATTTAAAATTTTTGCATCTATATTCATGAGGGAGATTGGTCTATAATTTTCTTTCTCTGCTTTATCTCTTCCTGATTTTGGCATCAATAGCCTATTTGTGTCATAAAAATAATTTTGTAGGACTCCTTCTTCACTAATTTTCCTAAATAGCTTGTAGATTATTGGAATCAATTGTTCTTTAAATATTTGATAGAATTCACTAGGATATCCATCTGGCCCTGGAGATTTTTTCCTAGGGAGTTCACTGATGCCTTGTTCAATTTCTTTTTCTGAGATGGGGTTATTATGTACTTTACTTCCTCTTCAGTTAATCTGGGCAACATAATTTTGTAAATATTCATCCATTTCTCTAAAATTGTCAAATTTATGTGCATGCAATTCGGAAAAATAATTCCTAATTATTGTTTTAATTTCCTCTTCATTGGAGGTAGATTCACCCTTTCATTTTTGATACTCATAACTTGGTTTTCTTCCTTTTTTATCATATTGACTAGGGATCTATCAATTTTGTTGGTTTTTTCATAAAACTAGCTCTTAGTTTTATATATTAATTCAATAGTTTTCTTAATTTCAATTTTTATTAATTGAATTTATTAATATCTCCATTGGTTTTCAATATTTCTAATTTAGTATTTAATTGGGGATTTTGAATTTGTTCTTTATCTAGGTTTTTCAATTGCATGCCCAATTCGTTGAGCTCCTTTTTCTCTAATTTAATCGTGTATGCACTCAGGGATATAAAATTCCCCTAAGAATTGCCTTTAATGCATCCCACAAATTTTGGTATGTTATCTCATTATTATTATTCTCTTGAATGAAATTACTGATTGTTTTTATAATTTCTTGTTTGACCCACTCATTTTTTAGGATTAAATTGCTTAATTTCCAATTAGTTTTTAGTCTGTCTTTCCATGGCCCTTTATTGCATATAATTTTTATTGCATCATGATCTGAGAAGGAAGCATTTACTATTTATTCCTTACTGCATAGAATCGTGAGGTTTTTATGCCCTTGAACATGGTCAATTTTTGAGTATGTGCCATGAACGGCTGAGAAGAAAGTATATTCCTTTTTATCCCCATTCAGTTTTCTCCAGAGATCTATCATACCTATCCTCTCTAAAATCCTGTTTACCTCCTTAACTTCTTTCTTGTTTATTTTGAGGTTAGATTTATCAAGTTCAGAGAGTGGGAGATTAAGGTCTCCCACTAGTATAGTTTTGCTATATATTTCTTCCTCTAATTCCTTTACCTTCTCCTCTAGGAATTTGGATGATATACTACTTGGTGCATATATGGTAAGTAATGATATTGCTTCATTCTTGATGGTGCCTTTTAACATGATATAGTTTCCTTCCTTATCTCTTTTAATTAGGTCAATTTTTGCTTTTGCTTTATCTGTGATAAGGATTGCTACCCCTGGCTTTTTTTTTTTTACTTTAGTTGAGTCATGATATATTTTACTCCAGCCTTTTACCTTTACCCTGTGTGTATCCCTCTGTTTCAGATGTGTTTCTTGCAAACAGCATATTGTATGATTATTATTTCTAATCCATTCTGCTATCTATCTCCATCTTTTGGGAGAGTTCATTCCATTCATATTTACAGTTATGATTGTTATCTGTTTCTTTTCCTCCATCCTATTCCCACCCCTGTTAATGTTCATATTTTTACCCCCTTCTTCTTAATTAGTTTTCCCCCCTTAATAGTTTTCCTTTTGACCACTGCCTCCCTCAGTATTCCCTTATCAGCCCCCCAACCTTTTCCTCCCCTTTCCCCTTACTTCTTCCCTCCCTACTAACCAACACCCCCCTTTAATAACCCTTTCCCCCTCCTACTGCCTGTAGGATATTTTTTATACTTAATGAAGTATGTCATTTCTTCTTCACACCAAGAGTGACAGGAACAAATCTCATGTGAAGCTCCTCTCCCTCCCCTCTTTCCCTCTAAAATGATACTTTTTGCATTTCTTCTCCATAGAGTCCTATGCTTAACTGGTTGTTATTCTCTTCTTGCCCCAGAACCAATGAGGGAAGAGCTCATATGATTCCCATCTCCTTCACTTCTTTTCCTTTGCTATATAGTTTGTATGCTTCTTTGTGTGTCATAATTTACCCTTTTCCACTTCATTCCTTCCCTTTCTTCCATTGCAGTCCCTTTGTAGCCCTTAATAAGATTTTTTTAAATCGTCATTTTGTGTATTTTATACTCATACCCTCTACTTGTTTATAACCAGTTTGCTCTTATCAAATAGCAGTGTGTGTGTGTGTTTTTCTTGTTTACCTTTCTATGTCACTGCTGCATCTCGTAATTGGAGATTGAATTTTCCATTGACTTCTGGCTTTTTTATCAAGAAGGTCTAGAACTCTGTTATATTGTTGAACGACCATCTCTTTTCCTGGAAGAATATGTTCAGTCTTACTGGGTATGTGATCCTTGGTTGTAACCTGAGATCTTTTGCCTTCTGGAAAATTGTATTCCACTGCCTCTGATCTTTCAGTGTAGAGGTTGCCAAATCCTGTGCGATGCTCACTGTGGACCCTCAATATTTGAATTGCTTCTTTCTGGCTGCTTGAAGTATTTTTTTCTTTTATCTGGTAGTTCTGGAGTTTGACCACAACATTTTGAGGACTTTTCAGTTTGGGATCTCTTTCAGCAGGTGTCCGGTGGATTCTCTAGATTTCTATTTTACCCTCAGGTTCTAGTATCTCAGGGCAGTTTTCCTTAATGATCTCTTGGAGAATGTTGTCCAGGCTCATTTTTTCATCATGATTTTCTTGTAGGCTTATGATTCTCGGATCATCTCTCCTGGATCTGTTTTCCAGGTCAGTTATTTTTTCTTTGAGGTATTTTACCTCTTTTTCTAATTTTTCATTCTTGTTGTTTTGTTTGACTAATTCTTGGTTCCTCATAGAGTTATTTGTTTCAATTTGGTTGATTCTAGTTTTTAGCAAATCATTTTCCTTGGTGAATTTTTGGAGCTCCTTTTCCATATCATACACTTTTCTTTTTAGAGAGATGTTTTCTTCATTATAATGTTTTTCTAATACTGCTATTTTGGTTTTGAGAGAATTATTCATTTTGTCTTCTATATCTCTCATTTTGTTTTTAAAGTTCCTTTTGATCTCATCTAGGAGAGCCTTCTGTGCTTGGGACCCATTCCCTGTTGATGTTTCAGCTGTGGGTATGGAGTCCACATTGTCTCCCTCTGAGTTTGGTTCCTCCGTCTGAGGATAGTAGGACTCCAGAGTCTTTGTCTTTGTAGTCTGCTTTCTACCCACTTTGAGGCAGGGCCCTAGCCACATCCTTCCTCTAGGGATCCCAAGCCTTTGCTGTAGAGGGTTTTGCCCTTCTACAGGCAAAGAGTTTTTTGCAGACAAGAGTTACTATGTTTTCAGGGTCAGAGCAGGGGTTTGGAGCAGGTGAGGTTCACTCTCTCATCCTGGTCTTTGGAGGTCCTGATAGGGGCTTTTTTTTTTTAATTTCTGGGCTATGAAGTGGTAGCCCCAGGAGTATTTGCTGTCCAGGACAAGGGCCCCTGTATTTGCTTCTTACCTTGCTCTTTCTAGTCCCAGCCCTTTGATGATAGGCCTGGTAGTGACTCTTGTGGTTGGTGGGATGACTTGCCCTCCAAGTTTATCAGGCCCCTTCCGGGCCTGCCTCTGCCACAACTTTCACTTTTTAAAACTTGCTCCAACCAATTTAAACTGGATATTCACAATTTTTACCAGTCTTAAACAGTCACAACTGATTTGAACTGTTTATATAAAGTATTTCTAAATCATCCATAATTTATTAAGAAATAAAAATTATTTTATGTATATGGAGCATTTTCCTTCTATTTCCAGAAAAGGAAAGCAATAACAGTGTTTGATTAAAATTGTAGTAAGGGAAGCTCTTGAAATGTGTTCTCATAATAGGATAGCAATAATTCTGAGCTGGGTCAGATTTAATATTCCCTGGAAATAGCAGATGAATCAGGTGACCTTTTATTATTCTTTTTTTTTTGCCTTAGAGGACAATGGAGGGAGTCAGGAACTATGATTTTAGAATTTTCCCAGCATTCCTAGTACTACCAATGACCCTGTGATCCAGATCCATTAATAGCCACTCAGCATGGAACATCCTGCTTCTAAATGCTGATTTCTTTCACTATTTAATGTTTTTCCCAATTACATGTAAAAACAATTTTAACATTCTTTTTTTTTCAAATTTTGAATTTCAAGTTCTCTCTCTTCCACCCACCCTCATTGAGAATGCAAGCAATTTGACATAGGTTATAAATGTGCAGTTATGCAAAACACATTTTCCATATAAGTTATTTTGTGAAAGAAAATCCAAGAAAAAGAGTCTTTGATGTGTATTCAGACTCTTAACAGTTCTTCCTCTGGAGATGGACAGGACCTTTCATCGTAAGTCCTATAGAAGTGCCTTGAACCTTGTATCAGTGAGATTAGCTAAGTTATTCATAGTAGATCATCATACAATATTGCTGTTACTATGTACGATGTTCTCCTGGTTTTGCTTGCTTCAGTTTGCATCTTTTCATGTAAGTCTTTCCATTTTTTTCTTCTGAGCATCCTACTAATTTCTTAAAGCAAAATAATTTTCCATCACAATCATATAGAACAACTTGTTCAGTCATTCTGCAATTGATAGACCTCCTCTCAATTTCCAATTCTTCACCACCACTTAAAAAGCTGTTATAAAATGTGTGTGTGAGGGGCAGCTAGGTGGTGCAGTGAATAGAGCACCCGCCCTGGAGTCAGGAGGACCTGAGTTCAAATGTGGCCTCAGACACTTAACAAAACTAGCCATATCACCTTGAGCAAGTCGCTTAACCCCAATTGCCCTCCAAAAAAACTGTGTGTGTGTGTGTGTGTGTGTGTGTGTGTGTGTGTGTGTGTACTTTCCCTTTTTTCAGTCTCATTGGGATACAGACCTAGTAGTGGTATTGCTTAGTCAAAGGGTATTCATGGTTTTATAATCCTTGAGGCTATGTTCCAAATAGTTGTCCTGAATGTTTGAATCAGTACACGGCTTCACTATTCGTACATTCAAACACTGATTCCTTTGACCACTTGATTCATTGTGTTTCTCCTCTGTACCAGGAATTGATTTTTCTCTTAAACACTTGAGTATATTGAATTTATTATTTTGGCCATGCAGCTTGGTGTTGTTTTGCAAACAGAAGTGCCAATTCTCATTTCACAGGAGTTTATTCCACACGTGCTCTTGATTATAATGCCGTGGTTCTTAACCATCTCTCTTGGTCATTATATGTTTCAGAAAATTTTGTGAACATAAAAGGGGACCCACAGCATAGAAAGTCTCATCCTCATTACTGCAGAGAAACAAAACAGAGTTTCCTTTTGATTATGTTACTTCTTCATCAGAAACTCTCCTGTGCTCCTTGTTTCCAAAGGCTTTCATTTTGTTCTCTTCTCATTTTTTTTCTTTTTAATTTGAAAATTTGATGATTTTGTTTTCCCATCCAAATTACATCAGCTGTTCTGTGTCTATTCTACTTCACAAAGAAATAAAGAAACTGACCAGAAGAAATGAATTTGTTGGCTTTGATTCCCTCTTGCAGTGCTGAATACATTTTAAATGACCCACAGGAATTATCTGTATTAATAAAAATGAATTATTAATTGCAACTTAGAATTTAATATTTGAGGACTGGATGCTGGGTCGTTATTTTTAGAAACAGATCCCATTTGGAATCATAGTGAGTGCATTTGGCCTTCCTACTGTCTACTTCTCCCCCCTTGCTTTGGAGAGCAAATCTGTCCCATCTGTAATTTTGAAAGAAAAAGGAGATGATAGATTTAGAAGAGAGAAATATTTAACATTTCTGATGAGAATATGCAGGAGACAGCTAATGGTTATTCCATGGGGATTTGGCTCCAAGTGAAGGGTGGCAAAAACTGCCACTATGCCTATCCAGATTCATTTTTTTGCAAGAGAACTCTGTTAATGACAAGAAGCATTTTAAATCCAGTGACTGGCCAGTAGTTGCAAGGGGGGGAAATGATAACTGTGATGAGTGGATTACTTGGATTTGATTTCCTTTTATTTTTCATTTGCTTGTTTATTTGTTCTGTCTTTGTATCCCTAGCGACTGTTTGATCATATCAGATTATAAGAAAACTTAGCAGATGTCTATTGGAGTAAATTGTCCCAAATAATATATACCAGTGGTCCAAGATCTCCATTTTATGCACTCATCTTCACAACACAGTGACTTTGTTGCTTCTTGTTCCAGGTAAAGTTTTTCCTATTTAAAGCTCTGAGTGCCGGATCTACTCATACCACCCTGATATAAATACCTACCAGCTACTCACTTTTGTTGAGTTCTCACAAGGTATGTTGAAAGATGTACTGTACAGGGAATCACAGAATTTGAGATGTAGATGGAATCAAAGTAGCCAAGTACTGTTCTGAATAGGCTGAAGGAATTTCCACTATACTATGACACACAGTTCAGTTGTCACTCATTTATCTGACCTTTCCATTAAGACTTCCAAAGCAGGGAACTGACTACTTATTGAAAAGGCTAACTGTACTTTTGCCAGTTTTAATTAATAGGAAGTTACCACCGATATCAATTCTAAATTAGCTTCTGTGCAACTTCCACTCAATACCCTTTGTTCCACCCTCTGTATCCCAACAGAACATAATTGTCCCTCCACATGATGGTCCTTCAAATATTAAAGACAGCTATCACATTCACACACACACACACACACACACACATACACACACACACACACACACATACCCTGAGAGTCTTCTCTTTTGCAGGGAAAACATTCCCAGTTCCTTCAACTTTTCTTAAAATGCAATGGACATTAACTAATGTCAAGCCCTGTTAAACTATTTAAGAGGCCATGTACCTAAAAATTAAGGTAGTAACTGAGGCAAGAAAGAAATTGGAGTAATTTTTTTTAAATAATCTCCATTCTTTTATTTATCTCTGAATCAGAAAAAGTAGATCTTGTAGCTGGAAGGGACTTTAGAGATCATCTAGCCAATTTCCCCTCATTTTTCAGAGGAGAAATTTGAAGCTGAGAAAGATGTATTTCTTATATAAGGTCAAACATGAAAAGATCCAGAACTGGTATGAAAATCTAGGCCACCAATTTTCAAATCTAGTGTTTCATTTTCTATGCCCCCTATCTATATCATACACACAGAATACAAGCAAGGCATAAATAAAGATGAAAAAATCAAACTGCTTTTTCTGAGGGTATGACTGAATTTTGGACTGATAAGCTTTTTTCTAATTTCTATTTCAGAAGAGATTGTAGGAGTGGTAAAAGGGGCAGGAGACATAGGACATGGCACACCCCTAGAATCTGGGGTTGTCTCAAAGTAAAAAGCATGTCAACTCCTATTGTTTTCTATTTTCTTTTTCCAAACTTGAACAGATCACTAACTAAGTAAACCAGTTAAAACAACAGGGGGAACTTTGTAAACTGAACAAAACCTTATATCCCAGAGATAGATTATCATGTGCATATGAGATTGGTTGATTGGTATTTGTCCTTCATTCTCAAATAGGTCCCAAATGACATCACTATGTTATAGTCAAGTTATAGTGTGTCCAACTGTGACTGATCAAACCATTGCAAGCTTGGAATGCTCTACCACAGGTCAGGCAAAAAATAGTCCATACAAATGTTTGGGGTGGATTCTCTAAATTTGCACCTCACATATTTTTTGAGCTACTTCAATTCTGTTTTGCTCATACAGTATAACATCTTCTCTGATGAGAGAATGCCATGCTGGCTGGTCCAGTGCCAGTGTCTCCCATGTCACACAGTCAATTTCAAAATTCTTAAGAGAGACCTTCAGAGTGTCCTTATATTACTTTTTCTGACTGCCATGTGAGCACTTGCCCTGTGTGAGTGCTCCATAAAATAATCTTTTTACCAAGCATATGTTTGCTAGTTTGCTAGTGGTCAGCCCATTGGAGTTGTGCTGTCTGCAGTAGAGTTTGAATACTTGGAGCTTAGTTTGAGAAAAGACTACAGAATCTGTTATTTTATCCTGCAAAATGATCTTCGGAATATTCCCAAGACAATTCAAATGGAAGTGACCCAGTTTCCTGACATACCACTGGTATTCTGTTCAGGTTTCACAGGCATCCCACAATGAAGTTGGCTCAATGGCTCTGTAGACCTTCAGTTAGGTACCTATAAAGCTGTAGATGAATGGACATAAAAGAGGGGATAAAAATAATGAAAAATCTGTTTCTAGATTTATTTTGAAGAATAATCATGGGGAAACATGTAATGAAAAGAATATTGATCTTGGAGTAAGAGAACAAAGATGGAGTCTGCATTCAGCAATGTCCCCATTAATAAATCATTCACTTTAGGGAGTCTTACTATGTGCATCTATGAAATGGGAATAATAAAATCTCTTGATAATTTAGTGAGTATCACATGCTCTAAGCTACATAAATCAATTTTTACATCAAAAGAATTCTAAGATTTCTTCCAGGGACCACCTCCTATGAAAAGCCTAGTCTAAATTATTTTATCTTCTTAGATATCTCATCCACCTTGCATTACCTTGTATTTGGTTTTCTGTTTCCATGCCAGGTCTAGCAGCATCATATCAATTCCTGAAAGGCAGAGAATTTTTTTTTAATTTTTTTCTCCCCTCCCTCTAGACAAATATTTGCATAATAGACATCTGATATATGTGGACTTGGGAAACCATACGGTCATAGGAGAAGATGTTTAAATTTGCAAGGAACTTTTTAGCAATAATGTATCTGTATTTATAGTATTTACTATTCACTATATAATCATTATAATATTAGTAACTATTTCTATTTAATATTATTATTTTTCCTATTCTGGTGTGTGTTATAAAAATCATGGGGTTGCCTGTGGATTTCCAGAGGTTATCCAAAAGAGCATATTCTCTGGCAGGCCCTTTCAAGCCTGGAAGGCTGCTAACTATGCTAACCAATGACAGAAACTTAAAGTATTATGTGACCAGCAGCCAAATAAGTATGAAGAACTCATCATCAGGTCAGTGGTTCCCAGGTGCTTAATTTTTCTGGTCCCATAAACTCACAAAATCAGTTTACACAAGGTGACCAAGAGATTTTATGGTCTGCATTAGTAATAAAATCACAGGTCCTTGAAATATTGAACTATCATTGTTATTATTGTTCTTATACTTCCACACATGATCCACTCAACAGGTGAGGATCTTTCTCTGGATATCTTGGCAATGCTTGTGTAGGGTGGGGGATATTATTTCCCAAAAGTCCCTTTAATTTTCTCTTTGGGATGGTTTACTTACAAAATCTGAATTAATTCTAGAAGGTTGGAATTCTCCAGGCAAGAATTGGAAAAAAAAAAAAAACTCACTCTCAGCTCACAAGGGGGAACCCTGGTGTAGTTGAGCTATAGTTACACTATCAACAAGTGAAGCTACTAAGCCCCAATTAATATACTTCACATATACCCAATCAGTATAGATGATACTATTAACTTTTTACATGAAATATTTACTAATCAAGAGGCAAAAAATCATAACACAATATTCTACCCACAAAACCAGAAAAGATTTTGTCATTAATGCACAAACATTTTTTATATTGCAAGGATATAAACAAATTTATAGAACCTTAGCATAGAGGCACCTGAATAGGGAATATATGCTTGGGATATCTCACAACTCTGAACTATAAGAATATCACACTTCCCCACCCTTGAACTCTCTAAGGCACTCTTTATAATATTAGTGGATAAACGCAACCTTGGCCTTTCTACTCTCCTTCTAGATGGAATCACTAGTTTTTTTTTTCTCTTATATGCTGCTCATATTAAACTGTTTCAGCAAAGCAGTAGCCCCAAACCCTGAAACCTCGAGTGCTTATCCAAATTTTCGACCTTGGCTGGGTTCAGAAAAATGTCCACTTATTGAGCAATGGATGTCAGTGAAGAGAAAGTTAAAGGTACAATCTTTCTTCTTCAGTCAACTCTTCCATGCAGCAGAATGTCCACCCCCTTCATTTAGTTGCCCAAGCAGCAATTCATTTTACCACTTGACCCTTCCAATCAGCAAGTGGCAGTGAAAATTCTGAAGTATTCCTGCAAGCCAACTCTGATGATTCTTCTCAGACTCATTTGGAGATGTAGGTTTGACCAATCCTACTACTCCAAAGCATTCTTTTGTGTGAAATAAGTGACTTATATCCACATTTCTGTCACCCATGTTACAAATATGAAATAGTTATGCTATAGTCACCAGATCGAGGTATCACAGTTTCTCATGTTTCAATCTTGTAGTCCTCATGCTAATCATACATAAATCACATGCTTGAGAAAAGGATACCGTTGTTATCTTTAAGAGAGTGGGTGTCTTTTCACTATGGGGTTGATTTTTAGTATTCTTTACACAAGTTTCTTTGTTTCTTCTTTCAATCAACAATATTGTCACATTCAGAAAGTAAAGCCACCTTACACTTGTATGACAGGGGAATATAAGACGTAGCCATCAATTATCCTTCTCCTCCCTACTTGGGCGGTCCATATTCATTTTCATTCAAAGGTATATGACAACAACCCTCATGCCACTTATCTTGAAGAGTTTTACGTGGTAACATTACAGCTCAATCACGCCTACATGTTATTCTACATCAACGTTTGAATGACCTGCAACAGTAATTTTTAAAGAGTTCTTTTTTTAATGACTCACAGACATACGAAATAGTCAGAATTTGTTTTGTTGAAAATGATTCACAGGAAGATGTGTACAAGTGCTGCCTGGCATAAGAGACCATGGATGGGGATGTGATCTGCACTGTTGTAATGAGTACTCGCAACAAAGGGATAACAAACTCAATGAAGTATTAGTATTATAATAGTTATATGAAATACTGTATTTTACTTAGGACTATCATTCTATTAAAATAATAAATTAAGTTTCAAGTATTATAAGAATATGCTATTCACATTTCTTTGTGAAATTCAAAAGGCATTCTTTCTTACTATTGTTCACTTAAGATCCTTTATTTCATTATTATCCCTCCAGAGAACATATCACAAATCATTCCAAGTCTTGATGGACATCTGTATAAGTGGTCTCAGTAAAAAAAAAATCTTTATCACTTGTTGGCTAGCCTTCTGGTGAGAAGACCCTCTATATTTTGTTAGACTTCTCTAGTTGCTAGGCTATTTTGGAAGACTTTCCAAGTTAGTATGTCCTCTCAGAACTTGAACTCATTTTTCTTCTTAGACTGGATAGTAGCTTAGGGTGAATAATTATTGTAAAATAGGAGCTGAACCCAATATTCTTCAGGGATGACATCTACTTTAATGCTACCATGCAGGATACAGGTATGAAGTTGGACTTTTGTAGATTCTATGGAAACATGAGTTGAGAAGACATGAGTTCAAACAAACAAGTGATTATAGTTGTTAATATAAATGTAGCTGAATCCTTAATTAGTGAATTACTAATAACAATTTGGAATTTACTGACATCAACCCAACTTCCAATTTCATGCATTTTTTCCAGGCTGAGTCTTTCTAATCTTTATAAGAACTGGTTAGGAAATATTATATGCTATAGGCATATAAGGAAATAAAATAATCCTTCCTTTTTCTACCTTCCCAAAATTTCATTGATATTCCTAAAATTTCATTGTCAGAAGCAAGAGATGAGATCCAAAGTATAAAGTGTCTAAATCACTAAGGCACATTCATCTTGGGCCAGAGGGAGCAAATTTGCAAGTAGATTTGGATTTTACCAATATTTCTCAATTTGCAAAAAAATAAAAAAAACACAGAACTAATATGACTTGAGTTGCTTCATAATGTTTATTATGAACAGAGACCAAACCAATGCAAGAACAACTTGGATTAACATAATAGGAAGTACATAGTAATTAAATACTTCAACATCACATGTAAGTGTAATGTGTTAATAAAAAAGTAATCACACCTTCATTGTTTCTGCAGGTTCAGCTTAATTACATGGCAGTTAGATTTCTCTCTCTCCTTATTCACTCTCAGCAAGGACTCTCCTTACCATCTGCTTATATTTAATTAATATACATTAAATGCTGTACTCTATTATTAAATCTCATTTAGCAACTTCCTCTGTATTTTTGATTCAGAGCAGCATGAATAGAGGTAGCCATGAAAGAAGAGAGAGGCTGCACCCTATAGGAAAATTCTACATTGTGAAGGATGCTGTCTCTAGATAAATTCCTATGTCTGTGATCTGATTTAGAGCTATTCTTTGGGTTTATGGAAGCCCTAACTTCCAGGATCCAAAAGGTATGAATTGTTCCATAGTTGAATATTTCCATCATGAATGCTTATCATTTCCAATAACCAAGCTATCTTGGTTTGAAGTGGGGATATTTATTTGTAAGGAAAAGAGAACATGCAAATTCAGAAATAATATAATGAATGAAAGTAATACCAAGATATTTAAGGGATTTTATATAGCATACACTTTTGTTTTTGTTTTTGTATGGCATAAGCAATGATTTAGAGCTGAAAGGAAACTTGAAGGTCATCTCATTCAGTCTTATAATGTTATAGATGAGTAAGTTGAGAAGTAGATAGATTGTGTCTTGCTACAGTTCACATATAGTATGAGTGGCACAGCTGGGATTTGAACCCACATCTTTTCACTCCATATGCAACATTCTTTCCCCTCCATCACAGTGCTTCCCACAGTAAAGAGCCTGTTGGGGTGGCAGAATGTACCACATTTCATAAAAACAAAGAATTTCATATATAGAAGGTAAATTGGAAACATTCTAGAATAATTCATTGGTATAATTTTTTTTTTATTATCAATAGCTCTCCTGCTTGTCCACAAGAACAACACAAGATACTTTATCACTCGGTTAAAATCTAGTAAAACCATATAAAGTTTTCCTACTTTAGCAACACTATGAAACAAGATTCATACATCATGAATTATACTTGCTGAAGTCATATTGCCTTTTTTTATGAAATCACCCTTTTGACCAGCCACATCTTTAATAATCTGTTGCAGAAAATTATAACATACTTAAATGAAGCTTGCTGGCCTATGGTTTGTGGAATCTTATCTTTCCTCTCTTAGAATAATTGAGAAAATTTTGTTTTCTCCAGTCTTGGAATATGTCTTCCATTCTCAAATATCTTTCAAATATTCATGGAAGTGGCACAGTTATTTGATATCAGAGAATATTACTCATCAGAGCCAGGTGCCCTGAATTCACCCAGGGTAAATAGTTTTTTGTTCTTACCAATGTCTTTTATATATTGTGTAACAGTTACCTACAAGCCATTTTGCTTGTCCTTTCTAATGGATAGGTCATTCTTTTTTTGGCAGAGAAAAACAAAAGCAAAGTTAGATTTGAACCACTCTGCCATGGTTGCATTGTCAGGCATAATCATCTCAACCATAGTAAATAGGGGTTCCATCCCACCTCCCTCTTTTTGATCCTTTTCTTTCAACAAAAATATCTGAAATCAAAGAAATACACACACACATCCAAGTATCCAAGTGTCTTCAGGGGCATAGTGGTTGCTTTTTCCTGCCTTCTATGGAAGGCTTATCACTACCACATTATACTTTACCAACTGAATTTTGGCTGCTATATATTATAATAACCAGTATAACAAAAAGTTAATCCAGCAGTTCCAAAATGGAACTGATCATCTTCAAAACTAGGCATTGACCTTTGTAAACACTTATTTCTATTGAAGGCCTTATAATACTCATATATATTTCCATTTGCATTTTATTGATTTTTATTAATTTGAACATTTTTTCATGTGGATGTGAATATTTTGCATTTGTTTTGAAAACTGTTTGATAATAATATTTAATGATTTACTTGTTGGTGAATTGGAGAGACAGAGACAGAGAGAGAGAGAGAGACAGACAGACAGACAGACAGAGAGACAGACAGAGAGAGATTTGTTTATATGTCTTGGATTCCAACCCTTCTAAGGATCATTTGATAAAGACATTTCCCCAATCTACCTCTTCCCTTTTTTATCCTAGTGCAGATGAATTTCCATTTCAAATAACCAATTATCTATTTCTCTTTATTTTTTGTAATTAATCCTATCTCTTTTATGACTAAGATTTGATCTACCCATAGCTAAGAGATGTATATAATCAGTTTCTCTTTTAATTTTAAGATTATGATTTAATTTAATTAATTATATTATTATATAAATTATATTTACATATTTTTGTTATATAGTTATATATATATTAAATAAATTTAATGTAATATTAAATTTCCATATCTATTTAGAATGTATTATGGAATGTGATGTATGGTGTTGGTCTAAGCCCAGTTTTTTGCCATATTGCTTTCAATTTTCCTAACAATTATCACCCAATAAGGAGGTTGTTTTCTTTTCCCCTAGGTAATTCATGTCTCTGGCAAACACTGTGCTATTTAGCTCTATTATTTCTGAATCTCCCTTGGTTAGTTTGTTCCATTGATCTAGCTCTCTGTTCTTTAGCCAACATCAGATGGTATTGATGACTGTTGCTTTAAAATATAGCTTGAGATCTAGAAGTTCTATTTCCCCTTCATCTCTTCTTCTTTTCATCATTTCCCTTGATTTTTAAAATATTTTATTTTTCCAAATTAATTTTGTTTTTATCTAGTCTGTAAAATATGTCCTTGATAATTTAATTAGTACAGCATTAAAAGTATAAATTAATTTTGTAGTATTGTCATTTTTATTATGTTGGCATAACTTAACCATAAGCACTGAATACTCAGCTATTTAAATTATTAGTTTTTAATTTTTTTAAAGGTAAACTTTATAATTGAATCTATACAAGTAGTTTTTATACTTTGGGACATTGATCCCCAAATGATTTTATGCATTATGTAGTTATTTGTGATAGGATTTTCCTTTCTATTACTATTTCTTGTGCTTGATTATTATTAGTATTATTTAGAAAATTTGTGAATTTTCGAAGATTTGCTTAATAGCCTGCATCTGCAATATTTCTTGTATGTGTATTATTCTCTCCTTGAAGCCCCAAACTTCAACCCTCACCTATACTAATTATCCTAAGTGGTTTCATTCCCTCTAGTGTCACATTCTCCTACCATCCTTCATATAGTCTCTCCAAAAATATACATCAGACCATATCAGTACCCTATTCAAAATCATTTGATTGCTCCTTCTTGCCTACAGGAAGTTAACTTTCTTATTATGTAATTTAAAGCTCTTCACACTGTCTCAAAACTATCCTTCTAGATATTTTTTACAATACGTCTCCCAAGATACTATGTTCCTATCAAATTTTTCCATATACATGATATTTCATGTCGCGTTTCTGTGCTTTTGTAACAAGACATCCACAAGTCTCGAATACTTTTCTGCCTCTTGTCTCATAGACCTCCTATCTTCCATCAGTCCTCTATTCAAGTGTCACTTTTTTTTGCTTTTTTTTCAAGGAGGGAAGGTAGGGAAATTTGGGTTAAGTGACTTGCCCAAGGTCACACAGCTACTTTTTGTGTTGTGTCTGAGGCTGGATTTGAACTCAGGTCTTCCTGACTCTGGGGCTGGTGCTCTATTCACTGCACCACCTAGCAGCCCCAACAGGTGTCACTTTCTAAATGGAAACTTTCTAGATTACTTTGCCTTCTCTATCATTAGAGACAATCTCTCCTCCAATTGTCTTATCTTTACTTATCTGTGTACATGTTATTTCTGCCAGTAGAAAGTAAATTGTTTTATGACAGGAGAGTTTCATTTTTTGTCTTCTAATCCTTAGCATTCAGTACAGTACCTTGCACATGATAGGCATATAATAAATATTGTCTGTCACTGCTGCTGCAAATTTTTTTCTTCTGTTCCTCCCTTCTTAATATGACTTATAAAGGCCATGAATAAGAAAGTAAAGGATAGACAGACCATTAATTTGGAAAAACAAAAGTAGGATAAAAATGGAAGAATTTGGGGAAGAGTTAAAGGACAGTGATGTCAATGAATGGGAATGAATATTCTGAAGGAGAAAAAAAGAATGAGAATATCCACTAGAAAACAAGGCTAACTCAAAGAGGGAAAAGCACTTAGTCATACAAAAGAGATCAGAAAAATGGAAGCAGAGCAAATTAGTAAGACAAGGCAAACTTTTAGTGAGAGAAGAAAAGGAATTGATGTGTGGCTTTCAAGTTGCTGGGAAGGGCAAAAATAATTCAGTAGTAAGTATTAAGCTATTAAGATAAAAGGGTGTCTAGGTGGAAATATTTGTTAAATGAAAAAAAGGTGTAATAAAAAGAACATCTGTGTAAAGGGACTGAGGGAAATGGGGTGTAAAAATGTGGATAAAATGTATCAATTATTAGTAAATTTGGAGGTTGGGCAAATTTGGCACTAACAGTGAGTGTGTGATATTTTTTTTCCCGTTATCACCAAGTGATTCCTATCTATGTGCAAATTTCAAGTTTATCTCCTTTCCTAGAAGAGAAGCAGAAAGGACTGGAAGAAAGCCTTTCAACATTCTCTAATTTCAGGAATCCTGAAATATTTCTTTAAAAAACAAAATAAACCTTCAAAGTCAAACCAAAGGGAAACAAGGGGATATGTGGATCTTGCAGAGTTAGAGGAGAATTCTGACTTCTGTCAATTGTGTAAGAGGGTAGAAGAAAGTTGCATAGAGGAGAAAGGAAAGAAGGATTGCCAAAGCATTGGAACTAAGAAATAAATTTGAGTTTGTTTTTTTTTTTTTTCCTAAAGAGAAAGGACATAGATTCTCTGGAAAAGATGTGAAAGTTGTTCTCCAAGAATTAACCCTCATGAACTACAGTTACTATTGCTTAAGAGATTGTTGAATTGTTAATAGCAGTAAAAAGACCTGCAGTATTGCTAGGTCATATATCAGCCCCTGGGCATATAAATATAGATCACTACAATCTATATTCCATGATTACCAAAAGGTACAAATGATCTTACAAGAAGGATCCTGGGGGTGGCCAGGTGGCACAGTTAATAGAGCACAGACCCTGGAGTCAGGAAGACCTGAGTTCAAATCTGACCTCAGACAGTCAACATAAAAGCTAGCTGTGTGACCTTGGACAAGTCGCTTAACTTCAATCGCCCTGCCTTCACCCCTCCAAAAATTAAAAAAAAAAGGAAGAAAAAAGAAGGAACCTGGATATCATTGCCAAAAATTATTTAGTCTTTTGCAAGCTAGTCAAGTCCATAAAGCAGACCTGTACTACTTGGCAGAAGGTAAAGGCCAAAGTTAAGATAGGCTAAACATTTTTAGGCCACAAATACATTTTTAGGGGCTCACTTTCCAAGTAATAGCATAATTAATGGTTAAAGTATTTTGCGAATATACCATATTGAAAGGGGAAATTTCAATTAATAACATATTAATTAAGATTTTTATTCATCATGAAACCACATTAAGGTCAAAAAAATTACTTTGCTAAGCCATAGAAGTTTTAATATGCCCTTTTTCAGGTTTTCTTATTGTTTACATTTAGTTAAGGAGAGGTATTATACTTCTTGTCAGCAATTAGTTTATTATAGTCAGGAATCATTTAAAATTGATTTATTTAGAAATCTTTAAACTAACCTTAGTAGCCACCTCATTTTCTGAGTTTACTTTCTTGAAAAACCATTGCTTCCCCACTGAGATTTTTCAGCAATTTAAGTGCTTTAATTTATTTTTCATTTGTGTCCAATTTGCTAAAGTCAGGACAGTTTGATTAGAAATGGCGATGAAGATTGTATTCCTTCCAAAGGACTATTGCTTCTCACCAAACAAGAAACAATATTTTTCTCACATGTAAGTAAACAATTATTTATTTGTCCATTCCAGATTATACCTTCTATATTCTGATTCAGTCTTCCATTTCTTTTTATTACCCAGCTTACAAAGTCACCCCAAAACTTTAATATTAGAACAAAAAAAAAAATCTCCACAGCAACAACTCATATACAAAGAAATACTGAACTGAGCTTCTGACCTTGGAGTGCCAGACACTTACATAACTTGGAGGTTGGCCATGCCGCACGGGAAGGGAAGAAGCCCAGACATTGTTGTTACTTATCATACAGTGGGTGTCAGCTGTTTTGGTGCAGTGCTGTACTCCTTTTGTCCCTCTTTAATGCCAGTAATGACCAAAATCACAGTGAAAAGATATGACTCTTGCTCCTCTCAGACTAGAAACAGACTGATGATGATTGATTTTTGCAAGCCACTAGACAAACGGGAGAGAGTGCACAGTGGCAACCCACTCAACAAGTTCCATGATGGACAAAATAGTGACTCAGGAATGGCAGGTTAAGCAGGCATGGACAAAGCATTCATTACATCTTTATATTCTTTTACATTCTCAACACTTTTTTTTGTGGGCTGTGGAATACTTTGGTGGTCCACAAGCAGCCCATGGGCCCTATTTTGTACAGGTCTGCTATAGAGTCACAAGTAGTGGTTTTGTAACTTTCCTACAATTGAAGGCAAGAGATGCAGAAGAGAAAATTGACATGTAAAATAAGTAGTCAGTTAAAATGGCATCTGAAATAGGACATAGATTTATTTATCATAGTTCACAATATAAGAATGACAAGCTCTTGCTCAAGAATGGAGTGCTATTAGCAAAGGCTAGAAGGAATACAATTGCCTGTTGACTTATACACCCAATCAAAGAATTTTAAATGAAACAGATGGGGAAAGAGAAAAATTTTGACCAATATCTGACAAGCTAGATATCATACAAGGATGACATAGTGGAGGGAAAAAGTAATCATAATTATTGCCAATATTTACATAGCCGCTAAAGTTTTGCAAAGGGCTATACAAATATTATCTCTTTTTCCCCTGCAACAACACTGGGACATCAATAGTATAATAGGCTGTCAGAATAAGTAATCACCAAGAAAAACTAGTAAGGATATGAGGTAAGATTTGACCTTGATTCTTTCAGTCTCCAAAACAAAACTCTATCAACAATCACACTTAGCAGTTGAAACTTTTATATGCTATCATATATCCAAAAAGCAAGAGTAGTGAATTTCATGACTTCAAATGACTTTAAACAAATGAACAAAATTTGGGAAATATGCCAGATGGATTAGAGTCCCTAGCATAAGCAGGCACAATTGAGCTTAGACATATCTTTTTGACTTGGTGGAATGACTTCTATGACTGGGATCACATTCTTGATGAGAATAGTTTATTTTGTAAATGAAATAGGTCAAAATGTTTGATGCAGAGTCAAGTATCATTGTATATTGATAATACTGATTAAATCTAGGGAAAAAGCAAGGGGAAAAGGAGCGGAAAGCATTTGAGTGAAGATCAATGGATGGAGAAACAGAAATTATTTTACCACAAAAGTATATGACTGACCACCAGAACAGAAAGAAGTAAATAGAACAAAAATAGAACAAATCACAAGCCTAGCACAGAGGAATCATATAATAATTATAGGGAGCTTCAATAATCTAGACAAATGTCGCATTTTTCTCTCAGACAAAAGCAGAGTAGCTAATACAGGCTTGCTGCACTGATCCTTATTTTATCCTTCAAAAAGTGGAGGAATAATGTAGCAAGCAATTTTATTCTGGATTTTATTTTCACTAATAGAGAGGAATGGGGTGCACTGAAGGTAACCTGAGGGCAGAGGTCAATTTCTACTAGAGTTTCTTATACAGTAGAGGAAAGATGGCCACAGTTTGCAGTAATAAAAATTTTAGGTGAGCAAAATTAAAGGGGATTCAGAGAAACCACAGCTATTGTAAGGTTCTGTTGGACTAAAACCAAGCAGATAAATTTGAACCCAAAGGGTCTTTGAATATTTTTCTGTGTGTCTGTGAACTTGGGTGGGAAAACCACATTTTTATTTTTTTTAAGTTTTGTAATTCTTTCTATCTTTGTAGGCATTTAAAAGTACTACTCTAAGAACAGATCTACAGGTTTCGACAAGTTGTCTAAAAGCATAAGAACTCTGTTAGAGGGGAAGGCAAACAAGAATAGTTGGAAGATTCAAGAATAAAATATAAAGACATAATGGGAATCATTTGTGAAAATCAAGAAAAAATGGTAATTGTGTGGAGATACATGTAAACAAGGAAATATTTTTTCAATCAACTTTCTTTTTTAAAAGATATTACCGGAAGATAGAAGTAAATTAGGTAATAGAGGATGAATGCAAAAGGAAGGAAGGAAGGAAGGAAGGAAGGAAGGAAGGAAGGAAGGAAGGAAGGAAGGAAGGAAGGAAGGAAGGAAGGAAGGAAGGAAGGAAGGAAGGAAGGAAGGATGGGAGGAAGGGAGGGAGGGAAGGAAGGAGGGAGGGAGACAGGGAAGGAAGGAGGGAAAGAGAGAAGGAGGAAAGAAGAATCTTATTAAGCACCCACAAAATGACAGGTACTCTGCTACATACCTTATAAATATTATGTCATTTTCTCTTCACAGCAACAATGTGATGTAAACACTATAATTATAGTCATTTACAGTTGAGGAAATTGAGGCAACTAGAGACTAAATGACTTGCTTTGGGACACACATCTGATAATTATTTGACGCTAAACTTGAATGAGGTCTTCCTGACTCCAGGTGAAGTGCTCTATCCATATCAGCACATTGATGTTGTATCACCTGGCTACAAGGTAATAAGGACTGATTGAAGGAACTGCAGATATAAGCATGGAAAAGTTAAGACTAAGTTGAAATTTCATAATGGTCTTCAAGTATTTGAAGAGAAAACTTGAGTTTTTAAAGGCAAGTGGTATTAAATTTTCTGTGGGCATCATGGAGGTCTTTGAGTATTTGCTAAAGCCTATTGACCCCTTCTCAGAATACACACGCACACACACACACACACACACACACACACACACGCATGGTATCTGTGGTTTATCTCTGGCACTATCTATAACCCTCTTTCTCTGCCTCTGACTCTATGTCTCTATCTGTTTCTGGCTTTCTCTCTCTCTGTGTCTCTGTCTCTCTCCCTCTCTCTGTCTCTGTCTCTCTCTTTCTGTCTCTCTCTTTCTCTGTCTCTGTCTCTCTCTTTGTCTCTGTCTCTCTGTCTCTCTGTCTCTGTCTCTGTCTCTGTCTCTCTCTCTGTCTCTCTCTCTCTGTCTCTCTCTCTCTGACTCTCTCTCTCTCTCATGCTATCTCTCTCTCTGTCTCTGTCTCTCTATCTCTGTCTCTCTCTCTGCCTCTGTCTGTCTGTCTGTCTGTCTCTCTCCCTTTCTCCCTCCCTCCCCATACACTACCACCCTCTATGCCCTGATGGGCTGAAAATTAAAAAAAAATAATACCACTTAGGAATATTCTGAATAAACACAGAAATATAAATATGCGTGCAAATTATATGTATTCATGTGGGAATTTGTGTATATATGTGTAAGCATATGTGCATTTGTGAAATCAGTGATGGTAAACATCTGTGCAGAAACTTCATTTAGGCAACTGATTATTTTCTCCCAAAATTTTCCTCTAGGTGGTGGTAAGCTAGAAATTTCTCACTAGTAATGAGAATCTGAAATCTAGTTTACGATGGCACCCACATTCTTATTGGCTAATTCATCAGTGATTTCTTCTGAGATTTTCTGGGAGATCTTATCTTTTTCCCTATCTTTTGTTTCCTTTCAATTCATACCTGTGGCTGGACACCTGTCTTACCTATAGAGAAAACCAACTCTGCCTCTGGTCACATGCTTCTATCCCATTATATCTATATCAACCTTCCACATATATCCACTCTGGATATGTGCTTCACACAACACTAACCAATTGGTTAAATACGTTAAGTTTTTAAGCTCTATATGTACTAAGTATTCAAATGCACCCTTTGAACTCCCTCCCTTTAGATAAAAAAGACATTTCAGGAAAGTAATTTACCTAAGGTGATACAATGAGTCAGCTGTGTAGCATTTCTGTCCCCAAAATGTCTCCTCCCAGGGTTCACTGGGATCTGTCTCCATGGTTTGGTGAGGGTTAAAAGTTCAACCTCAGTTGTTCAGGGACTGTCATTCTCTTATCCCCCACAGGAATTAAAATTCACTTAAGAAGTCTGATTTATAAAAGAAAGTTCCATGGTTGAAATCCTGGTTTCATTTGCAGAATATGTTTAGTGGAGTGTATTCTCTTCTTGTTTGAGCCAGAGCAGCATCTCAATCACTTCTCTTTAAAAGGGCAAGAAAAAGTAATCCTCAAAGCATCAGCCTTCACATTCCTCCCATGCTGGCTGCTTCAGAAGAAATGTTCAATGAACTTTCTGTCCCTTACAATCCCTTTCCAGCAGTTATACAAATATGTCAGTCAAGGTATTAACACTCTCCTTTCAGTATTTGTCGTTAACTCATACTTTTCTTTTAAAAATTGTAACTATATCTATGCACTTTTAAAAGGATATATGAATATATGTGTATATATGTGTATGTATGTATGCATATGTATGTGAAACACTAGCAGAGATATTTAACTCTCTACTTCCTGATAGAAGATAGGAGTTTGTGGGTTGCTAATCCACTATGTTTGATTTTACAAGTATGAAAATTCATTTATTCACTTTTCCATTACAGGATAATCATCTTAGAATTTTTACTCAGGCAGTGCCACATGTCCAGAATAGAAGCAGACCAAAACCCACATGATCTCCCCCAACATAATTCCTGAATAATAAAATTATAAAAACATAGCTGAGAGTCTAAAATATCTCATTAGAAAATGCAACTGAGCTGGAGAACAGACCAAAGAGAGACAACCTAAGAACTGTCAGATTACCTGAAAGTTATGATGAAAATGAGAATATAAATAGAACACCAGTCCTGGAGTCAGGAGAATTGGGTTCACATCCAGCCTCAGACACTTGACACTTACTAGCTGTGTGACCTTGGGCAAGTCACTCAACCCCAAATGCCTTCCCCTCACCCTTCCAAAAAAAACCAATCTATATACAATATTACAAGAAATTAAGGAAAATTTCTCAGAAGTTCTAGAACAAGTGGGTAAAATAGAAATAGTAAAAAAAAATTGATCATTCACCACCTGAAAGAGATTTTAGGAGGAAAACTTATAGTAATGTCATAGCTAAATTTCAAAACTCCCAGGGTAAGAAATATTGCAAACAACAAGGAAAACAATTAAATACTGTGAAAATGCAATCATGTTTTCACAAAACCTAGAAACTTCTACTCTAAAAGACCATAGGCCTTGGGACACTATATTTCAAAGAGCAAAAGAGTTGGGCTGCATCCAAGAATAACTTAGCCAACAAAGTTGAGTATAATCCTGAACGGAATAAAATGGACATTTGACAAAATGAAAGACTCTCTGGCATCTATAATAAAAAGACTAGAATTCAATGGAAAATTTGTTATAAAAGATCTGGAAGATATAGAAGGAAAACATTAAAGACTAATTATAAGGCACTCATTAAGGTCAAACTTTTTACTATAGAGAGATAGAGATAGATAGATAGACAGACAGACAGATAGATATTCACTCTCCCTGTCTCTCTCATTCTCTGCTTATCTGTCTCTCTCTCTCTACACACACCCACACACACACATTTGCATATGGAAATGTTATCATGATTCTTAAAATTGCCAGCATTATTAGGGTAGAAAGAAAGGTTGGGACTGAGTTGTGTATAATGGAGTGATTCTAAAAAAGCAAAACTTGGTAGGAAAAGGTAAAAGGGAGCAAGTGTATTATAATAAATGGGACATGAAAGGAAGAAACAATACAGAGGAAGCAGGTAGGTGTGGAGGGCCAGTAATGTTGTAACCTTATCCTCATTTGGGTTGAAAAGGAATGTCTAATTTTTAGATCTATTCTATTCATGGCCTAGGGAGCCAAGAGTTGCCTTTCATTTGACACTCAGCATGCATGAGACAAGACACCTAATATGGAAACCCTAGTTATCAATTGATCTTAATGAACGGTAGACAGTACACTAGTACACTGACAAGATTTGTACATTATAGAAAGTTATAGGTTTTGGCTAATAGATTGGATGACAGAAATGGGATCCAAGAAGATCTTGACAAACAAGAACAATGTGTCAAATATAATATGATTTAAATTTTATAAATACATCTAAAATTTTGTAATTAAAAAATTGAACAAATATATATAATGTGGAAGATGTGGTTTAACTTAGTTCAGGTGAAAAAAAACTTAGAAAGTTTTAGTGTAGTGAAAGAACAGGGAGTCATTCATGTAATGTGTGAACTAAAAAGCTAGTGCAAGCCTAGGCTGCATTAATAGAACTACGTGTCCAGAATGGTAAAGTTGAAAAGGCCAAAATAATCACTATGATCAGACAATATGTAGATTTATGTGGTGAATTCTAGGCATGTTATTTTAAGAAGGTTAATGAGAAACTAATATATGTCTTCAGTAAGATGACTAGAATGACAAATTGAAAAAAACAAACTAGCTAACAAAAACCATGCCAGATGAAGAGTAATTGAAATAACTGAAGATAACTAGCTTGAAAGAAAAGAATATTTAGAGATTCCAAAAGTGGGTGATACCTACCCCTCTGGGGCTCTGTAACGATGGGGAGAGGGAGAGTGGGAGGTAATAGCCTTGGTTGCAATTAAAAAAAATAAGGGTTGACCTAAACTAATCCCAGGGGATGCTGAATAATTTTTTTAAAGGAAGCAGTAGACCAAATAACTTGGGGAACATCTGATAGGACTATGATAGCTATTGACAAGAATAGTATGGTTAGGGCCAGCTAGGTGGCAAAGTGAATAGAATTCCATCCCTGGAGTCAGGAGGATCTGAGTTCAAATATGACTGTAGATACTTGACACACTTACTAGCTAGGTGACCTTGGAAAAGTCACTTTAACCCCAATTGCCTTGCCTTTGCCCCACCAAAAATAATACAAGAATAATATAAGAATAATTTAAGATTTTTATTTTTTCATGTTGCCCCCCAAAATAAAAATGGTAGAAGTAGATAAAATAATAAAAGATAGATTTTTGCTCAATATAAAGAAAAAAAAACTTTTTTTTGTAGAGTTCTCAGGAAATGAAATGGCTTAAAAGTAGTGAGTTCTAGAAAACACTACTTGAATAATTTACAGATGATATAGATGACGTGCTTGATAAAGGATGGGTTGAACTAAGATAATTATCTCTCTGATGTCTTCAAATTCTGAGATTCTGTAATTCTATGATCCTGTTCCACTCATTATTTTCCATAAAATAGTCACTGATAATCATTAAATATATTTTTGGCCAAATCTGAATTAATAAAACAGACTGCTCTGTTTTGCTTTAAAAATTCCTTTTCCTGTGTCAGCAACTCCAAAAACCAGAAAAGGCTGAAAGTGGGATTGCACCCTATCTTGGGACATGCTCCATAAAGGAGGAAAACAAAGACATCCTGAGATCAGAAATTCCAAATGAACTCAGCTTTGTCTTTGCTCTCTGAGTGAGCTCAGAGAATACCTCTTTATATATCAACGAAGCCAGACGAGGCTTACTTTATGGCCCTTAAGGGTGAGACCCTTAAATCAAGGCATTAACTTGATTAATGAGACTTTTTCTTATCTTAATATTTTTGGGACATATAGTTTGTTATGGAAAATTAATGGTAAACACAGATATCATGAGTCATAATTTCAATCAACACTTTTTCAACTCTCTTATTTTATTGTGTTTACCTTCTATTCAATTAAGAAATATTCCTTTCTCATACAATGATTAAACATTTATGGTGATCATAAGTTTGTGTGACATAGTCATCCTGAATTGGGATGGTTCTGAAGTGTATTTAAGATTTCTAAACCTTTTGTTTAGGCTGTTAGAACCTAGCTTCTAGCTCCTTGTACATACAAGTTTGCTAGTTTTAAGGGAATAAAATGAAATAATTGTATATTACTATTTGTCTGTCTCCTTTAACCAAACTTTTAAAGGTTAATATTGCCAAGATAAGGAAGTCAGTAGAGTTCAGTAACCAACTAAGCCGACAAACACTTGCCAAGTGGGGAGACATGGAAATTAAATCAAAATGACAATTTATAATAAAACTCATTGTTTTGCAATTTTGCAAGGAAAGAAATAGGTAGATTGAAAGCAGCACTGACTTATTAAACTCAAAAAGAGTTGAAAGGAAAATGAATCTGCACAAGGTTTTTGTGATCCCATTCTACTAAGCCAGATCATCCTAATACCATTTATAGATTAAGCTGGAAGACAATAAATATGTGTGAAATGGAACAAAATATCCCTTCATTTTTCTTGTAAAGTATTCTTTGAATTAATACTAATGGACAAATGTTTATGTAATCTAAGTAAATAAAAACAGTGCTTAAGGAAATAGGTCAAGAAGAGTATCTGAGAGTACTTATACCTGACCAAATCTAGAAGAAATCCATTTTGACAATAATGTAATTATAAAGGCATTCAGGGATGAATTTTCAAGATATCACAAAGAGAACAAATTTCCAAAGAATGAGAAAGATAAAATATATTATTACATATGCACATATGCATACCTGTATATGTGTATTAACAAGAGGAAGTAACTTTTGACCCATATTCCTAATTTTTCATCTCAATAAATATTTATGAGAATGATCTATATGTTATATTAAATGTAGGCTTGCTAAAATGTAAGAAAAGAACAAGGAGGTTTTTAAATATAATCCTTCATATCAGAACTTGTCTTAATAACACAAAATTCACTGCAAAGCGTAAAGAATACAAGAACCACTGTTCATTGTATTCAATTATCAAAAATGTGAAAAATAAAAAAACATTTTGAGGCATTTAGAACAAAATTGTAGCTTTGGAAGTTTCCCTAAAACAAGTTGGCTCTGAGGTATATGTTAAGATCATATAAGATTCCAATAATTTTTGTCAAAATCCTCTGATTTTAAGTATCAAATGAGGCATAAACCAGGGAGACATAAGCTTGTTAAAATTGTTTTTCCATTGTCACAGATGATTTTCAATATGAAATCTAAATGGAAAGGAGATTCTCTATTGTGAGACTATGTAGATGCTCCTGTTTTCCAACTAACATTTTTCTCATTTTACATTGTGATGGCTTTGAAATACTATTGGATCTTCTCAATGAGATCCCCAACTCCACAAAATTACCGGTCTAGATATAAACACAGGAAAAAGCAAGTTGATGATGATTGAACATTGCCCATGTTGTCACATGAAGGTGGATAGACAGGTTATTGTTATTCCATCGTTATGTACATACCTATAACTGTCTATCCACCAATTATGAAAAATAAAATGAAAGCCCAATACTTGCACACAACTTATTTCCAGTAATCAAGAAATGAAAAAAAAAAATTTCCCGTATTGTAAACTCTATCTCTGGTTAAAGCAATCGAATTATATCACTGGAACTATATGAAGCAAAGAGGATATAATCATACATTTAAACCCCTCTCTTCATTAACTATGAATCTTAAATCGTGTATGGTTTAACATGTTGGTATGTGTATATACATCTATATTTGAAAGGAATGGTGTAGTGAATAAGGAGTCAGCTTCAAATGAGGTTAACCTTATTTAAAATCTTACCTCTGCCACATGTTGGCTTTGTGAACATAGAGAAGTCACTAAATGTTTGAGGTCCAGTGAATTCTGTAACACTAAACATTAAAGGGGAAAAAAGATTGTATAACAATGAAAGTGAACAAGTTGCAGGATACTGTTACTGATTTACAAACCTGAATTGGCAGAGGGAAAGGGAATAAGTATTTAGATTGCACTTGCTATGTACCAGGCATTGTCCTACGTACTTTACAAATGTTATGTCCTTAGATCTTCACAATAATTTCACAAATACTTACTGTTTTTTTCCCCCATTTTTCAGTTGAGGATATTTAAAGAAACTGGGTTTAAGTGACTTGCCTACAATCACAAAGATAGAAATTATCTGAAGCTAAATTTGAACTTTGCTGCCTCCAGGCCCAGCATTCTATTCACTGTGCAAGGGAGTTTCCTCACTAAGAGTTCCCTACAGCCATAAATTAACAACTCTGGAAAGAGTGAGAGTGAGAGTGAGAGACAAAGAGATGAGGGAAAGACAGAGATATAGAGACAGAGACAGACAGAGAAGCAGATACAGAAAGAAATAGTCAGAAAAAGATGAGAGATTTGAAGATGGTCTATGAAGTTGACCTGCAATTGAAAAGAAAGAAATATGATTTATATTAGGAAGTTGTATACGATGAACTCTAAGCTAATCCCTGATTCTAAAACACATTTTTAAGCAGCAATATTCTCCATTGCAGGTGCCTAGAACAACTTTGGGCTCTGTGAGTCAATGGCACCTAGGTATTCTCTGAAAATATCAATCAAACTGAAAAAGCTTTGAGTATGGGCCTGGTAATGTGGCTACGTTTTTTTGTCATTAATTTATTGACCACAGAGCATTGTATTTTTCAGTCATAGCAATTCAAAGGAGCTAAACACAGTAATAAAAAAAAAGCATTTCTTTGCTCAAGAAGCTTTAGGGGATGCCTCTTGCTTCAAGGATAAAATACAAACTGCTCAACTTGACATAATGACCCTCAAAATATGATTCTAACATTTTTTAAGGATAATTTCATAACCTTTGTTACACAGTCTACCTTCCAGTCATATCGACCTACTTACTGGTTTCTATACATCTCCATGCCTGGGATGCTCACATCCTCAATTCTGTCTTCTTCAACCCCTATCTCCTTTCAAGACTCAACTCAACTACCTTTATCAATTCTCCTAGTTGTTAGTTCTGTCCATCCTGTAAAATATTAAGCATAAACCTTACAATTATATAATATACTCTTAATTTAGTCAAAAAGCATTCATTAGAGGCCTGCCTACTAAGTTCCAAGCATTGTGCTAAGTTTTGAAGACACAAAGAAAGACAAAAGTCAGTTTCTCCTGGAGTTCACAAAATAATGGGGAAGATAAGATGCACACAACTCTATTTAAACAGACTATGTACAGAATAAATAGGAAATAATCAGCAGAGTGAAGGCATTAGAACTGAGTGACCAGGAAAGCCTTCTTCTAGAAGGTAAGATACTAACAGGGACTTGAAGAAAATCAGCAAAGGCAGAAGGAAGAGTTAAGGAGGGAGAACATTCTAAACATGTGGGACAGCTAATGAAAATGCCAGGAGCAGGAAATGGAGATTCTTACTTGAGTAACAGCAAAGCCACTGTCACTGGACTGCAGTCCATATTGGCTAGTGTAAGTGTAAGAAGACTGGGAAGGAGGTGGAAGACAGGTTAAATAGTAGATTTATTATTAATCCTTTAGGTGATAGGGAGTCACTAGAATTTACTGAGTATGAGTATGGTTAAACCTGACTTTAGGAAAATCACTTTGGCAAATAGATGGAAGATAAACTAGTATTTTATCTTCCCCAATCTCCCAGTTTAATGTGAAATTCTATTAGGGACTCTTTAGATTTTGCCATTGTATTCCCAGGAACTAGTACAATATTTGATTAATAGTCTCTTAATAAATGCTTGTTGAATTGAATTAAATAATCTACTATGACATATGCAGTGTTCATCAGCAAAAGGAGTAGCCGTGTGAATGAAATAACATATTTTAAATGTGTTCATTGTAATATGTAACTATGAATCATAGAATGAAATATGTATCTTGGTCTATCGAAATGTAATATATTCATATTTATGATATTTTAAGAAGTAGTTAAAAAACATCCTCATCACTAGAATAGGGGATGGCCCAGTTGTATATTGAATTTATGGGATAACAAATTGCCTAGTTTCACCAATTGCCACAGGACATTTAACAACTGATAATGAGTTCTTAAGTATATTGGCTAGGCCATCTATGGAGAAATTTTGGTTGGACATGGAGAAGGAAAGAGGATAGTACTTTCTATGCATCAGACACCATGCTAAGCACTTTACATATATTATTTTATTTCATCCTCACAACAACTATGTGAGGTTGGTGTCATTGTTATCCCCATTTTACAGCTGGAGAAATTGATGCAGATTTTTTCAGTAACTTGCCAATGGTCACACATCTACTAAGTATCTGAAGACAGATTTGTACACAGGTCTTCCTAACTCAAGGCCTGGCACTGTATCCATTGAGCCACCTTGGGGATCAGATCTCCATTTCATTCACAGTAACAGGTGTCTCTCTCAGTCCTGTGTAGTGGCAAGCACCCCAGTGTCCCCAGGGTGGCTGCCAACACAGGTTCTTAGATCTGCATTGATAAAGGAAAGCAACTCAAAATGGGTTAACAAGCTTACTTTAATCAGTCAAATATGTATCATTGTGATAGTAATGGCAATTAAAGATTCCCCTGTATTGGCTTGGTTTTCAAATTGATTGTGTTAAAACCCAGAGCTTGTTAATCCCACCTGTGGGATGGACTTGTTGATGTGAAAAGAAAGTCCTGAACTGGGAGGAGCTGGTGATGTAGATTTGGAGAGACACTAGAGAGAGGCGGAAGATCTTTTTGGAAGCAGCACCTCGTGGAGAGAGAGAGACTAAGAGAATTGCTGGTGGCCACTTTGAATTGCCCTGGACTTTTGAGACCTGCCCCCTGAGCTGCCAAGGACTGAGGAGACATGGCTGTTTTGCTGGTACTTTGTCTGTCTGTTTTGATGTTGTTTTGCCAGATTTGTCCACTGGTGAAAGACAGTCCTTTTGTTGAAGAAGTCCTGGAACCTGGCTTTTGGTTAAGAAGCCCTGAGACTGTCCTGCAGAAAGAGAGTGGATACTGTCCACTGGTGAATGACAGTGCTGTTGTTGCAGGGGTCTGGGAACCTTTCTGTTGGTTCAGAAGCCCCGAAGAAGGATTTTCTTGTTGTATGTTTAAAGAAATCCTGGGAGAGGGTTTTGCTAATGTTTTCAGGGGTTCTAGGACTGTTCTACAGACAGAGGATGAATTAATGAAGGGACTGGCAATGTATCTTGTGGCCTTGCTAAGCCTTGTCTCCCCAGGAACTAAGATTGCTGAGAACTTGCCTCCTGTCAAGATTAAGCAAAGACCTCCATTTGGGTATTAAGTGCTGTGCTTAAAATTGATGCAACTCTGGGGTAGATTCAATTGTGATCCAGGGGTGGGGAACTTTTGACCTTTTTGTGTTCTATGGTTGAACAAGTGAATGTACTTTACTTATGTTTGGAAACTAAACTCCATTTGAGAAGAGGGGCTTTGTGGTGGACTAAATGAAGATATAGCCTAGGGGTGGAGAAGTATTTAGACCAGGGACTTTGTAATTGACTGAGTGATTGCAAGGTCCTGGGGTGGGCTAGTACTTGGAGATTATTTAATCACACTTAGTAAATGCTGTATTTTGAATGATGTCATGTTTTGACCTTCTCTGTTCTTGGTTTGTCACTGAATAAAATGGAGAGCACCTATGCTGGTATTTTGAACCTTGGGAAGTTGCCTTTCCTTGGCATTACATTACAATCATTCACCTAGTTCAGGGGGAAAAGGTCAGCACCCCGAACTTCAGAATATACAGACAGAATTATCAAGACAGAGAACAGATCAAGTAGACAGATTTCCAAACTGTCCAACCATTACATCCATACCAAATCAACATCTGGGTTTTTCAAAGCGGGGGGGGGGGGGGGGGAAGGCTCTGTAGCAGCAACAGCTTCCCAGAGTCTCATCTGATCAAATCACAGAACACTTCTCAAAGTGAGCCCCCAAAACAAAGCTACACATCTGCGCTTATATAGCCTTCTCCTGGCTCAGAGAATGTATCAATCTTATTGACTCACTGGCCAATCAAGAAGTATCTACTGAAAAACAAGCCTCCCACCCCAGGCTCCAGGTGCACTTTAACCAGGGGCAGGGAAGATCTTACAAATTTACATTCCCATTACATCCTGTTATGACCAAGTACATATTATTTTTGAGACTGAAACCAATCAGTATCAGAATCTATAATAAAAGGCTCAGTCCTCTTTCCCCACATAGTTCTAATGACACCATACCTTTAGTTTGCCTAGGAATTGAGTTCATAAGACTGGGAACATTTAAATTTCTTGGTTATAAATAATAAGCTGTGCATGGAGGCTGGTATATGGATTGTTATTATTATCTAGGAATCTAAAGTGAATATAAGCATTTTCATTATTCAGTGATGGAGAATTTTGCTGCTTCTGGGATTCATATCCTTGGATTTTCTTATAAATACAATTGGTCTGCTTAGTATTTCAGGAAACTAATCATTCCTGAATGACATATAGGAAGAACTTACTTAAGAGTTTTCATTTTACAGCTAGGATCTTTAGATAGTGAAAATCTCTCATTTTACAAGTGTGAGATATAATATACTTATAGTCCCACAGCTAAGTAACATGAAAGTTGGAGCCAAAAGTCAGTTCTTTCGATTCTTAGGTCAGGGTTTTATATTGTGCTGCATTGGGTCCGCAGATGTTGTCCTGTTAGATTAAGAAAAGAAGTTGTACTTAAAATATTGGAGATGGTAAAATTTTTCCTCACTTTCCTGATTTTGAAAGCCATTTTAGGGTCCTTGAATTGATCTAGCTCCATCTTTTATCTCTCCCAAACCCACCTGCCATCACATTCAAGCAAGTGGTAGAGACTGAGATGAGTTGACAGCTGTTCATCACCAGCAGGTAACTCAGGTACAGAAGGTGTAGATGGTAAAAAAATATATATATCTTTGTCATCTCATAAACACAAAATTGTAGACCAGAACATATATTTATGCCAGGATAATTTCCTGGAGAGTTTATTAATTGCACCAGTTAGTAAGTAATAATCAAATCACACAAAGATGCCTCATCCCTCCTTCTCCTTTTCCACTGGTACCCACAGAAGAGAAGCAAATTTTCTATTTAATATATGAATAGATTGCACCTTATCTTGTATTTCTCCAGGGATTTGTTTAACCAAGACTTCACTGATATGAGCAGTTGCTTAAATTGAAAAATTGCAATGCTTTCCCCCACAACCTTGATATGTCTTATCAGTGTGAGGGAGTGACAAAAACATATCTCTTTGCTGAGAAGGTGTTAGGATTAGTTGAGCTACAAAAAGGTGTTATTTTATATCTGGAATTGGAAATAAGAAAAATCTTTGTCCTTTGTGTGGAAAGCCAGTCCGCTGATGGAGGCCTGATGGGATGGCCGGGTCTGCCACACTTCCATAACTCCAAATATGCAGCCTGAGTTTGGGATAAAGAGATGGTTCTTGAAGTGTAAAACATTCAGGTGAAGGGAATCGGGGCAAGGTAGATATTAGACTCATTTTCTATAGGTCAAAAAGTACTATGTACCTCTGGCCATCTCAATCAATATGTATTTCAGTCTTTCAGAGGATTTTTGTTTGCATTTGTGTGGACTCCACTTTGCATCTGCTGCTCTGTCTGGTTTCAATTGTATAGAACAGGATGCCCCTCCTAAGATAAAGTGATTACTTCTAAACTTAATGAAATTATCTCCCTCAACCTCACTCTCCTCTGATTTGAAGGCTGGAGGGTAGAATAACAAACTCCTCCCAATGCTTTCCTTTATGGAGGGTAGAAATTAGACTCTAAGATCACTCCACTTTGCCCCTACTGTTCTACTTGGTTTCAACTCCATGGAATAAGACACACCTCTGACAAGTACTCCCCAGGCCCCATACCCCTGCTTTTCCATCTCCTTTTGTGTAATTTCTCCCCATCCATTACACTGCAAACTCCTTGAGGGCAGGAACTATCTTCATTTTTTATTAATTGTATACCCAAAACTTAATAATATTAGGTGCTTAATAAATGTTTATTGGATTGAATTGGATACTTGCTCCAACAATAAAAATTGCAATCCCTCTATGCCTTCACATTTTTTTCCCACTTTTATATTTTTTAATTAATTTGTTTGTTTCCTTTTGGGTTACAGGAATTCAATTCCACAATTCCTTGAGTTTCACATTTTGTCCCCCTCCCTCTCCTCCCCGCCATGGCGGCACATAGTCAAATATAGGGTCAGTAAATACTTTCACATTATACATTAGTCATGGTATAAAGATGGATTGTATCAGATGGAATGAAAAATGGTAAAGAGGACACAAAATCAAATAAGAGAAGGAAAAAGATCAGGTATTTTGCTTCCACCTGGATATAAACTTAGTTCTTTCTAGTTCTTTCTCTAAATGCACATATTTCTCTCCATCATGAGTCTTTTGGGATAGACTTATATCACTACATTGCTGAGAAGAGTCCAGTCTATCAAAGTTGGTCATCACACATACATTGTGTCTGTAATTATGTACAAATTTCTCTTGGTTTTACTCTTCTCACTCAGCATCAGTTTGTATAAGCCTCTCCAGGTAAATATGAAGACCGTCTGCTCCTCATTTCTTATAGCACAATAGTATTCCATGACATGCATATACCACAACTTGTTCAGCCATTCTAAAATTGATGGGCACACCCTAAATTTCCAATTCTTTGCTACCACAAAAAGAACTGCTATAAACATTTTTGTACATATTGGTCTTTCTACCATTTCTATGATCTCTTTGGGATATAACCCTAGGAGTGGTATTGCTGGATCCAAGGATATGAAAGTATTTATAGCCCTTTGGGCATAACTCCAGATTGCTCTCCAGAAAGGCTGGATCAGTTCACAACTCCACCAGCAATGCATTAGTGTTCCAATTTGCCCACATCCTCTCCAGCATTTGTCATTTTCCTGTTTTGTCATCTTAGCCAATCTGACTGGTGAGATGTGGTACCTCAGAGTTGTTTTGATTTGCATTTCTCAAATCAATAGTGATTTAGAGCATTTCTTCATGTGCTTATAGATATCTTTAATTTCTTTCTCTGAGAATTGCCTATTCATATTCTTTGACCATTTATCAATTGGGGAATGACTTGTATTCTTATAAATTTGACTCAATTCTCCGTATATTTTAGAAATGAATCCTTTGTCAGAGACACAGGTTATAAAGATTCTTTCCCAATTTCTCACCTCCCTTTTAATCTTGGTTACATTGGCTTTGTTTGTACAGAAACTTTTCAATTTCATGTAGTCAAAATTATCCATTTTACATTTTATACTGTTCTCTAATTCTTGTTTAGTCATAAAGTCTTTCCCTCTCCACAAGCCTGATAGGTAAACTATTCCTTTTTTTAGGAGACTGCTTACAGTATCAACCTTTATACCTAGATCATGCACCCATTTAGACTTGATTTGGTATATGGTGTTAGATAATGGTCTATGCTCAGTTTCTGCCATACTATATTCCAGTTTTCCCAGCAGTTTTTGTCAAATAGTGAGTTCTTACCCCAAAATCCAGGGTCTGGGGGTGTATCAAATAATAGATTACTATAGTCATTGACTTCCGTCTCGTGTGCCTAATCTATTCCATTGATCCACCCCTCTGTTCCTCAGCCAGTACCAAGTAGTTTTGATGACTGCTGCTTTATAATACAGACTGAAATCTGGTATAGCTAGTCCACCTTCCCTAGCATTTCTTTTCATTAATTCCCTTGATATTCTGGACAATTTATTCTTCCAAACGAATTTTTTTTACTATTTTTTCTAGCTCTATAAAGTAGTTTTTTGGTAAATTAATTAGTGGAATGCCTTCATATTTTGTTCAATTCTTGTCCCTGTTATTTTATAAATACTCCTTAGATGATCCATATTGTCCCCTTTTTTCTTACTCTGCTTCTTTTAATATTTTAGGATTAGACTATTTAAACTATGTTATTGCCTACTCCTAGTAGATGATTGACATCTCTTTTTCTTGTTCCATACATATTTGGTGTCATTTATACCACTTCTCAAGTTCTACACATCATTAGTAATCACTATGTTAGGGTATATTCACCCAGGAGGATAGTGTGGCTATCTATATGTTTGGAAAACTGGTTCTGAAAAAGAATGACTATTTAGGAAATAACTTTATATCTAAGTTGAGGAGAACTGCAAGTCAACTCTGAGAATGCCATTCTCAGCCATTGTGTAAAAAAGCTTATAACTTCAGTTACAATACATCATGAGGTACTGGGTTCTTTTTTTCTTATCCTTCTTCCCCATAATTAAAGATGAAGCATTGTTGCAATTTAGAATGTTGGGGTTAGGGATGCTCAGGACTCCAAAATACTGACATGCAGGGTCCTTCCTGAATGAATTCGATCCAAGCCTTCTTTCATCGGAAGTAAAAGAAAGGTTATTAAAGATTTGCCATATTGGGTAGATGTTTAAGAGTCTAAACATTTGTCACCCTTGTGTTGAGAAGCTGACCAAATTGAATCTGAGCTAGATTGAATCTGAGCACCTTCATGGAAGCAATATGGACCTTACGAATATAAAAGACAATGGGAAAGATCTAGGGGTAGGCAAGTTGTATGGGGTGACTAGAGGAGGGTTTAGGGAAGGTCTTGAGGAGAAGTCTAAGGAGGCTCTTGATGGGACTGGGGTGACTAAAGGTTAAATTCCTAGGAACCAAGAGAAAGAAATTTTGATGGGATCAAAGGAGGGAAGTAGCCACAGGAAATCTGGAGGTAACAGACAATGGAGGGGGTAGGCTAGGTTAAGGGTAACAGATTTGAGCATGAAAAAGTCAGATTAAGTGGGAAAATTCAGGGAGAATTCAAGGTGGGGGCTTCTTGGGGCCTCTGGACAAATGGGACTCAAATTCTTTTGGGGTAAAGGGAAAAGATTTTGATTTGGGCTCTTACCCAGTAATTATGATGTGGTTAAAGTGGTATTGGAGAAAGAATTTTTTACATTTCTTTTTACAGATAATTCATTTGCATATAACAAATAAAAACAGTTGGATAGAATTGAATTTAATATTGGTGCATCTAAATGAATAAATTATTATGGTTGCCATTCAAATAGACTCTCATTTATGAAACATGTACAAGGCCATTGAGGAATGAAATAGTTTAAAACAGTCTTTATAGAAAAATGATATGAATGCTACTTTTTAATGAGTACCCAGATTTCAACAGAGAAAGATCAAGTGATGGAACTCACATCCTTGCACAATTCGAAGAAGAGGGATGATTCTTGATGAAGTAAGTCCTCTGGGAACCCCCTTGAACTCTCCTTGAATCTTCCCATTTGATGAGGCATTTGCATGAGGGCCCTAAGCCTTTCATAGTGGCTTGGGCCAAAATCTTTGTTACTAGCCTAGCCCTCCTTTGTCCAGCAAGTTCCCACCCTTGATCCTTCCCAAATATCTATAACGAAATCTGTTATACCCTTGAACTGGCCTAGCCCTCCACCTGTCATCTCCAGGTAGCCTCCAGCTACTTCCCACCCTTAATCTCTCATCACTAGAGTCTGACCTCATTTGACTCCTCCTGAAGACCCTCCCCAAACTCCTCCTCTAGACCACCCCTGGATTTCTCCCACTATATTTCTGTATATAAGACCTCATCTTGCCTCCATGAGAAAAGGTTGGAGAATTATCTATCCGGACTTACTCTGTGTCAGATAATTCTGGTCCCCTTTTCCAGTACAAGTGTCACAGATACCGAAGCTCCTTAAGAATCTACCCATTATGGTGAACTTTAATAAACTTTTGTTTTCTTTGGCTGAGAGAAGACTTGAGTCAAATTCATTTAGCAAGATCCAGTGTGTTGATATTTTAGGGTTTTGAGCACCCGTGAGCCTATATTTCTGTATTTCATAGTTCCCTTACCTCATAAATTCTGATGTTAGGCAACCAGTTTTGACCTTGGGTAAAGTAGAGTGATCTTTCTGCACCTCACTTTTCCTCCTTTGTAAAAGCAAAGTTTTGCATTCAATGATCTCTGAGATTCTTGCCAGCTCAAAAATTCTGTTTCTTTTTTTTTGTCATCTTTGTAAGAGAGGAAAACAACCACAAACAAATCTTGATCTCTGATCCTGAGAGAGACTTAGAGCTGAGCCTGTATAGAATGTCTGCCACATTCACAATCACATTCCCAGACTCTGTTTGCAATATCAAACTCATTATTATAAAGTACTTTCCAATGCCTTGAATCCATTAAAAAAAACCCAGCACATTCTCTTTGCTTTCTGACTCTCATCTTCTGTCAGCCAAATCCTTCCCAAGAGATTTGACTTGCTTATTTATTTATATATACGTGAATGAAATTTATCTGAGTATAACAGAATATAGTTGCTGACCTTTATTAGATATAAAGTAGAAATACTCTGAAATCTCACTACTTAATCACTCACTCCTGAGCTAGTCAACTAGCCTATGAGGCATTTGTAAACTTCCTACTTTGGAAAATTCCCAGAAAATGAAAAAAAAATGAAGAGAGAGAACAGCAGTCACTACAAATTTGAATATTGAGGAATCAATCTTTTAGACCTTGATGAAGGCAAAGGAGAATGTCATAGAAATATTGGACTGACCAAATGGCCTTTCATATTTTGCCTACCAAGTTCCAATCCACAGCTTGTCTGTGATCACCCAGAGTTATTCAAAAAGGAGAAAAGATCACCAATTTTTAGAAAGGTTAAAGAAAAGACTCCTTCTAGAGTGGTCCAAAAAATGTCTAGTCTCATCTCATGGAACTACCAAGGAAATTATATGAGAGAAGAAGCATGGCAAAATAGAAGGAGCAATGGATTTGGGATAAGAAAAGACAGTTCAAAAACCACTTTTGCTTTTGGAGTCAGAAGAGAAGGTTCATATACTATTACTTTTTTGACTTGAACCTGATGCTTAAACTTTCTATATCTCAGTTTCTTCATCTATATAAAAAGATTATGTTATGGGGCGGCCAAGTAGCACAGCAAATAAGAGCATGGGCTCCAGTGTTGGGATGACATGGGGATCGAATCTGGGCTCAGACACTTAGCACCCACCCAGAAACACCTGGCCATTAACCTTGAGCAAGTTACTTAACCCCAATTGCTTAGGGGTGGCCAGGTGGCTCAGCGAGTAAGAGTACCGCCTCCAGTGTCGGGATGACCTGGGGATCAAATCCGGGCTCAGATACTTAGCACCACACCCAGAAATAACTGGCCGTGTAACCTTAAGCAAGTTACTTAAGCCCTATTGCTTTGAAAAAAAAAAGAGTATGTTAGGGGTTTCTTTCCAGCTCTAAATGTGTAACCCTATGATCCTAAATGACCCAAAAGTTATAAAACAAAAGCATGTGTGTTTTATCACATCTTTCCCTACAGAAGGACTTGGGTTCATGTTATATGAGGATTAACTGGGAGAACTGGAGATATTTAGCTTGGGTACTAGAAGATAAATAAAAGAACATAATGAATATCTTCAAGTATTTGGAATTGTATTATGGAGAAGGGATGAAATTTCTTTGACTCTAGAAAATTAAACAAAGAATAATGGTTGGAGATTGCCAAGAGGCAAATGTAGGTTTGATATGATGAAAAGTCCCTACTGCATAAAAAGTCACACCAAAACATAATGAATTGCCTCACAAGAAAGTATTTTTCCCACTCATTATAAGTTTTCAAGCAGGAGCTTAGTGATGATGCTTTCAGTATGTTACATTAAGGCTTATATTTCAGCTGTAGGTAGAAATAGATGGCTTCTGAAGACCTATCCAACTTTAAAATTGATTTTGTGACTTGTTGTGAAAGAGGCAATCATGACATTCCCACGTATATCCTATATTTTGGGGGGGGGGAGGTGGATATAAGATCATAGATTTAAAAATTGGTAGGGATTTCACAGGCTTTCAAATTACACACCCAAATTTTATAGATGACAAAATTGAGGGATTAAGTAATTAGCCCATGGTCAAAGTACAACGTCATGTAGAAAATGACAGAGCTAGGATCCAATCCAGATTCTGTAACTACAAATCTAGCAAATATTATAAGGCATGATGATATTAAATCCCATTCAGGGGACAAAAATCAAAATGGTAAGGTGATGAGAAACTATGCAATACAACAATCCTTTGAAGGAACTGAGAAATTCAAACCTGAAGAAGACTTGGAAATTTGGTCTTCAAATACTGGAAAAGTTGTCATATGGAAAAGGGATACAACTTATTTTGCTTGGCCCCAGACAGCAAAACTAGGAGCAATGGGTAGGTTTGCAATAAAACATGTCTTATCTTAATAAATAGAAAAAAAAATAGAAGAAAAAAAAAACCTTTTTACAATTTAGAGCTATTCATAAGTAGAATGAAATACATTGAACAGTCAGTATTTCCTAATCATTGAAGGTTTATCGATGGAAGATTGCCTGAGAACATTTGTGCAGCTGTAATAGAGGGTATTGCCACTGAAGCTTGATTATGACTAGATGATTCCTTCTGTACTGTCCAGCTCTCAGATTCTGATTTCTTTGATGTTCTACTAAAGCTTGAAGCTAGCGCACCCAATTTGTGGATAATTGGCTATCACAATACAGTATCTAAGAATGAAGAGAAGCAGATATTTTGAATGTAAAAGGAAAAAAAAACTAAATAGATGGAGTCTCAGAGGTATCTGGATCGTGGCTCATCTGTGTATACACACATATATGAATATATATATATATATATGCATATATAAATACCCATACACATACACTACTGAGTTCTAATGCATAGCTTATCTGATTACTAAGATCACTGATTTTTAGGAAGATTAAAGAAAAGATTTCCTTGGAATGGTCTAAAGAGATGTCTAGTCTCACCTCCAGGAACTAAGAAAGTTATATGAGAGAAGCAACATGACAAAGCAGAAAGAGCAATGGATTTGAAGTATAGAGAGAGAGTTCAAACACCATTTTTGCTTCTGGAGTCATTGTGTATAAGGATAGATCAATAGATATATATGTGTATGTGTGTATATCTATATATGCATACATATATGTGTGTAAGTGTTGCATATGAGTAATATAACTATATGTAATGTGTAATTATCCATACATATTTGTGTGCATATATATATATACATAGGTATAGATTATGAAAATGTACAGATTTGAGACTGATAGCAATCAGAAATTGTTCGTTCTAAGATATAACTTAGGTTTCCTTAAGAGTGTCTATGACCCTTAAAACCTAGTTATAAGAGAACCAGCTAAGTTGAATAATATTTGAACATCACTGTACTCCTTGGTCTTACCTATAATAAAAAAGACATCTTTATAGGGGCTTCATGAATGTCACTTCAACATAATTTCATTCCCCTTTTCCACTTGTCCAACCCTATATAATCAATTCTGCAGGCCACTTGTACATTCACCCAATGACCTTGATATAGAAGGGAAAAATGAGAAAGCCAGAGCGCAAAAACACTTTTTGTAGCTTCTGTGAAAAGATATTTAGTTTCAGGATTTTCTGGTTGGTAAGATAATGAGAAAGGGTTCTAGACTTCCAGGATACATGAAATTTCCAATCTATTCCTGTGTGCTACAGTTCTTGTTTGGGGTATGTGTGTGTGGTGGAAGAAGGGATGATATGCAGACATGCTCTATTTAAATTGCCATGACCATCCCAAACAGAATAATTACTTGATAGTCCAACATCATCACCATAATCATTTGGTTTGATTCATTTAATTATGCAGCTCTTTCTACCCCAAAACCTATTACAAGTAAATGTTCTCCTGGTTTTCTGTTAACTATTTAAAAGGTGATATGAAAACTCCAGATTTGCATTGACCTAAGGACATGATAGCTAATACTTTCAAACTTCAAAGGATTTTTTTTTTGGCTTCCACTGTTGGGCTAGCTGGGGATTGAAGGAAGAGGAGGAATGAATTGAAAGCTTTCATTCCCTATTTGCTGCTACCAATGCTGTATTTCCCTAATGAGTTGGCTACCTTGCTTTTACTTGCTCCTGAGCTGTGGAAAAGAGGCAAGCAAGTAGGTGTGAAAGGGAAAAGTTAACAAGGGCAACACAATAAAAATGGAAAAATAGAGACAGCTCAAAAAGACTTCTTTGAAAGAGCCAGGAGGTTTGTAAGAGATTTTTACAGATGCATTAAAAGCTTTCTCAGATTAGCACGTCAATCCTGTATCTCATAGATAAATCAATCAAAAGTCAGTCTCTTCTATATCTTGTTATGAGATTTCTTTGCTGTTGCTGAAAAAAAAAGAAAAAAAAACATTGCCTTAGGCTAGCCTCATGGAACCCCTGTGGCATCTTTCCCCATAGTTGGGTCTGCAAAATGAAATAGCCATTATAACTAGCAAATGTTTATTAAGTGGCTTGAAGGTTGTGTAATATTATCTGAAAATTAGACCAAGGTGCTTAGAGATTCACATGGAGGAGGTAAAAGAAAACACCTAACCTTGCCACCAAAAGGCAAAAATCACAGAAAGAGTGAAAAGTAGAGTCCTGTAAAATATAATTTAATCTCCCTCCAGATGTGAACTTTCATCTGCAGAGGAACAAAAACAGGTTGATGAGTTTTGCTTATCACCTTCTGCTGAGTACCATTCTTTAACTGAAGAATGGGTCTGTTGGTAGAATGGTGATGGCAACATTAACTCAAATTCCCAATGTTATAAACATGAAATCTCTCTATGTTTGAAGGAAAGCTGTTGATTTCTACTGAAGAGGTTGCATTCTAGCCATGAATTCCAGCCTTGGACAAGAGAAAAATAAATGAGCTTTGGTGGCTGCTGTTTCAATTCCTAAAATCATTGGGGTTTAAATTTTAGAAGGTATCATCAGAGGTCATGTGCTCTAATCCCTACTTGAACAGGAATCTTCCCTATGATATTCCTGTCATGTGGTCATCCAGTTTCCACGTGGAGACCTGTATGGATGGGAAACTATTACCCCTTTAGATCTCTCATGTCATTTCATAAGATATAAATATAAGAAGTATTCCATGTAGCAATTTCTACATTTTCATTCACCTTCTGCCCACTTTCCCCCCAACTACCACCATTTTGTGAGTAGATATCAGATTTGTTCTGGACTATACATGTTGGGGTTTTTCCTTCCCTTATAGAACTGGAGAGAAAAAAAAATGTTTATTTGGGAAGGGGGGAAGGGAGAAGCTGAAGAATAAATAATTAAAATGATATGCTTTACAATAAATTTAAAGGGGAGTGGTGGCTTGAGATTGAGACTCTTCTAGGTAATCTTCATTCCTTAATTGCAAAACCATAGATCTTAGATTTTAGACTTGGAAGGAACATGAGAGGTCTTGTATTTTAATACATATCATTAAAAGAAGTCCCATTAACTGATACTTCTCAAGAAGTTTAATGAACTCTAATAAAACAAAACTCACTATGCCCTGAGGCAATCCATTTTGCTTATAAATAGGACTAATTACAAATAAATTCCCTCATCCCACCCCAACACACATGTTAAGCCTAAATTTTCCTTTTCTTCATTTTCATCATTGTCCCTGATTTTACCTTCTGGAGTAAAAAATAATATGTAGGGGGCAGCTAGGTGGCGCAGTGAATAGAGTACCAGCCCTGGAGTCAGGAGGACCTGAGTTCAAATCCAGTCTCAGACACTTAACACACACACACACACACACACACACACACACACACACACACACCTAGCCATGTAACCTTGGTCTTAACCTTAACACTTAACCCCAATTGCCTTACCTTCCCCCTCCAAAAAAGAAAAAAAAGAGACTATGTTGCATCTTTTCCACATAAAATAATGCTTCCTTGAAATATGTGGATTTAGTTATCATTATGTCTGCTATACTGTCTTCTTGGCTGCAATATGAAAACCCCTAATTCCCTCAACTGATAGTCATATGATATATACCCAAGGCACTTCATCATCCTTTTTGGCCTTTTCTAGATACTTTCCAATTATCCATGTCTTTCCTAAATTGTGGTGTCAAGAACCAAACACAATACTCCAAATGTGGGCTGACCAGGGAACAATATCATGACAAAATTATCTCTCTATTCCTGGAAGTTATGCCTCACTTAATGTAACCCAAAAGTGAAATAACTTCTGTGACTACCATATCACAATGCTAACTTTAGTTTAGCCTTCGTTGCACTAATTTTTCATATCTTCTTCAGATAAACTGCTGTTTAAGCATGGCTGCCTCATCCTACACTTGAGAAGTTATTTTTTTTAACTCAAGCATAATAATTTATATTTTTGAATTCCATTTTATTCAGTTCTTTCCAATTTTCTAGTCTATCAAAACTTTTATAGATTCTATCTCCTATACAATATATTATCAATCCTTCCCAATTTTGTTTCATGAAAATTTGAAGAACATTCCATGTAAGCTTTTATCCAAGTAAATAAGAAAATGTTAAACACAGAAGCTTGGGACACTCCACTGAAGACCTTCTGCAAGTTCTTGGTGCCTAAAAATGGTATTGATTATTGGTCTGTGATATCATAAACTAATAATTTTCCAAAGTATGCCTTATTGCTATGTATACAAAATATTTTTTTAAGCTATATGATTAGAAAATTACTTTATCACTGAGAAATTTGTGAATAGACTTTAATGGTAATCTAGACAGCAGTTAGCACTAGAACTTGGGAATTTTAAACCCAATTTATTTTAGATGGCTATGCGAGCTCCACTGCCCTAAGTTAAAAAAAAAAAAAAACAGTGCTCAAGAAAATAGCTCAAGTGAAAATATCAGAAAAGGAGAAAGTAAAGCAAGAGTAAGTTCTTTTCATCTTCACTGTGTATGTATCCATGTGATAATATGTAGATGTAGTTGTGTGTGCTCATATCTCTGAGCGACCCTATTTCTGATACCAAGTTTTCCAATTTAGCTTCCTCAGGGAATAAAAAGCTTCCACAAAGAATGAGACAGGACAGTAAAGCATAAAATATGACTTTATTTTGGGCATATTTTCACTCCCACAAGGGAAATACCAAGGAGAATGAGTGAGAGAGAGAGAGAGAGAGAGAGAGAGAGAGAGAGAGAGAGTTGCAAACTAGGGCACAGATATGGGGAAATGGTGGCAAAGGAAAAGGGATTTATGAACTGTATGTGTGTATACACACATACACACATATACATGTGTATATATGTATATATACACACACACACATATGCATATTTGTGTGTGTTACTTAGTCCTAGTCTCTGGGTGGTAGAAGTTGGAGAATATAACTGGATTTTTGTTACTGGAAGAGTGAATAGAAGCAGACCAAACACTGGAAGTGGGAATCATTAAAGTCTTAGATATGTCAAGTATCAGTTTATAGTGGGAAGAGGTATAGGAAAAAAGTAATGTTTCATCAGAGAGGTGGCTCATCTATTTAAGAAACCAAGGTTCCATCAAACTCTAAATTTTACTTTACCAGATTCATGACACAACTCCACCTTTCATCTACTATATAATAATGAATTCCAGCACCTATAAAGATCTTGACTTTTGAAGAGAGGGGGATGGGTGGCTAGGTGTCACGTGAACTGACCCTGGAGTCAGGAGGACCTGAGTTCAAATCTAGCCTCAGACATACTTAACACACTTAACATACTTATTATCCATGTGACCTTGGGCAAGTAACTTAACCCCAACTGACCTGTCCCCCCCCCCAAAGCAAAGAGAAAGAGAGAAATCAATCATTATTTCCTTAACATTTTATTTGTCAGAAGTAGTGGAAATAATTAAGGGACAATACTTATCTTGTCCTCATCTCTGACTTCATAATCAGGCAATTATTTCCAATGGATTAACATACATAGTCAATAGGGATGATTATAAATAAATGGGATTTTGCAAGATGATTGTAAGAAAATAAGAAAGTCAGTGAAAAGAGTAGGGTTAGGGATACAGGATGTCAATTCAAGTCAACAGACATTTATTAAGCAACTATTGTTTTCCAGGTGCTATATTAAATTCTGAGGAAACATAAAAGAAGCAAAAACAATTCTCACTCTGAAATAGCTCCCAATTTAACGGACAAGACAACACACATGAAGAAACTACAACCTCACAAAGCCTTGATTTTCTCATGGGTTAAATGAAAATGAATGTTAATACAATATTAGCTATCTAAGTTAGTCAATTCATAAGCTTGATGTGAGTGAAGTGTTTCATAATATTTAAAGCATGATATAAATGTGAGTTATCAATTATTGGACATCATAAATAAAGTAGAAAAGATAAAGTTCCATCAAAACGTGGAAACTGTCTTCTGCAAAAATCCAGAGGATTTAGATAAATATTTTTTTTCACTATTCACTTCCACCTTAGGGGTGTGGGTGAGGAGTTGAATTGAAAAGGTATAATAGAGTAATAGGCCATTCCAGTGAGTAAGGCAACAAACAGTTATATCTCTAGAATGTGCACAGTCTCTCATTGAAAACATTATCCTGACAGACTGAATGGAGACGCCTGTCTCTATTCCTTCAGACTCTCCAGAAGAAAAGGAAGGGAAAAGAAGTCCATACTGTATAGGAAAAGCACATGGACTCCTTTCAATAGAAAGGCAGAAACTAATTATAAATGCAATATAAGGCTGCAGTGATAAGAGTGTTGAATGTAAAATCAGAAGATCATAGGCTCATAACATCATAGGATCATAGATCTAGAGCTGCAAGGAACCTGCAAAGTCATTGAATCCAAATCTTCATTTTAAAGGATAAGAAACTGAGGACCAGAGAAGTCAAGTCTTGACCAGAATCACACAACTTCTGAGTGCATGATGTGTGGTTTTACCTTATCTATCTGATTCCTATTCCAGCACTTCAGGTGTGATTCCTAGAGCTGTTATCTAACTAGGACTTCAACAAGTCACTTACACTAAATTTAGTTTCTGAATTTATAAAAGGGCAATAATAATACTTACATCCACATTGCAGGGTTATTGTAACAATGAAATGACATCACATTTAAGTTCTTTGTAAATTTAAAGAACTAAATGACATAGCAGTGAAGATGATGATGATGATGATGATAATAACAAACATTTATATAATTTTGAAGGTTTCCAAAGCATTGTATATGTGTTATCTCATTTGATATTCAGAACAACCCTGTAAAGTAGGGCTTATACTTTTTGTCAAGATATTCTAGGTTAAAATTCTTCCTCTGACAGTTGCTAACTCTGTAAATCTCAGCAAGACACTTAGTTCTTATGTAAATTTAGGAAATGCATAATACTTATTAAATCCTTCTTTGGGGGTTAGGGAGATCATTCCTCAATAAGGAGCATTGACTTAGAACTGGAAGAGACATTCTGTGTCATCTAGATCAGTAGTTATCATTGGATAGAGGATGATTCTGAGCCCTCTAGAGGGCTTTTTACTGGTTATGTTACTGAAACTCTTATTGAAATCCTCTGGTCGCTCACTGTGATGGGAAGAAAATTCTAGGTTCTGGAAGGTTATGAGCAGAAGGCAAGCTTTGAAAGGTCTTACCAAGCAAGAAACACATTTACTTGTAGGTCAGCCATGATTTAGTGCAGAGGTTCACAAAGTGGGTGATACTTTCCCCTCCGAGGCACTGGAATGATCTAGAAGGGTGGTGGTAGCCTCAAGGGCAATTGCAGGAGGGTGTTGAATAAAAATAAGAAGGCAGTGGAAGCATAAGGAAAAAAGAGAAGATGAGAAAATTTTGAAAGACCAGTGATAAATGTTTTAAATGTGGAACAGAGTTAAAATCATAGTGATTACATTATTTTCCAAATAAACCCACAAAATGCAAGTTGTAATTGATCAATGGTCAAGTCTGTTGACAGGTCTTAATGAACAAATGCTGACAAATAAGCATGCCATGCATTGTCGGGAAGTCTAACATGCATTAGCAGGAATACATGTATGGCATGATTTGTTTACAATATGATACTATATAGTTACATGCTGCAATATTGCATCATCAAAATCTCAAGGTGGCGAGAAAAACACAAATTTACAATAAATTATTACATTTAAGATGCCATTTAAAATATTTTATATATTTTCTGAAATGACTCAAATTTCAAAAAAAAAATTAAAGGGTTAAAGAAAGTTGATTTCCAGGAGGGTATTCATTTGTTTGTTTGTTTTTAAGGCAGTGGTATGTCAAATGAGTTTGGGAATCTCTGGTCTAGTTTGTGCTTCTTTTTTAGCAAATTGATAAGTTCAGGATAATGAATATTTTAGATAAGAAAATCAGGACCCCAAAAAGTTGGACAAAAGGGGTTAAATATATACAACAACTTATATTCTTGACAATGTTGTGGATGAATTGTGTTTGACATCAATAGATGGGATGTTCACTCAACTGGAATGACATCTTTAAAATACTGAAATAAAACAATTTATTCAAACTGGGAAAGAAGTCATGGAAAATGTTTATGATTAAAGTTTGGAAACTGATAAATGTATGTTTTTGGGACAAGTACAGAATTCTACCCTAGGTCTAATAGAGTGGTATGGGAAAAAATGCCGGATTTAGAGTCTGCCTGCTTTCTGTTCTGTCCCTACCACTTATACCTTGTGTAACCTTGAGAAAATACTCTTGGGTCTCATTTTCCTAATCTTTCAAAAATGAGGGATAATGAACTAGATAACTCTGATGTTACTTCTATGTCTACATCTACTACTTTTGCATAAGAGTTCATTAAACTCATGCATACCTGCACATATAGATGCCAAGCTTGTCTCTAAGCAACGAATAAGGTAGCTAGCTTCCTTTTTTTTCCCCTTACCCTTCAGAGATGACTAGATAGTCCTCAAGTTATACATTTAGAGCTGCATATCTAGGATTGTGCATTTATTGTTGAGTCAAGAATAGTGATGACACTGATGAGGAAAGAACTGTTAGCAGATAGGGGTAAGCAGGAGACAAGGTGATGAGTGGGCAAACAGAAAGAGAGATAAAGAGGAGGAAAAGAAGACAGAACTGCTAGAGGCAACAACGTTGCAGAGAGGAGACAATACTAATGAATCCTGCTGCATTGTACAATTTATATAACCTTGCTCTCTTTTTACTTCCCCACTGCCTCCACTTCTAGCCCTTAAATTTCAACCTTTCAAGTCAAAGATATAGGAGAATGATAATCAAGAAGAATATATGATCATAGGGCTAAAAGTTGTAAAGACCATCAGAGGACATTTATTTTAACCCCTCATTTTACGCATGAAGAATCTGAGATCCAACAAGTAGCAAAAATTGATTCAAGGTCACAGAGATAGTAAATAGCTAAGTTACAATTCAAATGTAAGCTTTTTTACTCCACAACTAGCACCAAATTCCTTTTACCACTTTGCCTCTCCCAAAATGAGAAATAACACAAACTTTTCCTTTTTTAATAGTTGGGATGATTTCAACCTGTGTAAAAATGTTTTGGCTTCTCTTTACCCATCTCTTTAAGCACACCAATGGATAACTAAATCACAATTTAAGGTTTATAAAATGATTTTGTTACAATTCTGTAAGGAAGGTGTATGGAGACAGAGTCAAGATGTTGGAGTAAAGGCTGTCCTCCAAACCTCGCCACATGACTTTAAATAATGACTCCAAAAAATTCTAAAATGGCAGAACCCACAAAAAGAAGAAATGAAACAATTTTTCAACCCATGAAAACTTATAAAGTCGTCAGGAAAAATTTATTAGACCAGGGTGATAGAGGAACATAGTTCAGGGCAGACTATAGCAGCACAGGCCAGACCTCAGCAAACCAGGAGCAAAGCTTGGTGAGACTGAATTAGTGTCAGGAGTGGCAGTTTCCAGATTTCTCAGCCCATAGACAGTAAGGGAAACAGATAACAGGTAATAAGGTGTAATAGTAATGGAATTTAAATATCCCCCTGTATTGGCTTATTTTTTTGATTGATTGTGTTAAAACCCAGAGCTTGTGAATCCCATTCGTGGGATAGACTTGTTGACATGAAAAGAGAGGGCTGAACTGGGAGGAGCTAATGATGTAAATTTAGAGAGACACAAGAAAAGAGAGAGGCAGAAAAAATTTTTGGAAGCAGCATCTTGGAGGCAGAGAGAGATGGAGAGGATTGCTGAGGGCCACTTTGAATTACCCAGGACTTTTGAGAGCTGCCCCCCAGAGCTGCCAAGGACTGAGGAGACATGGCTGTTATGCTGGTACTTTGCCTGTCTGTTTTGATGTTGTTTTGCCAGATTTGTTCACTGGTGAAGGACAGTGCTGTTGTTGCAGAGGTCCTGGAATCTTGCTGTTGTTTCAGAAGCCCTGAAGAAGGATTTTCTTGTTGTATGTTTACAGAAATTCTGGAAGGGGGGTTTACTAATGTTTTCAGGGGTCCTAGGACTGTTCTGCAGACAGAGAATGAATTAATGAAGACACTGGCAATGTATCTTGCAGCCTTGCTAAGCTTTGTATCCCCAGGAACAAAGATTGATGAGAACTTGCCTCAGGTCAAGATGAAGAAAACACCTCTCTCTGCTTAAGCTTGTTGTAACTCTGGGGTAGATTCAATTGTGATGCAAGGGTGGGCAACTTTTGACTTTTTTTGTGCTCTGTGATTGAACAAATGAATGTACTTTACTTATGATTGGAAACTAATCTCCATTTGAGAAGAGGGGCTTTGTGATGGACTAAATGAATGTACAGCCTAGGGGTGGAGTAGTATTTAAAAGAGAGATTTTGGATTGATTAAATGAATGTAACATCCAGGGTTGGGGTAGTACTTGATTGAATTAGACTTGGTAAATGCTGTATTTTGAATGATGCTATATTTTGATTTTCTCTGTTCTTAATTTTTCACTGAAGAAAATGGAGAGCACCTATGATGATATTTTGAACCTTGGGAAGTTGCCTTTGCTTGGCATTACATTATGGACTCTGTTGCACTGGCAATGGTGAAATTTAAGTCACAACCCTGGGTCTCAGTCTCAATGCAAAGGGGAGCACTAACACTGTAGAACTTGAATCACAGGGGAGCAGAGGTCCTGGTCACAGTTTCAGGGTTGAAAAGAGTGCTTGTAATAGCTCCCAAATCAGTGCACAGTATAGAAAGGTAGTAAAAACACCTCTCCCTTGGGGCAGCCAGGTAGCACAGTGAGTAAGAGCACCAGCTCTAGTGTTGGGATGATCTGGAGATAGAATCCCAGGCTCAGACACTTAGCACCACACCCAGAAATAACTGGCCATGTAACCTTGAGCAAGTTACTTAACCCTGATTGCTTAAAAAAAAAAACACTTCTCCCTAAACTATACCATCTTGGAAAAACAGCAGCACAAAAATCCTTAAGTACCCCTTCTTATTGGGAAGCTGAGTCCCAATTTAGCACAGAGTTAAAAGTCAAGAAGTAGAATAGAAAATGAGCAAACAACATAAGAAATTCTGACAATCAAAAATTACTTTGGTGACAGGGAAGATCAAAACACACACTCAAAAAGCAACAAAGTAAAAATTCCTGCATCCAAAGCTTCAAAATAAAATAAGAATTGTTTTTAAACAATTGAAGAGCAACAAAAAAGGATTTTAAAAATCCAGTAAAAGAGGTAGAGGAAAAATTTGGAAGAGAAATGAAAGTGATGAAACAAAATAATGAAAAAAAGTATCAATAGCTTGGTAAATGAGTCATAAAAAACTGAGGAAAATAAAAACTTAAAACAGAATGGACCAAATAGTAAAGGAGTCACAAAAATCCAATGAAGGGAAGAATGTCTCAAGAAGCAGAATTAGTCAGATGGATAAAAAATAT
>NW_027187378.1:45321620-45324181 GCF_028583685.1 Petaurus breviceps papuanus | reverse complement strand
AAAAAAAAAAAGAACCTAGACATCATCTTTCTAAAATTATCAAGGAAAATTTTCCTTGTATTCTAGAACCAAGGAGTAAAATAGAAATGGAAAGAATCTACCAATCATCTCCTAAAAGTGACCCCAAAATGAAAACTTCTATGAATATTATAGCCAAATTCCAGAACTACCAGAAGAAGGAGGAAATACTGCAAGCAACTATAAGGCCAAGCATGAGCAGTTTTCCAGAGGACTGCTGCTGAGAACAATTTCAATGTTCTGATTACATAGTAGAATGAACTCTCTATTTATTCAGCAGTAAATTAAGGCAAACATTCCCAGAGATCAAAGTAAGGAATTCACAATATTATGACATAACAATTTATTACTAAAATGGCCACATAATTTTCACCAAAGTAGTCACATAGTTTTAAGTAAAAGATACAATCACTTAGTAACTCAATCATTTAATAAGTCCTTAATACAATAATCCTTTAGGAGGCTTGTCTCCTTGATGGACACAAAGTACAAAGGTCAAAGTTCTCCACCCCTAAGTCACAGTAAACCACTATCTTCTCAGTCAGCATCAGGTACCCAAGAAGAAATCTTTTCATATTGACTCGAGGCTGGCTCTCAGCTTCCATGGTTCCTCTTCTATGTTCCCAGCCATGGAAGAATGTCTCAAGAAGCAGAATTAGTCAGATGGATAAAAAATATACAAAAATTCATTAATGAGGAGAACTCCTTAAAATTTAGAATCTACCCAAATCTACACAACTGTCACCTGGGCTCAAAGGCAGGCAGCTCTAGCTCCTTGTCCAGCTCCTTGTCCAGTTCCTTTTCCAGTTCCCATTCCATATTGAAGCTCACAGTGTCCAGTCCACCTCAAGTCCTTTACAATTCCTGTTTCTGGGAAGACAAAGGTTAACAGAGCCACAATAACATTCATGCACATTGCTGGCACCATAATCAATTCACTATCTGCCTGTGAAATCAACAGGGATCCACAAACAAGGTTCAAGAGGTCAATACAAATCAGCATAGAAATCAACACAAACCCACAAACAAGGTCCAAGAAGTCAATAGAAATCATCAACATAAAAATCAACACAGACCCACAAACAAGGACTGAGAATTCAGCATAAATCATCAGTACAGTCCCAGGACCTCCAAAATCCTCCTACAGGACTTATGTAAACAGACAAGCAGAAAATCCTCTTTCAGGGCTTCCAGTGAGATCCCAAGGCTTCCGTATAAAGTATCACAAACAAACATCAACACAGACAGAACTGACAAATATAGTGCCTGTTTTCTCATTCTCTACCACAAGAGATCCCTTCTCAGGTATTCTCAGTTCTCAATTCTTCTCTCTTCTCAGTTCTGCCACCACAAGTTCTGTTCTCAATTCTCTCTCTTCAGCCTGGGCCTCTCCTTATATATGACCTTTAGCTCCCCCTTCCAGTTGCATTTGCAACAGGAGTTCACAGGTTCTAATGTTCACAAGTTGTGAAGTTCACAAGTTCTGCTTCTTAACAAAAGACTTGATATAATCAAAAGCTCAACTTGAAACAAGGTGCTAAATAATCAAATAGCTGAAACAAGGTGTCAACTACATCTTTGCTTGCCATTACAAGAACCAAAAAGAAGCAATTCAAATATTGTGGAATGAAAATCAGGATAATACAAGATTTTATAACTTCCAGGTTAAAGTATAAGAGGACTTGGAATATGATATTCTAGAGGACATAAGTGCTAGGATTACAACCAAAAATCCTCTACATAGAAAAACTGAGTATAATCCTTCAGGGGGAAAGTGGATATTCATTGAAATAGTGGATGTTTGAGCATTTCTGATAAAAAGACCAAAACTGAATGGAAAATTTTATTTTCGAATACTACATGAAAGAGAAACATAAAACAGTAAGCAGGACAGAAAAATCATAAGGGATTTGATAAGTTTAAACTGTTTATATTTCCATGTAGGAAAATGATATTTATCATTCTAAAAATTTTCTCATTTTTAAGGTAGTTAGAAGGAATATGTGTAGGCAGAAAGCAGAGGTATGAGTTGAATATGATGGTATGATTATCTTTAAAAAATTAAATTAAGGGATGAGAAAGAAGAATACACTGGAAGATACATGAAGGGAGAAGTAGAAGGGAATAAATTATCTGGCATGAAAGAGGACCTAAAGAAATTCTACAGTGGAGCAATAAATGTGGGAAGTGGGGAGGAGAGCACACAAACCTTCTTCTCATCAGACTTGGCTCAAAGAAGGAATGATATGCATACTCAGTTAGGTATAGAAGTTGATCTTACCATACAGGAAAGTACGAAGGTAAAGGAATAAGAGAAAGGTGTGGGGGGAGCTGATAGAAGGGAGGGCAGTTTGTGGGAGGCAAAAGTCAGAAGCAAAAAACTTTTGAGAATGGACAGCATAAAATGAGAGAAGATGAAGAAGAAGAAAAAGAAGAAGAAGATGAAGAAGAAGAAGAAGAAGAAGAAGAAGAAGAAGAAGAAGAAGAAGGAGGAGGAGGAGGAGGAGAAGAAGAAGAAGAAGAAGAAGAAGAAGAAGAAGAAG
>NW_027187378.1:45258976-45321610 GCF_028583685.1 Petaurus breviceps papuanus | reverse complement strand
AGAAGAAGAAGAAGAAGAAGAAGAAGAAGAAGAAGAAGAAGAAGAAGAGGAGGAGGAGGAGGAGGAGGAGATTGAAGAGGAGGACAAGGAGGAAGTTGAAGAGGAGGATAAACAGGAGGAAAATAGAATGGAGGGAAATATAGAATTGGTAATCATTACTGTGAAAAAAATTTACAGTGAGCTTCTCTGATAAAGACTTCATTAATCAAACATACAGAGAACTGAATTAAATTTAAAGAAATAAGAACCATTCCTCGAATGATAAATGGTCAAAATATATGAACAGGCAGTTTTCAGGAAAGTAATCAGCTATCTATAATCATATAAAAATGCTCTAAATCACTATTGCTGAAAGAAATACAAATTAAAGCAACTGAGACCCAAACTCTCTCCTGCCAGATTGGCTCATATGACAGAAAAGGAAAATGACAAATGTTGGAGGGGATATGGGAAAATTAAAACACTGATGAACTTTTGGTGAAGTTATAAACTGATTCAGCCATTCTGAAGAGTCATTTGGAACTATGGCCAAAAGACTATAAAACCACATGTACCCTTCAACCAAGCAATACTACTAGTAGATCTGCATCCCAAAGTGGACTTGTGTGTAGAAAAATACTTACAGCAACTCTTTCGACTATGGCAAAGAAATGATAATTGAGGGGATGTACATGAATTGTGTAATGGCTGAAAAAGATGTGTATATGATTGTGATGAAATGCCATTGTGCTATAAGAAATGATAAGCAGGTTACTCTCAGAAAATCATGGAAAGTCTTACATTAACTGATGCAAAGTGAAATGAGCAGAAACAGGAGAACATGGTATTTAGTAGAAGCAATATCATATGATGATCTACTATAACTTAGCTGTTCTCAAGAATACAATGATCCAAGACAATTTTATAAGACTTATGATGAAAGATGCTATGAGAGCAAGAACACCAGAGAAAGAACTGATAGAGCCTGAATGCAGTCATAAATAAGTTTTCTTTATTCTCTTAGGGATTTTTTCTGTGTTTTCTTTGACATAATGACTTACATGGAAATGTGTTTTGCATGACTATACATGCATAACTTATGTCAAATTGCTTGCCTTCTCAGTGAAAAGGGAAGGAAGGTAGGGAAAGAATTTGGGACTTGAAATTTGAAAAGAAAAGATTGTTAAAATTGTTTTTACATGTAACTGGGGAAAAATAAGATATTAAGTAAGATTTCAAAAAAAGGAAGGTATATACAAAATATTATTCCGGTTGAATATTATTATTTATTTCCCAATAATGAAGAAATAAGGTTAGTAGAGGTTATGTGATTTGTGTATGATTATGGCACTGTCTCTAACCTGCTAAATCTGATGACTTATTATTGATTTTCATCTGGCTTCAACTCCTTCTAACTTGACATTATGAACTGGATACTTTCTCTTCCTCTCCCCCGCCCCAGGTTTTTTTCGATTTTTTCCTGATGTTCTCCTACGTGTCTGCTCGTTCCCCAGGGATCTTTGCTGCATTATCATTAGATTGTAAGTTCATCAAGAGTTAGACTTGGTTTTTTACCTTTCTTTATATCCCCAGTGATTAGCCATGTGCCTGCCACATAGTAGGCATTGCATAAATATTTATAGATTGATCTCCAATCCCCTGAACACACTGAGAGAAAGGATTATGAGGGATGCATTACAATTTTGCAAGAAGTTTTGTGACACTAAGTCTCCTCCAAAGAACTATAATTTGCCCTTGACACATTTCTTTCTATACTTTCAAGCTGGGGGTTCTCATTGACTGCCAAAGTTGTAATCATCATCTCTGCACAGATGACTACCATGTCTAAATTTTCCACTCTTACCTTTTACCTCATCTCCAGCCCCACATCTCCAGTCATCTGCACTAGTACTATGCTTGGATGTTCCTTGATCATGTCGCCTTAAAGATATTTCAAAAGATCTTTAACCTTGCCCCTAAACTTCTCTGTTTCTGTTGAAGTTGGAAACCTGGGAATAATACTCAATTATTACTTTGCAGTTACTCCCCCCCCCATCATGTTTCATTTATTGTCAGAATTACTGATCCTACCCAAACAGAATCCACCCAATTCCATCATAGCTAAACCTAACAGTACCCTAACCCATCCTTTCAACATTTTTCAACAGGACTATTTTGAAAAATTTTAATTCTTCTCCCTGATTCCAGTCTCTTCAATTTCCAACCTACCATCCACACTGATACCAAAGTCATTTTCTTTTTTTTATTTATCAAAATATTTTTATTAATTTGTTTGTTTACATTTAGTTTACAAGATTCAATTCCACAATTCCTTGAGTTTCAAATTCTGTCCCCCTTCCTCCCCTCCACCCCCCATGGTGGCATACAATCAAGCATAGGATCTGCAAATACTTTCACATCAGACATTAGTCAGATTATAAAGATGGATTGGATCAGGTGGAATTGAAAATGGTAAAGAGGAAATAAAACCAAACAAGAAAAAGAAAAAGATCAGGTAGTTTGCTTCAATCTGGATTCAAACTCAGTTCTTTCTAGTTCTTTCTCTGGATGTAGACATCTCTCCCCATCGTGAGTCTTTTGGGATTGACTTATATTATTGAATTTCTGGGAAGGGTTCAGTCTATCAAAGTTGGTCATCACACACATGTTGTTGTCTGTAATTGTGCACAAATTTCTCCTGGTTCTACTCTTCTCATTCAGCATCAGTTTGTATAAGCCTCTCCAAGTAAATATGAAGTCCATCTGTCCCTCATTTCTTAAAGCACAATAGTATTCCATTACATGAATATAATACAACTTGTTCAGCCATTCCCCAATTGATGGGCACCCCCTTAATTTCCAATTCTTTGCCACCACAAAAGGAGATGCTATAAATATTTTTGTACATATTGGTCTTCCTCCCACTTCTATGATCTCTTTGGGGTATAGCCCTAGAAGTGGTATTGCTGGGTCAAAGAGTATGGAATTATTCATAGCCCTTTGGGCATAATTCCAGATTGCTCTTCAGAATGGTTGGATCAGTTCAAAACTCCACCAGCAATGCATTAGTGTTCCAATTTGCCTACTTCCTCTCCAGCATGTCATTTTCCTCTTTTGTCATCTTAGCCAATCTGACTGGTTAAATGTGGTACATCAAAGATGTTTTGATATGCATTTCTCTAATCAATAGTTATTTAGAACATATCTTCATATGCTTATAGATATCTTTAATTTCTTTCTCTGAAAGCTTCCTGTTCATATCATTTGACCATTTATCAATTGGGGAATAACTTGTATTCTTATAGATTTGGTTCAGTTCTCTGCATATTTTAGAAATGAATCCTTTATCAGAGACAGAGTTTGTACAAATTCTTTCCCAATTTCCCACCTCCCTCTTAATCTTGGTTACATTGGCTTTGTCTGTAAAGAAGCTTTTCAATTTAATGTAATCAAAATTATCCATTTTGCTTTTATAATGCTCTTTAATTCTTGTTTGGACATAAAGTCTTTCCCTCTCCACAAATCTGACAGGTCAACTATTCCTTACATTCCGAGATTGCTTACAGTATCAATGTTTATACCCAGATCATGTACCCATTTAGACGTGATTTTGGTATATCATGTTAGATAATGGTCTATGCCCAGTTTCTGCCACACTATATTCCAGTTTTCCCAGCAGTTTTTGTCAAATAGTTCTTATCCCAAAAACTGGGGTCATTGGGTTTATCAAACAATAGATTACTATAGTCATTGACTGTTGATTTTCATGTGCCTAATCTATTTCATTGATCCACTATTCTATTCCTCAGCCAGTATCAAGTAGTTTTGATGACTGCTGCTTTATAATACAGATTAAAATCTGGCATAGCTAGTCCACCTTCCCTAGCATTTCTTTTCATTATTTCCCTTGATATTCTGGATCATTTGTTCTTCCAAAGGAATTTTGTTACTATTTTTTCTAGCTATGTAAAGTAGTTTTTTTTGGTAAATTGATTGGTATGGCACTAAATAAATAATTTAATTTATGTAAAATTGTCATTTTTGTTATATTAGCTCGACCCAACCATATGCAATCGATATTTTTCCAATTAGTTAGATCTGACGTTATCTGTGTGAAAAGTGTTTTGTAGTTGTGGTCATATAGGTCCTAGGTTTGTTTTGGCAGGTAGATTCCAAAATATTTTATAATGTCCAGAGAAAATTTAAATGGGATTTCTCTTTCTATCTCTTGCTGTTGAACTTCATTAGAAATATACAGGAATATTGAGGATTTATGTGGTTTTATTTTATATCCTGCAACTTTGCAAAATCCATTTATTCTCTCAATTAGTTTTTTACTTGATTCTCTAGGATTCTGTAAGTATATCATCATATCATCTGCAAAGAGTGATAGCTTGGTCTCTTCTTTGCCTAATTTGATTCCTTTGGTTTATTTTTCTTCTCTAATTTCTACTGCTAACATTTCTAGCACCAGATTGAATAAGAGGGGTGATAGTGAACACCGTTGTTTCACCACTGGTCTTATGGGAAATGCTTCTAGCTTTTCCCCATTACAAATAATACTTTCTGCTGGTTTTAAATAGATGCTACCTATTATTTTAAGGAAGACTCCATTTATTACTATACTTTCTAGTGTTTTTAATAGGAATGGATGTTGTATTTTGTCAAAAGCCTTTTCTGCATCTATTCAGATAATCATGTGGTTTCTGCTAGTTTTGTTGTTGATATGATCAATTATACTGTTTGTTTTCATAATATTAAAACATCCTTGCATTCCTGGAATAAATCCTACCTGATCAAAGTGTATTTTTCTTGAGATAAATTGCTGTAGTCTTTTAGCTAATATTTATTTAAAATTTTTGCATCTATATTCATGAGGGAAATTGGTCTATAATTTTCTTTCTCTGTTTTATCTCTTCCTGATTTAGGTATCAGTACCATATTTGTGTCATAAAAAGAATTTGGTAGGACTACTTCTTCACTAATTTTCCCAAATAGTTTGTAGAGTATTGGAATCAATTGTCCTTTAAATGTTTGATAGAATTCACTAGGAAATCCATCTGGCCCTGGAGATTTTTTCCTAGGGAGTTCACTGATGGTTTTTTCAATTTCTTTTTCTGAGATGGGGTTGTTTAAGTACTTTTCTTCCTCTTCAGTTAATCTGGGCAACTTGTATTTTTGTAAACATTCATCCATTTCCCTAAGATTGTCAAATTTATGTGCACACAATTGGGAAAAATAATTCTTAATTATTGTTTTGATTTCCTCTTCATTGGAGGTAGATTCACCCTTTTCATTTTTGATACCCGCCATTTGGTTTTCTTTTTACTTTTTTTTATCATATTAATTAAGTCTCTGTCAATTTTTTTCATAACCCCAGCTCTTAATTTTATTCATTAATTCAATAGTTTTCTTAATTTCAATTTTATTAATCTCTCCTTTGGTTTTCAATATTTCTAATTTAGCATTTAATTGGGGATTTTCAATTTGTTCTTTTTCTAGCTTTTTCAATTGCATGCCCAATTCATTGACCTCCCTTTTCTCTAATTTAATCATGTATTCACTCAGGGATATAAAACTTCCCCTAAGAACTGCCTTTAATGCATCCCACAAAGTTTGGCATGTTGTCTCATTATCTTGAATGAAATTACTGATTGTGTCTTTAATTTCTTTTTTGACCCACTCATTCTTTAGGATTAAATTGTTTAATTTCCAATTAGTTTTTAGTCTATCTTTCCACAGTAATGATGACTATCTATCTCTTCCCTTCCATCCTATTCCCTCCCCTGCTTATGTTTTTGTTTCTTCCTTCTCCCTTCCCATCCTTAAGGGTTTTCCTTTTGACCACCACCTCCCTCAGTGTTCCCTCCTGGTGACCCCCCTTCTTTACCTACCCTCTCCCCTTACTACTATTTCCTTCCCCTCTAATCCACCTATTTATCTTTTATTTTATTTTTCTAATCCCTTTTTATCCCCCCCCTTACCCTCACAATAGATTTTTATACTTATCAGAGGATGTTATTCCCCCTTTGACCTCAAACCAATGAATGTAAATTTCATACAGTGCTCCTTTCCCTCCCTCCTTTCCCTCTATTTAATGAATTTTTGTGTCTTTTCATGTTAGAATCTTAAACTTAACTGATTATGTTAATCTCTCTTTGAACCAGAGCCAGTGAGAATTATGTTCAAATGATGTTCCTCTACCTCTTTCCTTCCCCTCTACTATAGTGTGTTTTTATGCCTCTTCATATGTCATAATTTATCTTTTTCTGTCTCATCCTTTCCTTTTATCCCATTGCAGTCTCTTTGACCCCTTTAATAAGGTTTTTTTAATCATCAGATTAGTTCATTTATACCCACACCGTCTATCTATGTATTATTACCCTTTTAAAGGCCATGATAATCATATAAATTTTGATATTCACAGTTATCAGCTTCTCTTATAGGGATGTGAATATTTTGCTCTTATTGCATCCCAAGCTGTGTGCATGTGTGCATGACTGTTCATGTGTGCATGTATGTATGTGCAAGTGTGTGTTTTCCTTGTTTACCTTTTTACGTCTTTCTTAAGTCTTATAATTAGATATCAAATTTTCCATTGAACTCTGGCTTTTTCATAAGGAAACTGTGGAAGCCCCTTATTTCATTAAATGACCATATCCTTGCCTAAAAGATTATGCTCAGTTTTGATGGATAGTTTATCCTTGGTTGCAGTCCTAGCTCTTTTGCCCTATAAAATATCAAATTCCAATCCCTCTAATCTTTTAATATAGAAGCTGCTAGGTCCTGTGTGATGCTGACTGTAGTTCCACAATATTTGAATTGTTTCCTTTTGGCTGCTTGCAGTATTTTCTTGTAATTCTGGAATTTGGCTATTATACTTCTTGGAGTTTTCAATTTGGAATCTCTTTTAGGAGGAGTCCAGTTAATTCTTTCGATAACTATTTTATCTTCTGATTCCAGGATTTCAGGACAGTTTTCTTTGACAATCTCTTGGAGGATGTTGTCCAGGCTGCTGTTTTCATCATAGCTTTCTGGTAGACCAATAATTCTTAAGTTATCTCTCCTGGATGTGTTCTCTAGGTCACTTGCTTTTCCAGTGAGTTTCTTATGCCTTTTTCCAATTTTTCAATCTCCATGTTTTGTTTGATTGACCCTTGTAACATCATAAGAGAGCTGGGCTTCAATTTGACTGATTCTAATTTTTAGTGAATTATTCCCTTTGGTTAGTGTTTAAAGGTCGTTTTTAGGGAGGTATTTTCCCCAATTACTTCACTAATTTTACTTTTTAAGGATTTTTTTTTCTTCAGTGAGACTTTTTTTCCAATTTGGTCATTGAAGATTTAAATTTGTCTTCTGCCTCCATAATTTAGCCTTTAAAATCTTTCTTGAGCTCCTCCAAGAGTGCTTTTTGGGTTTAAGATAATTTCATATTTCCTTCTGTGGTCTCAGGTGAGAGTATTGAGTCCATATTATCCACTGTATTTGGTTGTTCTTGTTCCCTACAAGCTCTAATCGATTTTCTTGCCTTCCCCTTTTCCTTCTCAGCTTCCTTACTTCCCATTGGAACTTCCTATTTCCTAATTTCTCAGGTTGGGAGGTAAGGTCCTGGTTGTTGACTTCCTGTGCCTCTGGGTGTCTAGATTGAGACCAAGGCCAGGACTCTCACTGTTTCCCTTGAGTTATGCTGATGCTCACAGAGTGCTCTGTGGAGGAGGGGTGGTCTGGCCACTTCAGATTTCTGCTGATATGCCCCCTGGGCTACTGCTCAGGCAGGCTTTTGCTGGTCAGGTGAGGTAGGGCTTCTCTTTAGACTCTCTTCTGCCTCAGTTACACCCCTTCTCAATGACTCCCAAGCCCCAGGCTATTTCCACTATCTCAGGATTTCACTCTGGGTGGGACACATCTCTGGGTTTTCTAGGTCAGGGAGGGGGCATCTAAGCAGGCAGAGTTTACTTTGTCATCCTACTAGCCTCTGGAAAGTCAGGCAGGAGATTTCTAAACTTCCAGGTTGGGGACTGATAGCCCCAGAAGAAGCTGCTGTCTCTGCTGGGGGACCTGAGCCCTCTCTTACCTGGCTCCAATGGATCCTCCCATCCTGTGGTGAGATGCTGGTGAGACAGCTGTGAATCACCCTTGGGGCGGGTGAGTGTGCCAGCTGGGGCTCCTTCTCTCTCTGCTGTAGTCTGCTCTCTAGTCTGAGCTGCTGCAGCCCCCACATTCTCTGCGCTCCCCGTGCCGGGACCAACGTGGGCACTTTGCTGGGCTGGAATCTGCTACACTCTGTCTCCCAGTGGATTCTGACACTGCAAAATCTGTTCAGATTCACTTTTTAAAGTTTAGTGACAGGATTCACGGAGGAACTTAGAAAAGTTGCTGCTTCCATTCCACCATCTTGGCTCCACCCCCACCAAAGTCATCTTCTAAGGTTATGATTATAGCATATCCCTGTTCAAAAACCTTCAGTTTCTCCATTGATTCTAGGCTAAAACATGAACTCCTGAAAATAGAATTTAAAGCCATCCTTAATCTGACTCCTTTTTAATTTTCCAGTCTCTTAAGAGTACTAAGGTACTCCCTATAGTGAACTCAGTATTCTAGTCAAAATAGATAACTAGATTTTCTCCAAACTTGGAACACTATCCCCCATATCTGTATACTTATGCATAACATCCCATGAGTTTAGAATACACAGAATTTTCATCTTTGATCTCAGAATCAGTGATTTCTTTCAAGGTTCATTATCATGTGAACTTATGCAATTCACATTACTATGGGAACTTTCCTTGACAAACTCACCTCTCCAAGTCAGTGCTTTCTTTCTCAGTTTACTCTTCATTATACTTTGAATGTTTGAACATTTTTCGTAATTCTTGAGCATAATATAAGCTCGTTGGGATCTAAAGTGACACAGCCTTTAAAATTTCTTATTTTTTCTTGGCATATCCAGCACTCTAGAAAGTGCCTCACACTTAGTAGGAATTTCATAGTGGTTTTCAATTTAAACAAGAAGTCACTATGTGTTCAACAGCTATCATATGTAGGTTGCTGGTTGTTTTTCTTCCAGTAGGCAGAGGTCCAGCCATTTCTAACAGGCTTATAATAACAAAAGAACCAATCAAGTAAGGAGATTAGCCTCAACCATCTGTGTAAGTGTTACCTCTTTCTCTAATCAGCCTCTTTAACAAAGCTTTTTGGGGGCATGGGCTACTGACATCTCCCTTAACAATTGACATTCAGTGGGGGGAAAGCTAATGATGTTTGCTTCTAACTGGTACTTTAAAAAAATATAGCATTAGAAACACAATCTGGGCTAATCAAGAAGCCTTTGTTGTTTTTTCATGCTCTATTCTCTAGCTCAGCAAGAACAGGATCTGGGGGTTTAATGAGGGGAGGGGCTCAGAGTGGGGTATTTGTGCCTTAGCTGGGTGCACGATCTCACCTGATTCTAACATTGTTCAGTTATAAATATTTAAAAGGTTGCTGTGCAGAGATGGAAGGTATTCAACTCAGAACAGGATGGAGCTCACCAGGCCAATGGATAAGCTAAATTGCTTCTGCAATTGTAAGCAGGAGGTTTATAAGAGAACTGAACAACTGAGCTGATTCCTGAAGAGAACCCAGTGTGGTATAGGGGTACTAGACCCAAATTTGATTTCAGAGACCAAAGGTTCAAATCCTGGCTTTGCCTCTAGTGTGACCTATGTTGATTCTCAGGATTTTAGTTTTCACATCCATAAAATGAAAATTGTATAAGAAACCTTGTGGATTTTTTTCAAGTTCAAAATTCAAAGACAAAATTCTATCTTTGAATTTAAAGTATTTTTACTTAAACATGCATGATATTGGTTGACTGCAATAGGATGCTGAGGATTCACAGAGAGGGAAGCAGATGGGAGCAAGGATGTCGTTCCACACCCACTCCCCACTATCACTTTCAGGGGAAAAGAGTTTCCAGGTTTAGCTGTTGTGCCTTTAAGTTCTCTGTGTCACCTATGAGCTAAAGAAGCATCATTGTAGTTTATCTGAGGTGGTATTATCCCAAAAGTATATGCAGGTTGGGTTTTTTTTTTTGGGGGGGGGTTGAATTTCAGTTCCATATACTAGATTTTATTAAAGAAAGTCATCCATAGGCATAAATGCAAATTCAAATTGAAGAGGAAATTTTGAATTCCCATGTTGATCTTGGTTCTTATGTTTATAAGATCCTTTCTGTTGCAGTTCCTTTTATGTCCTCCATATTGACCTGTCCCCACAAAAACAGAAGGCAGATTTGTGGTTGACTATCCTATCCCCCTTATTTTTTTTTCTGATGACAAGAAAACGTCAGCAAAATCAACCCTCTTCTTTATCCTTCCCCTTCCCCTAACACTTTTCCTTCAACACCCCAGGAGAATGCAATCTAATTATCTAACACGGGTGGCATATGACAATATTCTATGAGGATTTATGTGAAGTTTCCACTTTCCACTTAAAATTCCAGGGCTACACATTCATTCTGGCAGAACCATCCTTCTGAAATAGAAATGCCTCACTTCATTCAAATTAGGATCCCTCTCTCTTTCCTTCCTATAAAAAAATAGTCACTCAACTATAGTGACATTTTGCTAATAGTGGATCTTGTCAGTTAGAGAACACTCAAGACTTTATAAGCTGCTGATAGGATTCTTTGGTTTAACAGCACAGGTTTTCAGTGTTATGCAAAGAGAAGTCAATACCTAAGGTGAATTTAAGCATATCTTCAAAACCCTTTATTTCAGAAACAGGAATAAAAATGTCTTCATGTCTGGTTGGAGTTCTGTGTATGGCAAATTAAGACACAATAGTGATGATAATCCACAATACATATGTTACCATGAGGTAGTCACTGCACTGTAATGGAAGAATTTTGTTTCCAGTTTCAGAATACCTGAAATCAAACATCAACTCTTCTATATATTTGCTGTATAAGAACTAATTATAAACCAATCACTTTCCCTCAGTTTTCTCATCTGCAAAAAGGGAGAGTTGAATTGGAGAATTTCTAAGGTCTATTTCAACCCTATCATCCTGTGATATAATAATAAAAAAAACATGTAGGATCATTACAGTTTACCTTATTGGCTCTAATTCTTTTGTAGAATTAAAGAACTTCTCATTTCACTTGTGTGGGTTTTTCCTCCACCTACACAAATTGCAATTCTTCCTTCATATTAGTACAACAATCAGTCATTAAGAGCTTTAAGCACTCACCATGAGCCAGACATGTTGCTACCATAGAGATTAGAAATTTGGAACTGATAGGGACCTAAAGGCAGTCCAATTTCTTCATTTTAAAGAGATGGGAAACTGAAGTGCAAAGAAGGAAATTACTTTCCCAACGAAGTACACAAACAGTAAACGTCAGAGAATGGATTTGAATCTAGATTTCTTAAGTTGCTATGGCCAAGGGTAAAAAAATCATTACTTGATACCATTATTTGGAACCTTCTCCATATTCATCTAGGCTAATCCTTGCAAAACAGGTCAAAATGGTGATTGTCCATGAAGCTTTTGTTACTTAGTAAAGCCTTTCAAAACTTGTGCCCCATTTACAGAATCTCATATATTTCAGGTTGCTTCCATAAAATATTAGAACAGGACTTTAATGAAGTTAATGGATCTATCACAAGTTCTTAACCTTTTTTGTGCATTAGCCAAAGTGATTTGCCTGAGGAGCAAATAAAAAATCCCATGGCATTCAGAGTTGCCCCTAACCTAGTCCCCTTAATTTTACAGTCTTCTTTTATTACCCCAAAATATTCATTGATATGGTGACTTTGACCTCGTTGCTGATTTTTCTTTGTCTATCATCTAGGTCTGGAATGCCCTTCTTCTTCGACTTCCTTAAAGACACAACTAAAATTCCAATTTTCCAAAGAAAGCTTTCCCCAATCCCCTTAAATTCAAGTGCCTTACCTCTTTTAAACATTTCTTATTGACTATGCATAGAGCTTGTTTGTACATATTTGTTTACTTTCTGTCTCTCCCATTAGATTGGACTCAAAGACCAGGATTGTCTTTCTCCTCTTTTTTTTTTAATCCTCAATGAAGAACATATTTCTTCTATCTATAGAAGGTTCTTAATACATAGTTGTTGATCAACTGACTGACTGAAATACATTTGTCAAATGTTAAAAAAAAATAAAAAATGAATGAACCTCAGGTTAAGAATGCCTGATACTGTCATTTGATTGAAAAATTAAAATGCCAACAAAAACCTTCATTTCAAATAATGAGATGAATTCATAGTTTTCATGACTTATCAAGCACAAATGTAAAGTAAACAGTATGAGAGCAAAAATACATATACTCATCGTACAGCTAGAATTCAGGATTAGTGATGCTAGGCCTGAGTGGCTGTTCTAAGAACTATAATTGTGTTGGGGCAATTGTTACAATTTGATTGAGCAAGAGGTTGTTTGTGATAATTACTTTCATTAAGGACAGTATCTGAGATGATGGAGCCTTACTAATATGTTTGAATTTTATGGAAAAATAATAGTAGATATGCCTACAGGTTTTTTTTCAGGGTAAAAAAAAAGACAGGAAAGAAATGATGATGTGGAAATTGAAATATTTTGCAAAGAGTACTTTGGGGTCTGGATTTTGATAAAAGACTGACTTCATTGGTTTGGAGAAGAATAACAAAATTATGCATGAGTTTTGGTGTATATTAGAGCATTAAGTAAGCCATAGCAACTGAGCTATAGGAATAACAAGCAGTAGCAATGGAGAAGAGGGTGGTGCTTTACTTAGGGCTTTATCCTCTGTGAAGGCTGGCTGGAGGTTACCAATAAAAGCATGTAGAGCAAGACCTCCTTTTATGAAGTACTAGGCCGACTAGCCAACCCACTATCCTATAGCTGTAGAGGATATGTAAATGGAAGAAGAGAGGGACAGAACCAGGTTAGAGCACTGAACTTCTCAGGGGATTCTGGGACTGTAAATTATTGAACAGTTGCTGATCTGCATTGGTGGAAAGAGAGCTCATTGGGGTGTTTTCTAAAATGAGAGTGAGACAGAGAAAGAGAGAGAGGAGAAACAAAAACAAAAACCAGCAAGCATTAAATTCTTCATGGTCCCAATGGAGAAAGTGACACTCATGTAGAATCAAAGAGTGATTTAAAGATATCTCTCAACTCCTGCAACAAGGGATATTTATGATACATTAGACAACCATTGTATCTGAGGTTTCCTCCTGACATTAACAGCCTGAGAACACTTGCAGGGCCATTCACTTTTTTCTTCATTCTTTTGTTGTTGTTCTTCAGTCAATGTAGTCATGTCTGGCTCTTTGTGATCCCATTTGGAATTTTCTTAGCAAATACACTGGAGTGCTTTACCATTTCCTTTTCCAGCTCATTTTGTAGATGAGTAAACCAAAGCAAGCAGGGTTACGTAATTTACCCACAGTCACACATCAAGTAAGTTTCTGAGGCCAGACTTGAACTCAGATCTTCCTTACTCCAGGCCTGGCACTCTATATACTGTACCAACTAGCACCTTCCTACCACCCACATTCATTCCTTACCTATTCCCTATCTGAAGAAGAACCTGGGAATATGAGTACTTGGCTCTTCTCCATATGTATTTAAAGATCAATGTTAACAGAAATGGCTTTTCATTTGAGCTCCTAAGGAGCTACTGATCCACTCCCCCACCAAGCCAGTAATGTACTATCTCTGGCTCACAATATTGATCTGTTTAGGGGTCCAGTCAAAAGGAAAGTCAGGATTTGCTTGTTCCCATCACCCCTTTCTAAAGCCCTGTTCCTAGCAGACAATTATCACTTTGTCACAGCTGTCCTTTTCTGGCAGGCTTTGTGGTTCCTTCATATCTTAATTGGCTTCTTCTTGCTCCCAGAATAGGTGCTAGTTACCTACAAGGTCTAGAGCTCTCAAATAGCAGGTCAGAAGAACAGTTTCTATGGTTTTACCTAAAGCACCATACTTACAATTGTTTTCTTCTTTGGGGACTGGAAGCCTCAAAGTTATTTGAAATTCTGTTTTATATATTGTTCCAAAAGCCTTGCCATTTGGTACAAAATCTCTCAATAGGAGACAGTGAGAACACTTCCTATTTGTCTTACTCGGTTGAATCCACACTTCTGACTATCTTGAAGATAAATATATCACTTTTCTCTCCATCATATACCAACAGAGATTAGAGAAAGCATTCACCTTCTCTTTCCATTTGCATTTTTCTGTCAACACGTACTCTAGTCCAGTTGTGCTGGGTTCTATGCAGTGCTCTAGACTTTATTTCATGAAAACATAGAAGGAAAGTAAATATTTAAATGGAAAGGTGTTTAGGATTACTCCTTTTCCTGATGCTTACTGGTCATGTGACCTTAGGCAAATCACTGTTTCCCCGTCTGAAAAATGTAAAACAGTACCCTCACAACAACCCTATATAGTAAAAGCATTTTGTCCTAATTTTGAAAGAATTAAAATGAAATAGCAATGCCAATCATCACAGTTTAAAGTATGGAAAGACTACTAGTCTTGGAGTTAGGAGATGCTTGGATTTTATTCTTACACATACACATCAAATTATTAGCTGTGTGAAAATGAGTCATTAAATTTAGTTTTACCTTCAAAATGCCCATAATAGCTGTAATACCTGCCTATGGGGTTGATATGAAGATCAAATGAAATAATGAAAATGAAACACTCTACAAACCTTAAAACAAGGTAGAAATTCTAACTAGTATCACTCCCACACACTCACCTACTTGATTATTAATAGAATCTTGGGTTGAAATTGTCTTTATTCTTTTTTTTAATATCCTCATGCTTAATAGTATTGATCAAACATGTGTTAGTACAAACTCTGTGCTACAAAAAATCTTTGCAACAATGAAAGCATGTTTCTATTCCCAAAGAACTGGGCTATCATGACTTAAATTTGCCTACAATGTCTTCTTCTATGAGGTGATTGTATATCTGGGAGTCTTATTTCCTTTATCAGGTAACCCAGGGTTCTCACCTTGCAAAGGACCCCAGGATGGAAGCCTATAGAAATGTCCCATTTTACGTCTAGCACAGCACTGAAGATTAAAAAAAAAGTTGAGAAAACATACATACCTCCGTTATATGCCTACAAGTACTGTCTCTTCAGGTCAGTGCTGGGCAGAATAAGTGTGCATCTTCAAACTGCAAGATAAGACACCAAGCTCTCAGTTCCTTTTAGAGTGCTGTTTTGCTCTTTTGCAAAGGGAAAAGTACACTGTCTCTTCCATTAACAATTTAAAGATCAAGGCAATGACAGACAAAATAAACACTTTTCTGCTCTAGGAGTCTGAAATAGCAAATAAATAAACAAATGAATTAATTAAAAAAAAAACACCTTTCAGAACCCCTCTATTGCATTTATGAGTGGTAACTTATTTTGCCTTAAATGAAGCATTAGGAAATATCTCCAGGAAAACGGATTTATTTGTATAGTAGCATTCCTTCCTCTGCATTGGACTGAGTTGTAATTGTTGAATTTATAAAATAGCCTACATCTTTGAGTAAAGACAATTTAGGATGAAAACTGAAATAAAACTCAGAAGACTTAGTGGTCTTAATAATAATGATGGTAGTGATAATGGTGTCTGATTTTCATGTTGATATCACTGAATTCTAAAGAATTTTATGGTTTGGAAAGTAGTTTTGTTATAATAGTGCTTTGAAATAGGAAGTACAAATCTTGACAAATGTCCACATGGTTGGAAAGTGATAGAACTGGATATCAAAGTCAGATTTTTGGACTACGTGTCCAGAGCTCTTCCCATTTCCTACGTTCAGCTATCAGACCCAGCCCTCTTAAAGCATGTCATCATTCTGTACTTCCTCTGCCTCTTATCTGTGTGACCATGGCAAATGGTTTTACTCCTCCCAAACCCAGGGTCTGCATCTATAAAAATGGGGCAAAAAACGGCTTATACTGCATACCTCATAGGGTGTTTATGAGGAAAATTATTTTCAAATTGTATTGTGCTTTCTAAAGATAATTTATAATTTTCCATAAGCATACATAATCAATGAAGGCATGAAAATGCGTTAAATTTTTATTTTGTTCTAGACAGATACATGGTACAGTGGAATGAGTGCTACACCTTAAATCAGGGAGACCTGAGTTCAAATTTGACACCTACCTGTGTGACCCTGAGAAAGTCACATAACCTCTCTACCTCAGTTTCCTCCAATATAAAATGTTTTTGTGGATCAAATAAGATATTTTTAAAGAGTTTAGCACAGTGCTGGGAACATAGTAGGTGCTGAATATATTTTTTGTTACCTTCCTCTTCCTGGTAGCTAGTAAAGTAATTTGTGCATTAGAAATTTAACAAATATATTTTGTCTTGATTAAATCATGAGAATTATAGTCCATCCTTGACACTCACCCTGCTTCCCTGCTTAGTCCTCATACCCCTACTCAAAAAGCATTCACAGCATTGGGGTTGAAATGAGAAAATAAGTTTGTTGTCCTTCGTACTTGAAGAGGACCAAAACAACATCATGATGTCATAGGCAAAGTACAGTGTGTTTAACAGTAGTTAATTAAGCTACTATGAGCTCAGTAGATGCTAACATAGCTCAGGCACAAAGAGTCCATTTTAACATTTGGAATTGAGATGTCTTTGGATTTGCACATCTCACATTTATTTTCAGCTACCGCAATTCTTCTTTGCTCACAGAGCACAGCATCTTCTTTGATGCCTCCAGGTACTCAAAATGGGAACTGGAGAAGTAATTGGGGACGGAGAATGGACATGTATAAGTGTATAAGTTCAATAAACATTTATTAATTACCAAATTTGTGTGAAATACTATTCCAGATGGTTAAGATGCTGTCAAGAATCTTCTGAGTGGGTAGTTTCTTCTAGCTGGTACACATATAGCAGATATAACCAAGGAGAAAATGCTTCCTTCCCATGCTGCCTGGGGCCTAGAGAATATTTCTCATTGGGAGAAATTCCCTGGACTCCATTTTACGGAAGATTTTATGCCTGTTTACTAAGTGGCAACATCACCAGGCAAGGGCTCTTTTTGATGTCGCAGATGAGATAATTAAAATGCAGGACTACTTGAACCCCAGAATGGAGCAGAAAAAAAGTTGGAAATTTTCATATACTGTAATAGCAGTGAAACATCAGTGCAGATGAGGGAAAATGGAGGATACTTCAAGGTGTTTCTGAACACACAAGTCTGATAAAAATTCTTATGACTATAGTACCCAGATGAAAGAAAAAACAGTTATTTAGTGTACCATAAGAGGTTTCCGTGGAACTCCATGAGGAGAAGCACTGAATACTAAACATAGTATTAAGCCATGATTTCTGAAGTATTAGCATCATTAACCTAGGTGGGAGGGGGTGGAGTTTGTGGGAATTAGGAGGAGCCTGCATGAGGGTTGAACTCATCTGTGCATGGGGACAGAGAATGACTCTATTCATTTCTTTGCTTTTGTTATTTGCATTATTTTTGTGTCTTAAGTAGATGCCTTTGCTATTGGGTTTATAGTTTATATTATCTATGAATTAGAGTATTGTATAGGTGGAATTTGGGGCCATGGTCTTCACAGTTATTTGCCCAAAATAGGCCCTAGTGACCCTGAGAAAATTAGACTAGAGTTTTCAAAGACTTAAAGTATCCAGGCTTATGTGAGTTACTAAAGAATCTCTAAGACTTCCCTATTGTCCCAAAATTTGTGTGGGGGGGTGGGAGGGGAGTGTGGGTGTGTGTGTGTGGGTGTGTGTGTGAGCATCTCCCCAGTAGAAATTCTGAAAGCATCAGTCTCCAATGAAGCTGGGTGTTTGGTTACAGCTATCTTAAGTACCCTTTATAATGTTAGTAAGGCTTCTTCCTATTCTGTTTCTCATTGGCACATGATATCTTTCTTCATCACACCAATTAGAGGTTTCATTAGTTGTCCATCAAAAGAAAAAAAATGGAGAGAATTGGCCATGCTAAAGAAGAATGGAAAAATTTTTAATCCTTTCAGGGAGGCACAATGGTAAGATAACATATTATAGTAGAATGAGTACTGTAGCTACTTAGAGTCAGATCACTAGAGCTAAAGCTTGGAATTGCTACTTGCAATATGTGTTACCTTGGGCAAGCAATTCATATTCTCTGTCTTAGTTTTTGCATCTGTAAAATTAGAATACTGAAATAGTTAAGTGGCACCATAGAGAGAACACTAAACCTGGAGTCAGGAACATTATGAATTCAGTTCTGGCCTCAGACACTTACTAATTATACTGCCCTTGGTAATTCACTTAACCTTTCTGTCTGCCTCAATTTCCTTGTCTGTACAATGGAAATAATAGCAGTATACGCCTCTATAAGTAGCTGCAGGGTTAAAATGTTATAATATTTCAAAAGCATTTTACAAACTTAAAGCACTATATAAATGCTAGCTATTATAATGATTGTTGTTTTTGTTATTATTATTGTGATACCTCTACAATCCCTTCTAGTTCTATCCATATCATAGGATTCAAGATTATGTTTGAAAAAAATTTTTCTTTTTTTTTTTTTAAGCAATCGGGGTTAAGTAACTTGCTCAAGGTTACATGGCCAGTTATTTCTGGGTGTGGTGCTGAGTGTCTGAGCCCGGGATTCGATCTCCAGGTCATCCTGACACTGGAGCCGATGCTCTTACTCGCTGAGCCATCTGGCCACCCCTTGAAAACAAATTTTCATGTGAATTTCTATTAGGCAGACCAGATCTATGTAGAACCTGTAAAGATGTATAATAAGTCCCCCAAATAGTAGTTGCAATTTGTGAGTTTTTTTCCAGTTATCCAATATGAAATATGATATAAATATTTACCATACCTGAGATACATAGTTTGTGCTTGATGGGAAATGAGAAGATTGACATGCAAATAAGTTTACATTAGTAAAAGAAGCCTTCAGATCACATTAATCAGGCATTAAAATGCTTGGGAGTTGTGGACTAGTGGTGCCACTCTGACAGTCTTTTCAGTCTCTGTGTACTTATAACTCTCCAAACCAGAATTATAACTTGAACACAGTCTTGTAAGTGACTAATAAATTATCATTGAATTGAAATAAAGTTGGGAGGACCATTAGAGGTTGTTCACTCCCCTAATTTTAGTGATGAGGGTGGAGGTGAGTGTAGCGGCAAGCACCCCAAGCACGTCCTCAGGGTTTGCTGCTACCACAGGTTCTTGGATCTGCTTTGTTAAAAAAAAGCAACTCAAAATGGGTTAACAAGCTTACTTTAATCAGTCAGACATATATCGTTTACCTAGTTCAGGGGAAAAAGGTCAGCACCCCGAACCTCAAAGTATACAGGCAGAATTATCAAGACAGAAACAGATCAAGTAGACAGATTTCCAAACTGTCCAACCATTACATCTATACCCAGTCAACATCTGGGTTTCCACATCTGGGTTTTTCAAAGCCGGGGGACTCTCAACAACAGCTTCCCAGAATTCAGATCAAATCACAGAACACTTCTCAAAGTGAGTCCCAAAACAAAGCTACACATCAGGGCTTATATAGCCTTCTCCTGGCTCAGAGAATGTAACAACCTTTTGGACCCACTGGCCAATCAAAAAGTATCTACTGAAAAACAAGCCTCCCTCCCCAGGCTTCTGGTGCACTTTAGCCTAGGGACAGGGAAGATCTTTAAAATTTACATTCGCATTACAGTGGGAGATGTAGAATGAGATAATTTTACCAACCTTTCCAACAATATCTAGCCATCATAGATACTTCATAAATGCATAGAAGAGATAAATATTATGGAAATAGGTTAAGAACAGCTTCTTCACCACAGTTTCACTCTGTTGTCTTTTTTTTTTAGTTTTGAGAATGCAAATTCCTAGTGATATGTTCCTATCCAAAGCATATATCATAGAATTATAAGTGTGTGTGTTGTGTGTGTATGTGTATATAAATATATGCATATATGCATGTATACATATGCATAAGCACATAATCAAACTAGTTCAGAGGGTTGAAAAGTAAATCAGCAGGGTTTGAGAAAGGGTTAATCAAAATAATCTAAAGAAGAAGCAAAAAGCAAACCTTTTCTTGATCTAGTCTCTTTTAATTTCTTATGAAATCTGGCTAAAAGGAAGAAATTCTTAATCATTAAGTAAGGATTTTGACAAAGGAAAGGTAAAAAGTCTTCCACAACCATTGACCAAGAAGACTGACTGAAAAGAATATATCTTTCCATTGTAGGGGAAGAGGCTTACTAATCAAAACACCTGTAGTAGTTGGAGGGTCAGAGGATCATAGAGATTAGAGATAGAATCTCAGTTAATCAAATCCCTGTCTCTTTACAGATATGTTCACTAAGTTTGAGAAAGTGATTTGGTCATAGCTACAGATGTAGAAAATAGCAGAAATGAAATTTGAATCTAGGACCTCTGACTCCATACCCAGATCTCCTTTCACTGTATCTCACTGCCCAGAGTAGGAGGTAACCCTAGGGATAGTATATCAGGTGAGGATATTATGTAGCTATCCCCTTAAAAGGGTAAGGTTTATTAACCACAAAACTCTCCAAAGCATAAAAAGAACAGCTTGAGGAACATTTTAATACTACTTGTAGAGCCCCATGAACCACAGCATACTTAATAGGCAAGATGTTAGGTGATCGAGAAATTAACAATAGTTACGAAGCAGCTACCGTAGGTCATTGATGTGATCCCTACTGGGATTGGGGTGAACTTCCCCTTGTTGGAGTAAAAACTGAGAAAGTATTCTGGAAAAGATATGTGGAGAGGTACAACTCATCAATAACATTTTCAATAGAGACTGTTGGCAGTTGCACAGCATTGAACGACTAGTTTACATGTACTCTGCATATATACACTATTAGTATAACCTCATCATATGTATATTGTATTTTTATGCCTCTCCACTTTTTCTGAACACATGTTTTTCATACACGCATACATACATATTTATATATACATATATTTAGATAGATAAATAGATAGATACATGATTACTATGCATGTATGCTTACTATGCAAATCCACTCCTCAGTGAGAGTACAATATTGATGAGGTAGAGAACTGATTTTTTTTGGAGGGGGGGGGGGTTCTGATTTTTTATTATGTAGTTAATTCAACAAATGCCTTTGTAGTGAATTGTGAATTCCTGCTTTATTGATAAAAGCATATAAAGCAAGGGGAGACCATTAGCAATGGTTAAAGAGAATGTGGAGTCACACATAACCTAAAAATTAGGTTAACTAACTGGAGACTTAATTGAGTGAGGAGGTCCCCAATTATTATATAATAATACTAATCCTACTAGTTTATAATTATGATTTATAATTAATACTAATAATACTAATTACAATATTAATATATTGTAATACATATAGTAATTAAAAATTACTATTTATAAACTGTAAATAATAACTCACATTTATACAAAATGTTAAAATTTACTTGGCATTTTACTGCAAAATGACTGTATGAGGTAGGTCTTAGCAGATAGGGCTAAAACATAACAATGATTAGGAAAAGCCCTAACTGTAGGTGGAAAGAGGAAAAGAAACCCCTGCTTGGAATTGGGAAAGCAGAGTTTGAGTTCAGTGAAGAGTAACAAAGTAAAAAACAGTCAGACACAAGATGCTCTTCTGGCTTTACTATTAACAATGAATTTTCTTTTTTTTTAATTTTTTGGTCTTTATTAATTTGTTTAATTTTTGTTTACATGATTGAATTCAACAATTTCTTGAGTTTCAAATTTTCTCCCTCTCCTTCTTCCCTCCCCACCCCCCCATGGCAGAATACAATCAAGTATAGGATTTGCAAATAGTTTCACATTAGACATTAGTCAGGTTATAAAGAAGGATTGTATCGTATGGAATGAACAATAGCAAAAAGGAAACAAGACCAAACAAGAAAAAGACAAAGAGCAGGTAGTTTGCTTCAATCTGCATTCAAACTCTGCTCTTTCTAGTTTTTTCTCTGAATGTAGACATCTCTCTCCATCATGAGTCTTTTGGAGTTGACTTTTAACCCTGCATTGCTGTGAAGATCCCAGTCTATCAAAGTTCATCATCACATATGTGTTGTGTCTGTAATTGTGTACAAATTTCTTCTGGTTCTGCTCTTCTCACTCAGCATCAGCTTGTATAAGTGTCTCCAGGTAAATATGAAGTCCATCTGCTCTTCATTTCTTATAGCACAATAATATTCCATTACATTCATATACCACAACTTGTTTAGCCATTCCCCAATTGATGGTCATCCCCTTAATTTCCAAAACTTTGCCACCACAAAAAGAGCTACTATAAATACTTTTCTACATATGGGTAGATCCCACTTCTATGATCTCTTTGGGACACAACCCTAGAAGTTGTATAGCTGGGTCAAAGAGAATGAAATTATCATAGCCCTTTGGGCATAGTCTCAGATTGCTCTCTAGAATGGCTGAATCAATTCACAACTCCACCAACAAAGAATTTTCTTTACAATGGTTGACTGACTGACCATCTGATGTTTGATTTGGGTCAACTTTTTTTTTAATCCCTTGCCATTGTCAGAAGCTTCTCTTGTGAGGTTCGTCTTTGCCCTACCAATGTGTATCCTGATTCAAAGAAAAAAAATTAATCTATAACATAACTTTCTACCAGATGAGTGTTTCTTTTTTTTTTCTTTTTTTTAAGCAATTGGGGTTAAGTAACTTGCTCAACATGGCCAGTTATTTCTGGGTGTGATGATAAGTATCTGAGCCCGGATTCGATTCCCAGGTCATCCCGACCCTGGGGCCAGTGCTCTTACTCACTGAGCCACCTGGCCACCCCTAAGCAATTGGGGTTAAGTAACTTGCTCAAGGTTACATGGCCAGGTGTTGGATGAGTGTTTCTTTAGGAAATCTGGCTCTGGATTACAAAGCCTCATGTATGTTGTTTGCTATTGGAGTAAGGTATGGGGCAAGGAATGTCAGAAGAGGTTGCCAGTATTCTTGGTAAATGAGTCTCTTAAACTGTAGGATACATGAGAAATTGAAGATGAAAGCACAAACTTTAAGATCTGAGATATTCCTCAAGTGACTTTACCCTAGCTGTTACATTTTTCATTCCTGAAGTTGATTAGAAATTTGGTGTAGGCTCTGAGGGAGGTGCTACTCCTGGTAACCCAGGAGTCATTTAATGGGGCACTGTACAAGGAAAGAGTCAGTGGGACTGAACACATGTGATTTAAAGAAAGCAAATTGAAGGGAAGGGACCAATAAGCTTTCGGAACTATACCCAAGAAAGACTTTGAGAACCATTCATCGATAAGGATCATGGGAAGCTTCAGCCAAGAAACTGCTGCCATAAGGGAGGAGTCTTAAGTTCCAGTTTCCCTTGCACTCCAGGAAGTCCCACAAGCATTTTTTTCAGAGTTAACTATAATCTGCCAACACTACCTCACTAGAAGCATTTGGAATTAGAGTGTCATGACAGGCAAGGCCCATTGGTGAAGTGAATTTGATAAATGGAGCCTGTGTGAGGTTGAGTATGTTCTTTTCACTCAAACAGCCTGTTAGCAAATAAAATGTTTTGGATGCCCCTTGGAGCTATTCTATTTAGAAATGGAAGGTTTTTCTCCCAGCAGAGAATCACCAGTCAAAGAAAAAAGATGACTAAATTTTAGAATTGGTGTTTGTGTATTTGTTCAGATTTGGGCTTAGAAATGTAAATCTAGTGAATGTTTAATTATAAACACATACATAAATATACACATATGAATGCATATATGTGTATACATAATAACAGTAGCTCACAGATATAGTCATTCATAGTTTAGAAATTTCTTTTAACTAAATCTCACAGATATATATGAAGTCAAATTTGCCTATTTGATGTAGTTGATAGGGTATAGTAGATATGATGATATCCTCAGGATAAGGAGACTGCCTTAAAACTCTACCTTTAATGAATGCTGTGTGACCATGGAGAAATCACTTAACCTTTAAATGCCTCAAGGACTGCCAACAAAAAATATACCTTTTTTAATTTGCATTAGTAGTCAATTTCTTAAAAAATATTCCTCACACCAAAGAAGTCAGAGACATAGTCCCAAAAGAAAAATAGCATCTCTATTTTACTTTATGTATTAATAATACTTCAAACACTTGTGTATAGCTGTCTGTACCCAGAACTTCTTTTTTCTGGCACTTCGGGGGAGTTATTTTCACCTGTGAATCATTTGCCTTCTCTTACATTCTTCTTCCCATGTTTTACCCGCTACTCTATGCTACATGACTTGGAAGTTATATCCATTCAGAGACAAAAAGGAACAAAAGTGAAGGGAAGGTTCATTCATTCATTCATTCATCCATCCATCCATTCATTCATTTATGTATTTACTCACTTATTTATTTATTTTTACTTGACAGAGTATGTATACTCTAGCCCAAGACAGTTTTGGGATTGAATATCCCAATAGCCTTAGGTACCTGGTGTGCTGGAGTCTACTGCTACTCTGTTCTGAGTCACAGTATCAAAAATATGTACTTTCATTACCATCAAGCCACCATTAGGTAGAGACCTCCATTGCCACCAAACTTCTTTTTTTTTTTCCTTGTGGAGGGCAATTGGGGTTAAGTAACTTGCTCAAGGTTACATGGCTAATTTGTGTGTGTGTGTGTGTGTGTGTGTGTGTGTGTGTGTGTGTTAAGTGTCTGAGACCAGAACCAAACTTGGGTCCTCCTGACTCTGGGGCCAGCACTTTACTCACTGCGCCACCTAGCTTCCCCAACCAAACTTCTTAACCAGCTCCAGAAGAGTCATTTGGAAAACTCCTTCATTTAAAACTATATAGAGGGTGAATCTGCTCATCCCTACTATCAAAAGGCTTTGTCACCTCTAACTGTCCAGTATCTAGATCTCAAAGTCAGTGCCATGTATGTATACTTAGCCTACTCCATCCTGTTACATTGAAGCATATGGGAAAAGCCACAAGTCCCCAGACCTCTACAGTCTTGAAGTATTCAAATACTAGGTCTCTCACTTCCCTTAACCAGCTTTTACTGCCTAGTTTCCAATTCCCCATGTGAAGCACAACAGCCAAGAGCAGAGATCCCTTCCTCTGATAGGTGCATCCCAGAGACCATGCTGCTTTAACTCTTAAACACAGTAGGGTTTTAGTGGGGGATGAAACATTTGCTTTGTCATTGTTCCTTAAGAAAACCTCAGCCTTGTTATCTGTCATGCTAATTTTTTTACCTAATTACTACCTGGGTTTTTGATCTGTCCCAAACTAAACAAAAACATAAATTCTCCTTCATGTGTTTTTTTTTTCCCTTCAATTAGAATGTGAATTCTAACTCATTGAAAGTAACAGTTATGTTAATTACCTATCTCTATCTCCACACTTAATATCATGCTTGGTACATCCTAAGCTCAAATTTTATTCCATTTCATTCCCAACAGGATGTCATTTGGGAGTAGTGCCTCAAACACTGGAACACATGGGACTCTAATGTGTGCTAACCTATGCAGGCAAGTTCCCACTATGTATCATACTGGGCCATCTTGGGAAAAGTCAGGAAATAAGTTAAATATAAATTCAGTCAGGAACCTGAGGACCTAATGTCCTGATACTGATTCAGAAGGGCATACATATTTCTCTCTTCCCTAATTTTGTTAAAGGAAAAACTAAACCTATACTACTTCATCATTAAATTTTTAAGATTGTAAGCATCAGCTACATGATCCTTCTTCCCATGGCCAATATACATTGATTTCCTTCCTTTCCCTTCTCATTGCTACAATTCATAGTCATCAACTGCTAAGGCAAAAATTTAACTCCTATCCCCTACTGTCATTACTCTGTATTATTACTCCCAATTCATCTCAGTTCTATTCCTTATGAATCTCTTTTCTGGTATGTCCTTCTCTCTCACTGTGTCCTTAAGACCACATATTTACTATTAAAAATACCTTCTTATCTCAGGATCTGAAAGTCACAAGGGATCTCTACAGTCATTTATTCTAATCTATACATAAAGAAAATTCTCCCATAATAATATAACTACCGATTAATTGACCAAACTTTGCTTGAAGACATTTAAGGAAGAGAAATACACCACTTTAGAGGCAAGCCCTTTAACTTTGTAACTACTCTAATTCTTTTTCTTTAAATTTATATATTTACTTTTAGTTTACAACATTCAGTTCTACAATTCCTTGAGTTTCAAATTTTTCCCCTCCCCACCCTATGGCTGCATGTAATCAAATATAGGATCTACAAACACCTTCCCATGAAACATTACTCAGGTTGTAAAGAAAGATTATAGCAAATGGAGTGAACAATGAGAAAGAAGAAACAAAACAAAAGAGAGAGAGAGAAAGAGAGAGAGAGAGAGAGAGAGAGAGAGAGAGAGAGAGAGAGAGAGAAAGAGAGAGAGAGGGAGAGAGAGAGTAGTTTGCTTCAGTCTGCATTCAGATTCTGTAGTTCTTCATCAGGATGTGGATATCCCTGTCCGTCATGAGTCTTTTGTATTTGTCTTCTAACCTTGCATTTCTTAGAGGACCCCAGTCTATCAAAGTTAGTCATCACACATAGGATGTGTCTGTAATTGTGTAGAAAGTTCTCCTTGTTCTGCTCTCCTCACTCAGCATCAGTTTATATAAGTTTCTTCAGGTAATTAAAAAGTCTGTCTGATCCTCATTTCTTATAGCACAATAGTCTTCCATTACATTCATAAACCACAACTTGTTTAGTCATTCCCCAATTGACGGGCATCCCCTTGATTAACAATTCTTTGCCAGCACAAAAAGAGATGCTATATATATTTTTGTACATACAGGTCATTTTCCCACTTCTATAATATCTTTGGGTTACAGCCCTGGAAGAGTTATTACTGGGTCAAAGGGTATGCACTTATTTACAGCCCTTTGGGCATAGTTCTAAATTGCTCTCCAGAATGGTTGAATGATTTCACAACTCCACCAACAATACATTAGTGTTCTGATTTTTTCACATCCTCTACAGCATTTATCATTTTCCTGTTCTGTCATCTTAGCCAATCTGACAGGTAAAATGAGGTACCTCATAGTTGTTTTGATTTGCATCTAATCAATAGTGATATAGAGCATTTTTTTCATATGCTTATAGTTACCTTTAATTTTTTCCTCTGAAAAAATGCCTGTTCATATCCTTTGACCATTTATCATTAGGGAATAACTTGTATTTTTTTTTGCTTTTTGGAGGGCAATTGGAGTTAAGTGATTTGCCCAAAGTCACACAGCTAACATTTGTGTTAAGGATCTGAGGTCAGATTTGAACTCAGGCACTCCTGACTCCAGGGCGAGTACTCTATTCACTGTGCCACCTAGTTGTGCCAATGACTGGTATTATTATAGATTTGACTCAGTTCTCTGTATATTTTAGAAATGAGGCCTTTATCAGGGACACTTGTAAAAATTCTTTCTAAATTTAACACTTCCCTCTTAATCTTGGTGACATTCACTTTATTTGTACAGGAACTTTTCGATTTCATTTCATTAAAATTACCAATTTTGTATTTCATAATACTCTCTAACTTTTTTTTGGTCATAAAAATTTCCCTTTTCCATAAATCTGACAGGTAAACTATTCATTGCTCTCCCAGAAGTATCAGCTCTTATACCTAGATCATGCCCCCATTTAGACTGTATTTTGGTATACAGTGTAAGATATTGGTCTATGCCCAGTTTCTGTCATACTATTTTCTAGTTTTTCTGGCAGTTTTTGTCAAATAGTGAGTTCTTATCCCAAAAGCTTAGGTCTTTGGTTTTATCAGACAGGAAATTACTGTAGTCATTGACTGTTCCATGTACTCTATTCCTCAGTCAGTACCAAGTAATTTTGATGACTGCTGTTTTATAATGCAGTTTAAAATCTGGTATATCTTGGCCACCTTCCCTAGCATTTCTTTTCATTAATTCCCTTAATATTCTGGACCCTTTGTTCTTCCAAATGAATTTTGTTACTATTTTTTCTAGATCTATAAAATAATTTTTGGTAGATGGATTAGTATGGCACTAAATATGTAAATTAGTTTAGGTAAAATTCTCTTTTTATTATGTTAGCTTGACCTAGCTATGAGCAACTCGTTTTTTTCAATTATTTAGATATGACTATTTGCATGGAAAGTGTTTTGTAATTGTGTTCATAAAGTTCCTAGGTTGGTTTTAGTAGGTAGATTCCCAAATATTTTATAATGTTTAAAACTACTCTAATTCTTAAGAATATTATGGGAAATTTGGGGAGGCTTTTAGCTTTTTTTCTTTTTGTTGTTCTCCTAGAAACTAGATCTAAATGTGCCTCCTTGAAACTTTTGCCCAATGATCCTGGTTCTTTTTTTTTTTTTTTAAGCAATCAGGGTTAAGTAACTTGCTCAAGGTTACACGGCCAGTTTTTTCTGGGTGTGGTGCTGAGTATCTCAGCCCGGATTTGATCCAGGTCATCCCGACACTGAAGCCCGTGCTCTTACTTGCTGAGCCACCTGGCCTCCCCGATCCTGGTTCTTCTTATGGGGACAAAGAGAACAAGTTTAATCTCTCCTTCACATGATAGTACTTAAGACACAAGGTACTAATGCATTATTGGTGGGGTTATTAACTGATACAACCATTCTGGAGAACAATTTGTAGATATGCTCAAAGGGTTAGTAAACTGTGCTTACCCTTTAATCAAGCAGTTCTACTACTAGAGCTGTAACCCAAAGAGATGATGAAATATTAAAAAGGACCCACATGAGCAAAAATATTTGTAGCAGCTCTTTTGTGGTGCCAAGAATTGGAAAATGAGGGGATGAGGGGATGCCCATCAACTGGGGAATGGCTGAACAAGTTGTAGTTTATTAATGGAATGGAATAATAACGTGCTATAAGAAATGATGAACAGGCAGTTTTCAGGAGAAAACAAAAACAAAACAAAAAAATAAAAAACTGGAAAGACTTGCATGAATAGATGCTGAGTGAAGTGAGCAGAACCAGGAGAACATTGTATACAGTAATAGCAACATTGTGTGATGATCAACTTTGAATTACTTAGATCTTCTCAGCTATACAGTAATATAAGACAATTGCAAAAGACTAATGATGGAAAATGCTATCCACATGCAGAGAAAAACAAACAACTATGGAGTCTGAATGCAAATCAAAGCATGGTATTTTTCTGTTTATTGTTTTGTTTTTCTTTCTCATGGCTTTTCCCTTTAATTCTGATTCTTTTTTCACAACATGACTAATGTGGAAATATGTTTAATATGATTGTATATGTATGACCTATATTAGATTGCTTTCTGTCTTTTGGAAGGTAAAGGGGAGGAAAGAAGAAGAAAAATTGGAACTCATATCTTATAAAACTATCTTTACATGAAATTTGATAAAATAAAATACTATTAAGTGTGTGTGAGGGTGGGAGAGACACATGGTATGTCCAAAGTCTTCATGTTATTTAGGCTTAAAGTCACACTAAGAATTTTGGGACAATATTTAAAGACAACTATTATTCTATTGCAGTCTTTTTCCCGCCTCCAATCCAAGCATGTCCTATACCTCCAAGCTACTATAATATGTCATAGATTCAAAGCTCTTCCCAATTCTGTTCACTGTTCTCTGAATGTTCTCCAGGCTGCCATTATTCTTATCAAACTGTGATTCCTAGAGGTAACCGCTGCATTCCAGATGAGATATGATGTCAACTCCCTATTTTTATAACTATGCCAGAATTAAAGCAATCTAAAATCCAATTACCTTTTCATCTACCTCATGATACTGCTATGTCATATTGCACTTTTAGTACATGGAAACTAGATCGTTTTCAAGACAATAGCTGTCTAACCATGACTATATCATTTTGTACTTATGAAGCTGATTTTCCCTCAATGTTCCCATAATTTCCACTCTTGTCATTGGTTACTTTTTGTTAGTGAAAATTAGATCCAGAATACAATGTTATTATTATTATTTTTTTTTTTTTGCTTTTTGGTGGGGGGGAGGTAGGGCAATTGGGGTTAAGTGACTTGCTCAAGGTCACATGGCTACTTTTCACATTAAGTATCTGAGGCCATATTTGAACTCAAGTCCTTCTGACTTCAGGGCCAGTGCTCTATTCACTACACCACTTAGCCACCCCTAATGTTAAAAATATTAATAACTACGCTACTTTTGGTAAAAATTTCCAGCAAAGTCTGGATAATTCAAAAGCGAGTTAGTAGTTTATCATGCCACTGAGACAAGTTTGTGATTTGATTTCCAAATTATTTATCAATTTCCTCTTTCGTTCCAGGTTGTCTGCAATATAAGCCAAAGACAAAATCATTTCTCTGTCTCCTTCATTGGACCTTAACTTAAATACTCTCCACCATTCTTCTTTCTCTATGGCACCTGTATTTTTCACACAGATATATCTTCTTAATATACAAGGCTACCATACTGCTTCTATAAGGTATACTGATCCAAAATCATAGTTCTGTCAAGGGTTTCAGCTAATCGATTATAATACTACAAATAAAGTCAAATTGAAATTTTGCTTTAAGAGCACTAGTTTTATTTTCTCATTCATTGATTTAAATTTAGGCATTGGTGTTTAGACACTTAAGGTCATTTTTTTTGCTACTAGCTTTTTCTTTGATTTTGTGTCTCATGGATGCTGGGTGTCTCACTGATATTCTCCCCCCACCCTTTTTTTGTGGTTACTATATATACTATGCATAATATATTTATATATGCTATACAAATTGGGGATATAGATAAGTAGTATTCTACCTCTCTCTCTATTTCTTAATTTATATCCTTTAAATAGATTAGCAAGACACCTGACAAATACAGTCTTCCTGGCCTTTATTAGTTATATTCAATCTATTGCCAGGAATCTGTCAACTCCATATTTTAAGCTGTGATATAAAAATCCAAATTCATCCCATTCTTAGGCACCACCTTCTTAGCCAGCTGTTCATTTCCAAAATTATTTTTTCTCTTCTGCATCTCTTGTCTTCAATTGTCAATGATGAAAACATGCACACACCTATGGCCCTATGGTTTTTCTTGCCTAAGAATTCATAATTACTAGCAATACCTTATATGTTCCTCTTATAAGTGTTCTTTGTGGTCCTGTGAGGCACCAGAAATGGGTCATTGTCACACGTTTTTTTATCAAAAAAGACTTATCAGAGTCATAAAATGGTCTCTTTTATGTCTTGGATGTGTGTCTCCCACCCCCATTGCCCCCTCCCCTCTACACATACACACACACACAGATACACATGCACAGAAGATAAAAAAGACACCTCTTTTATTGTTTTCTGTTTGATAAATAGTAATAGCTGGGTAAGCAACTCCTACTATTATTCATTTGACCTCTGCCTCTAATTCAATTATCTCTCACCTGATAGCTTCCTTGATTCTATTATGTCATGCTTGGAAGGACAAGCAGTTTCATCATCAAATAGTTCAACTCTTGCCTCTTCAGGAAGAATCTCAAATATCTTTTTTTTAAGAGCTCTACTACAGCTGTCCTTTTCATCTTTGTAACACCCTTCCATTCACCATCATCCTGATAAGTCTCACTTTTCATTCTTAACATCCTTAACAAATCCTTTTCTTTCCCATTGAATTGTTATTTTTTTTCTTTCAGGGACCCTTAATTCTCCCTAATAACCTGGAGTCAGAGAGATATTATATGAGACTCTTCATATTCGTCTATAAGAAGAAAATAATCTACCCTTAGAATACAGATAGCAGTCACATGATTCAGAGATATATACAAACATACAATCTCAGAGCAAGCCATTGCACAATTTCTCCTTACTCTCCATAATAGTTTAGATTTATAACTCTATTTCTTGCAGCTACAACCATCTTCTTCTCACACTCCATCCATCTTCTTGTGATTAGAGAAAACTGGCTTTCCATGAAAATATTATAATTCTTTTTTACCCTTCCAGCACCTCTCATCCCTTATCTCATACTCCAAACAAAATGTGGCAGGAAAAGGAATATGTATTCTCCTTGTTCCTCACCACCACTTCTATATAATTTGCAAGCATCTATCATCACACTCAGCTATTTATTCACCTTTGTGTTTCATTACATTGATCTATATCACCCCATTCTGAAACGCCCATGTTGTAGTCATCTACAACGCCCAAGTTCCCCTTCCCTTTCTCAAAATGTCTAAATAGACTTCCTTTTCACCTCAACTCCTGATTTCATACTTCACTACTTGAATATTCATGCTATGATTCCCATTTTATCTACCTTCTTAATTCTCACGAACTCCATTTTTGTTCTACCTTATCTATACCCAAACACGTTTATATCTATTTTGATCAGTTACAAATTCAAATGGAAGAATGTCAACCTGTGCCTTCCATTGTTGCCCTGAGGTTGAATTATAATTTTGACTTTCAAAAAGTCTAGCTCTTACCATCTATCCTATTGGGGGCAATGTCTAGACTCACAAGCCTTGCCACCTGACCTATGAGTTAATAGAAACTCCACTGGGCTTTAGATTTTCCCTACAACAGCACTCTACTATATGTTTTCATTCCTATTAGAATGTAAACTCCCCATAGGTAAAACTTGTCCTACTTTTATATATGTGTGTTCACCACTTAGTTGAATAATTAGCAGGAAGTAAAAACTTAGTAAATTATTTTTCACTTATTTTCTTCATTTATATCCTTGACCTCACAATTAGCTGAATTTAATTTCTTTTATTTATGTGCGCACACACACATATACACACAAACACACATTTCCAGAAAGCATTCTAACATCCCTTTCTCTAATCATTTTCTTCTATTCTTCCTTATTTCTCTATGTCTTATTTTTCCTATTCCTATTGTAAGTTTATACCATGACCTACACTCACTCTAGTACTCTACTTTCTCTATCCATCAGTCAATTCACAATTACTTATCAAGTGCCTACTTAGCAGCCAGGCATTATGTTAATTACTAATATATAAGGAAAAGCATAAGGGTGTCCTTTTCTCAAGGACCTCTCAATCTAAAGGGGGAAACAATATGCAAATAACTATGTAAAACAAGATATATCCAGGCTAATTTGGATGCATACTCTTAGGGAAGGGACTAAAACTAAGAGATATAAGGAAAGGTTTCTTGTAGAAAGTTGGATTATACTTGGGACCTGAAAGAAACCAGGGGAGCCAGGAGGCAAGGGTGAAGATAGAAAGCATTCCAGGTTTGGGGAACAGTCAAAGTGAATACCCAGTTTAGGGAATGGAATGATTTCAAGGAACAACAAGACCAGTGCTACTGGATCATGGAATATGCCAGGGGATGAGGAGAGTCGTTAAGTTTAAGAAAAGTGTGATGGGTGTGGGGTAGGACTGACTTTGAATGACAAACATAAAATTTCATATTTTATCCTGAATGTGATAACAAGTCATAGGAGTTTATTGATGTTTATGTGTGGAAGAAGGAGTAGAAATTGTTGATCACATTAGTTAGAAAGAGCACTTTAACCTTGTGTGGAAGATGGACTGGAATGGGGAGAAACTTGTGACAGGGTTGCTGACAAGTAAGCTCTTTTTAAAAGTCCGTGAGTCAAGTGATAAGTGCCTGCATCAGAGTGGTGACAGTGTCAGAAGAGAGAAGGGGAATATGTGAGATATATTAATAAGGTAAAATCAACAGGCTCTGACAATAGATTATATACAAGAGATAGGGTGATATTGAGAGAGAATGAGGAATCAAAGTTATAGCAAGATGTGAGCCTGGGTAGCTGTGATGATGGTAAAATCAACAGAAACAGGGCAGTTAGAAAAAAGGAGGAAATTGGAAGGAAATGACAGATCCAATTGTGGCCAAATTCAGTTTAAGATGACTACAACACATCTAGTTTGAGATGCTCAACAGATAGTTGTAAATGTAAGATGGGAGGTCAGCAGAGGTATTAGAGTAGGATAAGTATATTTGAGAATCATAATCATAGAGATAATAATTGAATCTGTGTGAGTTGATAAGATCACTAAGTGAAATAGTATAGAGGGAAAAAGAGAAGCAGGATCAGAGCAGAGCTATGTGGGATACTTATTGTTAGCAAAAGTGACTTTGTTGAAGATCCAACAAAGGTGACCTAGAAGGAGTGGTCAGCTAAGTAGGAGGAAAACCATTCTATATCTCTATCTAGCTCTATCTTTCTCTTGTCTCTTTTTCTCTATCTCTCTGTCTGTATCTCTATGTATCTCTGTCTTTGTTTCTGTCTTTCTGTCTGTCTCTCTCTGTGTCTTTCTCTCTCTCTGTCTCTCTTTCTTTCTCCCTTGCTTTAAAGTACAATGTGGTGCACGAGGGTTCAGTTCCAAATCTGCCACTTAATACCTATGCAATCTTTGGAAAGTAACTTTTCTGGCTCTGAGTTTCTTCAACTGCAAAATTAAAGAGTTCAATTAAATGAAGCCTACCCTCAGATTGTCCAAGCTATAGATATATAATCCTATGATTAGATTTGAAGAACTCCAAGCAGATACAAAGTTCCTGGTTTTCAGGATTAGCAGCATTGTATATAGATAGGTCTTCATGCTGTTAATCTGCACCTTATTGACATCTATTGGTTTCTATTTGTGTTTCTATTGGTGTTTATGGCTCTCATTATTGTGATTTTTCTAAGATAATCGAATTCCATGTTTTGTGGCCATTTGGAGTCATGAGAGAATTTATTGATGATAAATAGATAAACTCTCTAGAATAGATGTGATTTACATTCTTCAGTCTGAAATCATAAAAAAAAAACAGGCCAATCTCTTACATTTACATAATTTTTTGTGTAGCTCATTTTCTTATCTGCAATGGTTGTCCAAGATGTATTTTTCATGATTTAAATCAGTAGGCTGCCCATCCCTATGCATATTGTAAGAAGAGGAAAATACATCCATTCTTTATCTAATTGTGTTTTTCTTTTCCTCTTTTTTCTTGTTTATTTTGTTTTGACTTTGTACATCTCTAGGTCAAACTTTATCTTTTTTATTCTACTCATGCGTCTCATTGACAAAGTGAAGTTTCCACCTCTTTATGACCTACTATATTCTTCCAGTAGGATTTAAGGTTAAACATTCATTACCCCATAGGAAACATAGTGATGAGCCTCTCCAAATTTAGCTCCACAAGTCTTCAGTTGATTGTCATTTTCTGGTGCTCCAGCACAAGATATTTAGATGTATGAATGCGTATTTCAATATTACATTTGCTTCACATATCTATGATCTTTTTTGATGTGGGTATTCTCACCATCTGCATTAGTTTTAACCTCTACCTACTACATAATTTTCCTTTATGATTTCTGCCTAAACATTCATCACTCTAGAAAAATGATGATAATGACAATGATAAATCTCTCCAAAATTCACTTCAATAGCCTTCAGATGGCTGACATACATCACCAGGTCCTATTTGAAAAATTTCTAGCTTGGTAGAACCAGCCAGAGTTATATGTGACTAGCTAAGCCTTAAAGAAGCCAGTCTCTTCTATGTCAAAATAAGACATTAGAAATATAGACTTTCACTGAAGACAAATCTCTCTCTCTCTCTCTCTCTCTCTCTCTCTCTCTCTCTCTCTCTCTCTCTCTCTCTCTCTCTCTCTCTCTCTCTCTTCCTCTTTCTTTGTCTCTCTCTCTCTGTCTCCGTCTGTCTCTGTCTCTGTCTCTTTGTCTCTGTCTGTCTTTGTCTGTCTCTCTGTCTGTCTGTCTCCCACACACACACCTTCCTTTGTTTGGAACACATCTAATGTCAGCTCTCCACTGGGTGGACTTGCAAGAAGGACTGTTTCCCTTTCATCCCTTTCCAGGAGTAGTAATGGCAGCTACATATGAATGACATTAAGAAAATGAGCTTCCTTTGGCAACCCATAGAGTACATATCAGATATAAACTGACATATAATTAGGTGATTTATCTCAGGAAGAGCTGCCACTTTCTGCTTTGTGTATCTTTTCCTGAGCACAAGCAACCAATTAGCAGTACTGAGAGATGAGATTTTTTTTTTGTCCTTGTTGGCTACATTGTGATCTCAAGATGTTCTCTTCAATTTGGGTGCTGGTTGTTTCTTGCAAATACACATTTTGCAAATGCGCATCTACAGAGAAGATGAATTCAAAATTGTAGAGAGTATAAACCGAGTATACCTGACTGCTCTGAATATATGGATACTGAGTGAGTTGCTTCAGTCATCATTTTTACTTTCTATTTAATTTTATTCTAACAATAATCTTATAAGATAGTTACTATTTATATCCCTGTTTTACAAATGCTAAGACTAAGGCTAAGAAAGGTTAAATGAGGGGACAGAGCGAAGATGGTGGAGTAAAAGAAGGGATGTGTTCAATCTCTCCCCAAAATACTCCCAATACCCAACAGGAAAGTGTGTGTGGGCAGGGGTGGGGGGAGGATAAGAGAAGAGGAAATGATAGAAGGAAGGGCAAATTGGGGGAGGGGTAATCAAAAGCAAGTACTTTTGATGAGGCATAGGGTCAAAGGGGAGAATGGAATAAATGGAGGACAGGATAAGATTGAGGGAAAAACAATTTTTCACAAAATGACTGTTATTGAAATGTTTGCATGACTGCACATGTATAACTTATATCAAACTGCTGGCCTTCTCAGTGAGGGTGGGTGGCGAGGGAGGGAGGGAGAGAATGTAGAACTCAAAATTTTAAAAACAAATGTTAGAGTTTGTTTTTACATGCAACAGGGAAATATAATATACAGGCAATGCAGTATAGAAATCTATCTTGCCCTACAGGAAAATAGAAGGGAAAAGGATAAGAGAAGGGTTAGAGTGGTGATAGAAGAGAGAGTAGTTTGGGGGAAGAGGTAATCAGTATGCATGCTATCTTGAGGCAGAGAGAGGGGAGAGATGTTGAGAAAATTTGGAACTTAAAATATTGTAAGGTAAATATTATAAATTTAAGATTAATTAATTAATAAAAAGAAAAAAATAAGAACTTATCGAAAAAATTTTAAAAAGAAAAGAAAGGTTAAATGATTTCTGAATGTCTTACTGCTAGTGTTTCAGGTAGAATTTGAACTCCCCAGTCTTCCTAACTCAAAATCCAACACTATCCACTGGGTTGCTTGTTCTGTAATGAAAGTTAAATACCCATTCAGCAGTTCCATGAATCAAATTACTTTTAAATACTCACCTCCAGAGAGAGTAGAATAAGATTAATGGGAGCTATTACATGTTTTGGGCATTTTCTATATACTCTCATTGGTTTTTTTTGTATTTTCAGTATTTCTCTAGTAGTGGGGGAAATTAATAGCAATCACATGCCTATATTTTGCACATTGACTGACTTCAAGATATCCTAACTATGATACATAGGAAAGTTTACTTAATTGATTCTTCCTAAGACTAAGAACAATGAGACAGAGTACAAGAATGGTCTGATTTCATAACTTTTAGGATAAACCTCAATTTCCCTTAACTTAGAACTTAAGACCTTTGGGGGTGATCAGAGTCCCTTGGGTTGTGGTAGGCTCACATATGTATGTACATATACATAATGTATATGTGTATATATGTCTATATTGGTCTGTACACATAAACATACATAAAAATAGATATAGAGAAGAAAATCCACCACTTTCCCAAAGTCTTATACAGTTACATGTTGAATCCAGGATTGAAATTCTTATCTTCCTACTCTAAATATAATACCTTCCCTACTATACCATGTCACATCACTTGCAACCAATTGAAATCTGTTACTAAATTGCATTATGAAATCATCCCTGGATCTGAGACTTAATTTAATTTATTTTAATGGAACACACAACAAGTGATAACTTTTTAATATCAGTAACCTCTAGGATGTATAGGTGTGAAATACCATACTGCATCATTGTTTAGGTTTATATTTCATATAAATAGAATCATTATTTGGCAGAGATACAGATAATTCAATGAGAAATCTCCTTCCCAGGTTTTTGTAGAGAATGAAAAATTAGGCAAAAGGCATATTAAGGAGATGATTCAGAACTTCTCATCTTTTTTCAACAATTGAAATATTGGGTAGAACCTGAGTTAACCTAGCTGCCTTGATAATGCTTTTTTTCCTTTTAATTTGGAATATAACACACTTCATGATTAGTGCCTTCTTTTTATGAAACTCAAAATTTTGTTACTTTCAGCAAAAGGAAACCTCTAGGCTAAGGATCAGAAATAAGCTCCTAGTATTTTACTGATATTCCTGTACTTCACTTAAGTAATTTCCCCAAGCAGCTGGGATTTAGTCAATGTTCTAAGTTATAATTAAATGATAAATCTTCACATGGATGACATCCAATACCAAATATGTCAGTTGCATTGAAGTAGAATAGGGCACAAGATACATTTACCTAGGAAAATGATTCCGCTTTGGAAAACCATATTCTCTTGTCAGAAGCCAGATGACAAGAAGTTGGCATTGCACAGTCAATAACAAAAGACTCTTCAGTGGCTCATAATGCATCATTCACACTCTGCATATATGCAGTTTTGCTGAAATAATAGATGCTTGTTATACTACTTGACATTTCAATATTGGTAATTCCTATTCCCACTGTCCAGCTAGGCCCAGCCTACCCATTCAAGTAGAATGACACAAGGTACAAATGAAAAGAACATTTTCTCTTAGTGTGTTATTAATACCTCTCTTATAATGTGTGTCACATTTTTTCCTTATGGTAGATCATCCTATATGCATGCCAAGAGAGAAAGGTAGCAAGGCAAAGTAAATAGAGTTCTAGACTTCGAATCAGGAAGACCTGGGTCCAAATTCCACATCAACACATGAAAGCAGTGCGACCCTAGACAAGCCATTTAACCTTTCCCTGTTCCAAAGTTTCCTCATATGTAAAAATGAAGTAGGACAAGATGCCTTCTAAGTTTCCTTCCCGCTCAGATTCCTAGACCTATAATCCATTGCCCCTACTATAAGTTCATTGATGGCAAAGACTCTAATTGAGGGTGTTCAAAAATACTTTACCGAATGAATGTTGATGGATAAGATGAATTAATTCAGATGCTGAAATGCATTGTTTTAAAGGAATTCCAATATCATGTAGATGTGGTTGGTAATTACACCCAGCCTTGAGATTTTCATACACTTCTCAGTTTGTGCTTTTATTTTAGTATTCAAAGGGACTTTAGTAATCACCTGTTTATACATAAATAAATTGAAATCCAGAGTTGATAAATGATTTTCAGAAAGTAATAAATGGAAAACCCAGGATCAAAAATCAAAATTTCTAACAAAATTAGGGCAATAAAGAAAAATTTAAAAATATGTGTTTACCCAAGGAGATTTAATTAACTCTTTCCATTATCTTACCCTCTTCCAACGTTTGTTACTTTATCTACAGCTATTCTCTCCTGTAGATGTTATCTGTAAATGTGATAACCATATTGTCTATGCCTTCATTTAAGTCATGAGTATTAAGATGAGCCTTCTGCTCACTCATGTTTGCTATTTATATTCATATTCATCACAATTCTGGGATCCATAGCTTTCATCATATTCTCTCTCTGTCTAGAAAAATTCTTCCTCCCTTTAGATGTTCCACAGGCCACCTTACATTCTCCATTCCCAAATATTCCAACCCATATTGACCTCCTTTATTTACACTGGCTTCCTTACAGCACTTATAGTATCATTTATCCATTCTAACTTTTAGTTACATACTCCAATGATTGAATGAATATATGATTTCATCAATGTCTGTTTGTCTTCTAATGTTATCTTCACATAACTCCTCCATATAGAATCTGCAAAAAATGTGTTGGAGACTGGTAATATTTTAATATCACACAAGTTCTGATATAAACATTTACTATTCCTTACCATCAATAAAGAACTGACGCAACTCATTATCTCTTCATATATCTTCTGGAGGATTTGGTTTTGATTTTGGTTTTTGTCAGTTCTTAACTGGTAATATGCTACAGTCTATTTATGCCACCACACATCTATATATTCATTCCCCTTTGGTTTGCATGTAATCTTTGCCTTTCTTAGGTTATGGTGTTGTTTGCTTAAGATAACAATATCAATTATATATTATATTGTTATCTTTGTATTTTTACTTATGTAAATATCTTATTCTCAAAAAAAAGTCTAATGTAACTTTCCTTCACAAAGAATCTTCAGACATTATATATTGCTGATAGAATCAAACACACATTTTTCTGCCTAATCATATAAGGTTTCAAATTATCTTTTCTAGGCTTATTTCAAATTATTTTCATTCATGTACTATATATTCCAACTTTATTAGATTTCTAAGTATTCCCTATCCTTAACTTCCCATCTCTGTTCATTTCTGTGTTTGTTACCTCATTCCTGAAATGCATATCATTCATTTTCACTTCCTAATACCTATTCTCTTTAAAAGATCTATTTGACATCTATGTCAACCAAAGTTCTCCCATGTTCATTTTCCCACTTATGCTCACTCTGAATTGAAATTGTTTTCTCCCTTTTCATATTTCCAATAACTCAATTTGGTTCTCTTTTGTCCTAAACACATTCAAACTTCTGGTATTTGTAAAATAATTATCTAATGTGATTCTTATAATGAAATAGAAGAGATTTTTTTTAAACTTAATTTGAACATAACTTTGTAAACAATAGTGGAGATTTTAAAAAAGTATCTCTTGCACACTGTCTTGCCTATAGTAAGTGCTTAATAAATGCTGAATTGAACTGAAAGTAATGAGAAAAAAATTCATCGTAACATGAATCCCAGTTCCATGATTTCTAAAATAGCCCTTTTGCTTATTGGGTCCCCACATTCTAACTAAAGCAGCAAGTCTATTTTTGGTCAGGCAGAGAAAAAAAGAGCAGATAAGCAGAAGTGCCAAGATGTAGCCAAACCGAAAGTTCTGTGGACAAAGGAAAAAACTTAGAGGGAATGAGTGCAAGTGATAGACTTCTAGACCACTGGAGAATTTGACTGAATGGATCAAGGTCAGAGAGAATACAGGGAAAGCAAAGGTAAGATGAAAAAGGATAAAGATTCTTTTTATTAAATTATTTATTTTTAGTTTTCAATATTCACATCATAAGTTTTAAATCTCCATCCCACCCCCATCACCAAGACAGCTTGCAATCTGATATGGGCTCTACACACACATTCCTACTAAACATATTTTTACATTAGTCATGTGGCATTAGAAGAATTATAACAAATGGGAAAAAAAACAAGGGAAAAAAAACAAAAAGAAAAGAAAATTGTCTGATTTTGAATTTCTACTCCATACTTTTTTTTCTTTTTGGAGGGCAATTGGGGTTGAGTGACTTGCCCAAGGTCACATGGTTACTTTTTGTGTTAAGTGTCTGAAGCTGGATCCAAACTCACGTCCTCCTGACTCCAGGGCCAGACAGGGGAGCTTTGTCCCAATTTCTGTGGTTTTTGCAGGTGCTGGAGCTGTTAGGTGCCCTCTCTAAGCCTCTACATGCTCTGGCAAGTTTGTCACACACCCCACAATCTCCACCCTAGACCACAATCCACATCCAAGCAGGTTAAAGCAAGAACAATTACCCCTAAGACTGGTCCCTTGATCCCCCTACAATGTGCAAGCCAGGAGCTGAAGCTGCCACATGTTGGTGGCTGCACAGCCACTGAACCTCAGTCACTTCTACCTCCAGGGGGTAAAGACCAGACTACAATCCCAAAGTACCAGATCCAAAAGTCCACACTGCACTGACCTCTCACTTTGTCCTTAGCATCTATGTGTTGATAATTCTGTAAACCACCACAGCTGCTGGAGATCTGAAGTCCCTCCAGCCAGCTACTGGTTGTGGATGCCCTGAGCCTAAAACCTTGGGATTGTGCAGGGCTGGGCTCGGCTCCCTATGTGCTGTGCTGGCTACATCCTGCCGGCCTGCCAGGCTGTCTTCAGTGGGAGGTTGGCTTCTCTGTGTCATTTTGTGGGTTCTGTAGCTCCAAAGTTTGTCTAGAGTCATTTTTTACATGAATTGGAGGAGGTGAAAGCCAGAGCCACCTGGAAGTCCTGTTTGTACTCTGCCATCTTGACTCTGCCCCTTGCAAAAACTTTTCGTTGAATATAATCAAAGTTGTCCATTTCAAATTTCAAAATGTTCTCTGTCTCTTGTTTCATCATAAATTTCTAAAATCTCCATAAATATTACACATAAACTATTCTTTCCTCCCCTAATTTGTTCATAATACCTGCCTTTATAACTAGGTCATGTACTCATTTGGACTTTATTCTGATATAAAGTGTCAGACATTGGCATATGCCCAGTTTCTGCCATACTTTTTCCACTCTTCCCAGCAGTTTTTTTGTCAAACAATGAATTCTTATCCCAGAAGCTAGAGTTTGGGGTTTATTAAACAGTAGATTGCTATAATCATTGACTACTGTGTCTTGTGTACCTGAATTATTCCACTCCTCTATTTCGTAAACAGTATGAAGTGGTTTTGATGACTACTGCTTTATAATACAATTTAAGATCTAGTATGGTTAGGCTACCTTCCCTAGTATTTCCTTTCATTAATTCCCTTGGTGTTCTGGATCTTTTGTTCTTCCAGATTAATGTTTATATCATTTTTTCTAGTTCTAAAAAAATAATTTTTGGTAGTTTGTTATGGTACTGAGTAATAAAATTAATTCCAGTAGAATTGTCATTTTTATTTTATTAGCTCTACCTAGCCATAAGCAACCAATGTTTTTCCAATTATTTAGATCTGACTTTATTTGTGTGAATATTATTGTGGCTTTGTTAAGCTTTGTCTTCCCAGGAGCAAAAACTATGAAGGATTTCAGGTGGACTAGACATTCATGCAGGAGCTGGAACCCTAGAAGAGGAACCATGGAAGCTGAGAGCCTGCCTTGAGTCAAACTAAAAAGACCTTTCCTTGGGTAAGATATAGATTCTAGAGAAGATCATGATTTATCATGGACTAGGGTTGGAGAACTTTGACCTTTACATTTAGATGATTGAGTTAAGGACTTACTAATTAAGTATGGTTGGAAACTAATTTCCAATTAAAAAAATAAGACTTTTTGATTGAAGAGATTAAGACAATGTGACCTAGGGGTGAAGAAATTTTGATGTTTGTACTTAGTGATTGAATTAAGGATTACTAAATTACCAAATGTTTGAGTTACTAAATGAAGGTATTTTGCTTAAAATTATGTGACCACATTGGTGAAAACTATATGACCATTTAACTGTTATGCCATAACATCATGAATTCTATACTTTCATTTCGGTGAATGTTTTGTTTAGTTTGTTACTGACTAAATAGAGAGTTCATTATATTGTACATTCAGAACCTTTAAAGCTGCCCCATAACAAGCTAAATGTTATTTGATGGATCCTGTGTGGGGAGGAGTTTGCTAAAGGGTGGAGGAGTACCCACAGGAAGCTGTTTCCCAGAATCAAAATCACTTCATCCAGGTTCTCCAAATAAAAATCATTCTCTCCAGCCTGGGGAGCCTTTCCTCTTCAGCCTCCCTAGTGGAAGCAGCTTCTGCCTCCATGAAGCTTGCTCCAAGAAGATCTATCTTTCCCAGCCAGGGTTTTTCTTTATACACAGACAGCACTAGCTTCCTGTTTCAGCCAACCCCTTTCTGTTACATCAGGAATAGGGATTCATACCTTCTGTTTCTTTAACAGAGGCTTGATTAATTACTAAGTGCTAAGTACCTCTTACCTTTGCCAATACAAAGGGATCTTAAAATGCAAATTACATTACCATTACAGATATTTGATGCCCACTTTCCTGTTTTCCTTTTAATTTTGACTGCAATAGTTTTGTTTTGCAAAAGCTTTTTAATTTCATGTAATAAAATTATCCATTCTACTTCCTGTGACTATAAAACCAATGTAATATTTACAACACCCACAGTGGCTATGAATATGCTGTTGTTGTTGTGAATCACAAGCTGTAACAGGCTCTCCACATGGAGGACAGAACCAAAGCATTTATTCAAATACCAGAAAACTGAGTCCCAAAACCAGAAAGTCAAATTCATTGCAGTAACCATGAAGTTGGCACACATAGTCAATGCAGCAAACACCCACATTCCCAAACCTTCAAAACAAAAGAGGCTCTCTCAAGTGAGGATAATCCTCTCACTCACTCCTTCAAGCAAGGATCCTCCTCTCCTCACTCACAGTATCTCCTCAGCCTCTACACTACTTGTTCCTAGCCGTTCTCATTCCCAGCAGTTCTGGTTTGCTCTCAGAAGTTCTCACCAGCTCTGGCTGGTTCTCAGAGGTTCTCAATTTGGTTCTCAGAAGAAGTTCTGGCTCTCTAGCTTGGGCTTTTTCTCATATATCACATTAGCTCCTCCCTGTTATGCCCCTTCCTGTTACATAAGCAAGTTCACCCCACCATGGGATTCATAAGTTCTGGATTTTAATATTTGACACAATCATGAACTTGAAACAAAGTGCTAAGTACCTGTTTGCTTGCCAATACAAGGGGCATGGAAAATCTTCAAGTAGCATTACCATTACAGTGACCTACTCAGTCTCTTGTTTGACCATAAACTTTTCCTTAACTCATAGATCTGATAGGTACATGTTTTCCATGTTTCTCTAATTTACTTTTGATATATCTAATTCATTTATCTATTTTGACAATGTTTTTAATATTTTATTGTTTCAAATACTACTAACAACAGTTTTAAAATTCTTTTCTTTTTACTTTTGACTTCTAAATTTTCTCCCTCCATCTCTCCTTTCTGCTCTTCTGTAAGACAGTTGATACCTGTTATACATATTCCGTCATGCAAAACATATTTCCATATTGGTCATATTGTGAAAGAAAACACAAACCAAAATATGAAAAAATCATGTAAAAAAAGTGTGTGCTTCAGTTTGCATTAAGAATTTATCAGTTCCTTCTCTGCAGGTGGTTAGCATTTTACATCAGGAGTCCTTTGGAATTGTCCTATATCAGTGTCTTCCACAGTTGATCACCCCACAAACTTACTGTTACTGTGTACAGTGTTCCCCTGGTTTTGCCCAATTCACTTTGCATTAGCTCAAATATGTTTTTAGAGGTTTTTCTTCTGTCATCCTGCTTCTCATTTCATATAGTAGAAAAGTGTATCATCTACTTCAAAGCTAGTTCTCAGAACTTGCAAATTTTTGGTCTTCCAAGGTGGTATGATCTAAGCAGTGGTGTAGTCATTGCCTTCTTAGCCTATGCTCTCATCTGTGAGCAACCAAAAACACCCCCTTTCCACCGTGGAAATGTGACCAGGGTCCCTGCTTTCCTAAGGTCACAAGCACAATGTCAGTGTGTTTCCTTTCTGTATATCTGTGACATGGGTCCATGACTCTGTCTGGTCAATGCAACATAGTCCAGCACACAGTACCAGCAAATTCCCCCTGCAATCTCCTTGTCATCCCTTGCCCAGTCCCTTTTCCATCTGTAGCTTTAAATCTCCAGAAGTCGTTGCCAATTCTGGTAATTCCAAGAATTGTACAAGCTGCTCAAGTACCACCCGGCCTGGGCTGAATTTCATTTTTACCCCAGTGAGACAGATCTTTGCTGTGGACTTTCTAAGTTGTCTTGGACTAGAAAATTGTTTCGCCCTGTCCTTTTTTTAGTTCTGTCACTCTAGAATTCATTTTGAGATAAATGTTAAAGTTGTTTGGAGGTGAATTTGGAAAAGCTCAAGAAAGTTTATTCTTTTACTCCACCCTCTTGGCTCCACTTCCTTGACTTCCTCTAGGTATATGTTGTGTGATGTTGATCTATGTCTAGTTTCTGTCAAACTTCTTTCCGGTTTCCTAAGCAATGATTTTTTCAAATAGTGAGTTCTTATCCCCAGAGCTTGGCTTTTTGTCTTTATCAAACATTAAATTACTATGGTCTTTTACTACTGTGTATTGTATACCTAATCCATTCCAATGATCTACCACTCTTTTGCTTAGCCTGTACCAGATTGTTTTGACAAACATTGCTTTCTAATATAGTTTGAAATCTGGGACTGCTAGACTTCTTCATTTTTTGTCCACTGGTTCCCTTGATATTTTTTACCTTTTGTACTTCCAGATAAATTTTATTGTTTTTTTCCCCTAGCTCTATAAAATAGTGTTTGTTAGTTTAATTGGTATGATACTAAATGAGTAAATTACTTTAGGTACAATTATTTTTTTATTATATTGACTAAGCCTACTCATGACTTACTAATATTTCTCCAATTTTTTCGACCTGCCTTTTTATATGAAAAGTATTTTATAAGAGTGTTCATATAGACCCTGGGGTTTTCTTTGCAGACAGATTCCGAAGTATTTTGTATCGTCTACAGTTATTTTAAATTGAATTACTATTTCCATCTCTTGGTAGTATATAGAAATGCCAATGGTTTATGGGGGTTTATTTTTATATACTATAATTTTGCTACTGTTGTTAATTTTTTCACCTAGTTTTTTAGTTCATTCTCAAGGATTCTCTAAGTCATCATGTTATCTGCAAAGAGTTACAGCTTTGTTTCTTTATGGCCTATTATTATTCATTCAATTTCTTCTTCTTGCCTTATTGCTATAGCTCATCTTTTAAAAATATATTGTAGGATAGTGTTTATCCCCATTACAGATAATGCCTGCTGATGGTTTTAGGAAGATACTTCTTGTCACTTTAAGAAAAGTTCCATTTATTCCTATGCTTTATGCTGTTTTGAATAGGAATGAATATTATATTTTGTCAGAGCATTTTTCTGCATCTATTGACAAAATAATAGGATTTTTATTATTTTTGTTATGGATATGGTCAATATTGCTGATAATTTTCCTAATATTGAACCAATCCTACATTCCTGGTGTAAATCCCATCCTATAAAAGTATATGATCTTTGTGATATATTACTTGGTAGTATTTAATTAATTATTTTTGCATCAATATACACTAAAGGAATTGATACATTTCTTTCTCTGTTTTTGTCCTCTTTGGTTTAGATATCAAAAACATGTTTGTGTCACAAAAGGAATTTGATATTTCTTCTTTACCTACTTTACCCCATAGTTTATATAGTATTGTGATTAATTATTCCTTAAATAGTTAGGAAATTTTTGTTTTTTCTTAGGAAGCTCATTAATAGCTTATTCAATTTCGTTTTCCTAAGCAGGGTTATTTAGTATTTAATTTCCTCTTCTGTTAATCTGGGCAGTTTCTAGTCTTGTAAATATTAATCTATTTCACTTAGAAGGTCAAAATAACTTCTGATAATTATTTTAATTTCCTCTTCATTGTAGTGCAATTTAGTCTTTTCATTTTTGATATGGATAATTTGTTTTTCTTTTTTTAATTAAAGTAAACAATGGTTTATCTGTTTTATTATTTTCCCCCCATAAAACCAGCTTTTAATTTTATATACAAACACACAAATATATCTGTGCACATACACATGTGTGCATATATACATACACACACACACACACACATATATATATATATATATATGAAATTTTGCTTTCAATTTCATTAGTATCTTCTTTGATTTATAGGATTTCAATTTTGTTATTTGCTTGGTCATTATCAATTTGCTCTTAACTTATTTTTTTTTAATTTACATGTCCAATTCATGATCTCATTGTCTTTCTCTCTTATATTGATATATATCTTTAGAGTTATATATTTTCACCTAAGTACTACTTTAACTGCATCCTACACATTTTAAAATGTTTCATTTTTTGTCATTTTCATTAATGGAATTACTCATTTGTTTTTTATAATTTGTTCTTTGACACACTCATTCTTTAGAATTAGAATTAAATTGGGATCATTCAGTTTTCAATTAAGTTTTGATCTATGCTTCATGACTCTTTATTGAATATATTTGTATTGCATAATTTTCTGAAATGGTTTATTTAATATTTCCACTTTTTTATTTGGTCTTGAGGTTTTCAGATCTAATGCATGGTCAATTTTTTGAAAGTAGAATGTACAGCTGAGAAAAATCATATTCTTCCCTATTCTCATTCAGTTTTCTCCATTGGTTTATAATATCTATTTTTTTTAAATTCTATTTATCTCCTGGGCTCCTTTCTTATTGATTTAATGGGTAGATCAATGTACCTCTAAGGGGAAAGTTGAGGACCCCACTAGTATACTTTTAACTCATTTAACTTTTCCTTTAAGATTTTGGTGTATTTATGTAAAATATTGGACTTACTTCATTGTCTATGTTACCTTCTGGCAGGATGGAGTTTCCTTGCTCATCCCTTTTCATTAGGTCTGTTGCTGTTTTTTTCTCACTTCCCTAAGAATTTGAGTCTTCAATTTTCTCCCCCTCTCCCCAAGAAATCATGCACTTGAACATAAGCTCTACTTCTACTATTAAACAATTTTTCACATTAGTCATGGTGTAAAGAAGAAGTAGAACTAATGGGAGGAACAATGAGAAAGAAGAAACAAAACAAAACTACAAAAGAAAAATTGAGCAAATATTATGCTTCCATGTGTATTCAGACTCCAAAGTTCTGGATGTGGATAGAATTTTCCATTGTGAATGTTTCGGGATTGTCTTAGATACTTATATTGCTAAGAGCTAAGTCCATCAAAGTCAGTAATCCCATAATGTGGCTGTTACTGTGTACAATGTTCTCCTGGTTCTGCTCAATTCACTTAGCAACAATTAGCATAAGTCTTTCCAGTTTTTTCTAAAGTTTTCTTGCTCATCATTTCTTAGAGTACAATAGTATTCCATTACATTAATACTTGTTCATCCATTTCCTGATTAATGGGCATTCCCTTAATTTCCAATTCTTTACCACCCAAAAAGAGCTACTATAAATATGTTTGTATATGTGGCTTCTTTTCCCATTTTTATGATCTGTTTGGGATACAAACCTAGAAGTGATATTGCTGGGTCAAAGGGTAAACACACAGTTTTGTAGCTCTTTGCGCATAATTCCAAATTATTCTCCAGAATAGTTGGATCAGCTCAAAACCCCATGAACACAGCATTAGTGTTCAATTTTTTGCACATCTTCTTCAGTATTTGTCATTTTTCCTGTTTTGTCATGTTATCCAGTCTGATAGGTGTGATATGGTACCTCAGAGTTGTTTTGATTTTCATTGCAATCAATAGTGATTTAGAGCACTTATTTCATATGACCATAGATATCTTTAGTTTCTTTGTCTGAAAACTGCCTGTTCATATCTTTTGACCATGTATCCATTGGGGAATGACTTGTATTCTTATAAATTTATTCAGTTCTCTATATATTTTAGAATCAAGACCTTTAGGCAGAGCCAGGATGGTGCAGTAGATACAGCACTTCTATGCAGCTCTGGCTTCCACCTCCTCCAACACATGTAAAAAATTACTCTAAACCAACTTTAGAGCTACAGAACCCAGAAAGTGACAGAGAGAAACAAATCTCCCACTGAAGGAAGCTCAGCAGGCCAGCAGGAAGGGTCCATCACAGTGCACTGGGAGCTGAGCTCAGGCCCAAGGTAGCCCTAGAGTGGCCCCCACCAGTGGTGGCTAGAGCAGACTTCATGAGAGTAAATCACCAGCAACTGGATGGAAACCAGTAGTGGTTTCCAGACTTCTCAATTGGTAAATGTGAAAGACAAAGTAAACGGTGAGCATGGAACTTCTTTTTAGAACATGGGGTGCACAGTCCAGCTTCTATTCCTGGAGCAAGAAGTGATGGAGGCACGTGTGACATATGGCTTCTTCTAGAGCTCTTGGCCTGCAGATTGTAGGGGGACCAGGTGACCATTCAGAGGATAATCACTTCTGCTTCAAAATTCTTGGAACTGGATTGGTCTTGGGTGATGGTCTTGGGGTATGTGACCAGTGAGCCAGAGCATGTGGGGGCTGTAGAGAGGGCACCTACCTAACAGCTCTAGCAGCTGCAAAAAAAACAGCGATTTGGGACATAGCTCTCTCCATTCTGGAAGCAGAGTTCTACTGTGGCGAAGAGTTCAAAAGTCAAGTAATTGGTTGCCAATATGAGTAAGCAACAGAAGTACAAACTGACTATGGAATACTTTTTTTGGGGAAAAAGGATCAAGTCATGGAGCAGAAGGAAGTCAGCAAAATCAGAACTCCTGCATCAAAAGCATCCAAGAAAAATATGAATTGGTTACAGGTCATGTAATAATAATAAGAAGAATTTTGAAAATGAAGTGAGAGAAGTGGAGGAAAAATTGGGAAGAGAAATGAGAATGATGCAAAAAAAATCATGAAAAGCAAGTCAACAGCCTGCTAAAGGAGAGCCAAAAATACACTAAAAAAAATAACACCTTTAAAAATCAACTAACTCATATGATTGTGATGGAATATTACTGTGTTATAAGTAATGATGAGCTCAGTGATTTTAGAAAAAAATTAAATACTTGCAAGAAGTAATGAAGAGCAAAATGCACAGAACCAAGAGAACATTGAACACAGTAATAGAAATATTGTTTTTAGAATTACTTTGAACAAATAATTTATTTTGACTATTATAAATACTCAAGAAATACATCTATATAGAGAGAAAGAACTAGCAAATATAGTGTATAAAATAATTTTACACACACACACAGGTGTGTGTGTGTGTGTGTGTGTGTGTGTGTGTGTGGTAGCCATCTCTACAGTGGGAGGGAGTGAAGAACAAAAATAAATTTACATGATAATTTTTTTGTACGTTTGAAAGGAATAACAAGTTGTGCATAGTAGATTTGCAGTCTCATGTACAATCACCTTTTTTATTGTACTATATTATGGACTTACTTGTTTTATTCTATAGATTAAAAATAAAGTTAATTTAAAAGTCATTAAAACAGAACATTGTCTCTAGTTACTGAATCTCTAATTGTATACAAATTTAATTTCATTTTTTAATGCCATTCTAACTTTTGTGAGGGAAAAGGGTGGCTGTCACACTCTAAATAATACATTTCAATACATTTCATCTAGGCACGTAGTCAAATACTTAATCTCTAAACTGACTCACTCCAACTTGTTCTTATACTGATGGAGTTCCCAAGAGAAAAATTATCAATACAGTTATGCCCAAATTGTCTCACTTTTCTTTCAGGTTTATATGATAACTTTGCATAGCCCTCCCTCACTTAAGTTGTTACCCTTACTGAGAATTCTAGCTAATAACCCCCCACTAATATGTTTCTATTTAAACAAAATAGTCACACAAAATAAAAGTACTCACCTAACACCTATCAGATTGGCTAATGTGACAGAAAAGGAAAAAGATAAATGTTGGAGGGGATGTGGAAAAAATTGGGAAACTACTGCATTGCTTGTGGAATTTTGAATTTTCCCAACTGTTGGGGAGAAAAATTTGGAACTATACCCAAAGGGCATGTAGTATAGTATATACCCTTTGACTCAGCAATAGCACTACTAAGGTGGGGCCAACTCCTGTAGTCCTTATTTATCTCTTCCACCTGGAACCAGATGGCTCCATATGAGGAAGTAAAGCTGTTGACTTTGTACAGTTGTCACTCACTTAAATCCAATTCACTGGAATCATCTTCCTGATTCCATGGTTCTTCTTAAGGATGATTAACCACAACAACAACAGCACTACGAGGCCAAAGAGATTTAAAGAAAAAGAAATATTTATAGCACCTCTTTTTGTGGGGGCAAAGAATTGGAAATTGAGGGATACCCATAAATTGGCGAATGACTGAACAAGTTTTAGTACACAATTGTGATAGAATAATATTCTTCTATAAGAAATGAACTTGGAGAGAGTAGAGCCAAGATGGCAGAGTAAAAGAAGGAACTCACCTGAACTCCTCCATGAATTCCTTCAGTAACCTCTAAAAAGTGAATCTGAATGGATTTTATAGTGGCAGAATCCATTGGGAGACAGAGCATAGCAGATTTCTAGGCCAGAAAAGTATGGACATAGAGCTGGGCAGGGGGAGCACTAAGCATGGAGCACAGAGCACAGAAGCAGGGGCTGCACCAGCATGGAGCCAGACTGAGCACTAGTGAGCTGATTCACCCATCAAAGGGATGATTCCCAAACCTTTCATTGCAAGGAGGGTGTCTGGCAGAGTTAGGTAAAATACAAGCACAAGTTCCACAGGTGGCAGTAGTTACTCCAGGGGCTATCAATCCACAACCTGGATGTTTAAAAATCACTTACCTAAACTTCTGGAGGCCAAGATGGTAGAGTAAACCCTAGGTGCTCTAACCTCCATCTCTGACCCTGAAAACCCAGAGAATATTGCCTCAGTGTAAAATCGTAAAATAGTGGACCCAGGGTGAGGCTTGGGAGATCTATAGGAAGGGTGTGACTGTGGCTGAGTGGCAGCTAAAGTGAAGAACAGGAGATGTCCCAAAAAGCTCCATCTTAGTCAGCCAACAGGAGATCATAAATCCCAGGGGGGTGGTGAGGGAGTCAGCAAGCACTAACACCAGAACCCTAATGTTCCTTCACACAATCAACACCAGTGTGGTCAGAGCTCTAGCCCAGGGGCACAGAGGTAAAATCCTGAAGCAACCAGACCACCCCTCCCCCACACCTCACTGTGAGTTTCAGTGTAACCCCAGGACAATGCAGAAAGTATTGGCCTTGACCTCATTCTAGATATCCAGAGGCCACAGCATACAAAGCCAATAACCAGGCTCCTTGTAGCAGCAAGCACCCCAAGCGTCCTCAGGGTTTGCAGCTACCACAGGTTCTTGGATCTGCTTGTTAAAGGAAAGCAACTCAAAATGGGTTAACAAGCTTACTTTAATCAGTCAGACATATATCGTTTACCTTGTTCAGGAGAAAAGGTCAGCACCCTGAACCTCAAAGTATACAGGCATAATTATCAAGACAGAAACATCAAGTAGACAGATTTCCAAACTGTCCAACCATTACATCCATACCCAGTCAACATCTGGGTTTCCACATTCTGGGTTTTTCAAAGCCGGGGGACTCTCAACAACGGCTTCCCAGAATTCAGATCAAATCACAGAACACTTCTCAAAGTGAGTCCCAAAACAAAGCTACACATCAGTGCTTATATAGCCTTCTCCTGGCTCAGAGAATGTAACAACCTTTTTGACCCACTGGCCAATCAAAAAGTATCTTCTGAAAAACAAGCCTCCCTCCCCAGGCTTCTGGTGCACTTTAGCCTAGGGGCAGGGAAGATCTTTAAAATTTACATTCGCATTACACTCCTACCTCCCAGAATGAGAAGCATGGGTCAGATCCCTCTGTACCCCAGAAGGAGAGATACATTTTAAAAGCCAGGAAATAGGCAATCACAATGGGGAAAAAATTGGAAAAACAAGGTGTATTGCAATCTATTATTCTAAGCTAAAAGAGCCAAATTCAGAAGGGGACAGCATTGACTCTATAACCACATCTGAAGCCTCAAAAGGGAATATGAACTGGTATCAAGCCCAAAAAGCATTCTTGGAGGAGCTTAAGAAGGATTTTACAAGCCAAATTTACTTAAAGAGTAAAATTTGTGAACCGGGAAAGGAGGTTCAAATTCTAACTGGAGAAAATAACTCCCTAAATATAAAATCTGAACACATGGAAAAGGAGCTTCAAAAACTAACCAAGGGAAATAATTCACTAAAAATTAGAATTAGTGAAATTGAAGCTAATGACTTTATGAGGCATCAAGAATTAGTCAAACAAAACCTAAAGAATAAAAAAATAGAAGAAAATGTAAAATATCTCAATAGAAAAACAACTGACCTGGAGAACAGATCTAGGAGAGATAATTTGAGAATTATTGGTCTACAAGAAAGCCATGATGAAAAAAAGATCCTGGACAACATCTTACAAGAAATCAGCAAGGAAAAATGCCCTGAAGTCCTAGAACCAGGGGATAAAATAGTTATTGAAAGAATCTACCTATCACCTCCTGACAGAGATTCCAAATTGAAAACTCCAAGAAATAATATAGTCAAATTCCAGAATTATCAGGTCAAGGAGAAAATACTGCAAGTAGCCATAAAGAAACAATTCAAATATCATGAAACTACTGGCAGTATCATGCAGTACCTAGCAACTTCTCCATGAAAAGAACAGAGGCATAGGAATATGATATTTCATAAGGCAAAAGAGCTTGGAGTACAACCAAGGATCAACTATTCAGGACAACTGAGCATTATCTTTCAGGCAAAGAGATGACCATTCAATGAAATAAGGAACTTCCAGATGTTCTTAATGAAAAAATCAGAGCTCAATGGAAAATTTGATCTCCAAAAACAAAAATAAACAGAAACAAAGAAAATTACATACACACACACACACGCACACACACACACACACACACACACACACAACTTGTTATTCAATAAGGGCAAACTGTTTACGTCTCTATATGGGAAGGTGATACATCTCAATATTGAGAACTATATAATTATCAAGACACTTAAAAGGGAGAGACATAGGTAGACAACGGGTATAAATTAACTTAAAGTGATAATAAAAACCTTATTAAGGGGTACAAAAGGACTGTAATGGGAGAAGAGGAAAGGAGGAGACAGAAAAGAGTAAATTGTAACTCACAAATTGGTAAAAAAAATCATTGTAGGGGAGGGAAAGAAGAGAGGGAGATGAATCTAATATGAGCTTTACTCTCATTGGTTTTTGTTCAAGGAGGGAACATAATAAGTTAAATATAGAATTCTAATGGGAAAAAAAACTTATCATAATAAGGAAAAGAAGGGAGGGAGAGCAGCACTGTATGAGATTTACTTTCATCACATTTGGTTCAAGGAGGGAATAACATACTTTGTTAAGTGTAAAAATCTATTGTGCCCTATAGGCAGTAGGAGGGGAAATAGGAAAGAAAAGGGGACAGTGTTTAGAAGGTAGAAAAGAAGTAGTAAGGGAGAAGCATAGGAAAAAAAGAGGGAGTTTGATAGGGAAGGAGTACTAAGGGAGGCAGTGGTCAAAAGAAAAACTCTTAAGGAGGGGAAGGGAGAAGGGAGAAATAAAAGCATAAACAGGGAAGAGAATAGGATGAAGGGAAAGACACTGATAGTAATCATAATTGTGAATGTGAATGGGATGAACTCTCCCATAAAACGGAGGCAGATAACAAAATGGATTAAAAACCATAATCCTACAACATAATGTCTACAAGAAACACATTTGAAACAGGTGGATACACACAGAGTAAAGGTAAAAGGCTGGAGTAAAACATATTATGTTTCAGCTAAAGTTAATAAAAGCAGGAATAGCAATCCTTATATAAGATAAAAGCAAAAATAGATCTATTTAAAAGAGAAAAGGAAGGAAACTATATCCTGCTTAAAAGCACCATTGACAAGATGCAACATTATTAAATATATATGCACTAAGTGGTATAGCATCCAAATTCCTAGAGGAAAAGTTGAGGGAGTGAGAGGAAGAAATAGCAAAATTATAATAGTGGAAGACCTCAATCTCTAACTCTCTAAACTTGATAAATCTAACCTCAAAATAAATAAGAAAGAAGTTAAGGAGGTGAATAGAATTTTAGAGAAGGTCAATATGACAGACTGGAGAAAACTGAATAGGAATGAAAAAGAATATACTTTTTTCAGTGGCACATGACACATACTGAAAGATTGACCATGCACTAGTGCATAAAAACCTCACAATCCAGTGCAGAAAGGCAGAAATATTAAATGAGCCCTTTTCAGATCATGAAGAAATAAAAATTATATGTAATAAAGGACCATGGAAAGATAGACTAAAAACTAATTGGAAACTAAATAATTTAATCCTAAAGAATGAGTGGGTCAAGCAAGAAATCATAGAAACAATCAATAACTTTATTCAATAGAATGACAATAATGAGACAACATACCCAAACTAGTGGGATGCTACAAAACAGTTCTTAGGGGAAGTTTTATATCTCTGAGAGCATGCATGTATAAAATAGAGAAAATGGAGATCAATAAATTGGGCATGCAACTGAGAAAGCTAGAAAAAGAACAAATTGTAAATCCCCAATAAAATACTAAATTAGAAATACTAAAAACCAAACAACAGATTAATAAAATTGAAACTAAAAAAAAACTATTGAACTAATAAACAAAACTAAGCACTGGTTTTATGAAAATATAATAAAATTGTTAAACCTTTAGACAATTTGATTTAAAAAAAAGAAAGAAGAAAACCAAATTACCATTATCAAAAATGAAAAGGGTGAATTTACCATTAATGAAAAGGAAATTAAAACAAAAATTAGTAATTATTTTGCCCAATTGTATTCCAATAAATTTGACAATCTTAGAGAAATGGATGAATATTTACAAAATATAATTTGCCCCAATTAACTGAAGAGAAAGAAAAATACTCAACCCCATATCAGAAAAAGAAATTGAAAAAAGCCATCAGTGAGCTCTCTAGGAAAAAAAATCTCCAGGGTCAGATGGATTTACAAGCAAATTCTATCAAACATTTAAACAACAATTGATTCTAATACTTTATAAAGTGTTTGAAAAAAAATGGAGAATTAATCCTACCAAATTCTTTTTATGACACAAATATGGTAATGATAAATAAATTAGAAAGAGTCAAAACAGAGATAGAAAGTTATAGACCAATTTTCCTTGTGAATATAGAAGTAAAAATTTTAAATAAAATAGCAAGAAGACTACAACAACTTATCATGACAATAATGCACTTTGATCAGGTAGGATTTATTACTGGAATGCAACGATGTTTCAATATGAGGAAAACTATCAGTAAAATTAATCATATCAAAAAAAACCTAGTTAAAAAAACTCATATGATTATCTCATATAATAGATGCAAAAAAAGCTTTTGACAATATACAACACCCTTTCCTACGGTATTAAAAACAGTAGAAAGTACAAGAATAAAGGGAGTCTTTCCTAAATTAATAAGTAGCATCTATTTAAAAGCATCAGTAAGTATTATGTATAATGGGGATAAGCTAGAAACATTTCCACGAAGATCAGAGTGAAACAAGGATGTCCACTATCACCCCTTTGATTCAGTCTGTTACTAGAGAGCTTAATTGTAGCAATAATGGAAGAAAAAAATTGAAACAATTATATTGGACAAAGAAGAGACTAAGCTATCATTCTTTGCAGAAGATATGATATACTGAGTGAATCCTAGACAATCAAATAAAAAAAAACTGCTTGAGATAATAAATAAATTTAACAAAGTTGCAGGATATAAAATAAACCCACATAAATCCTCAGCATTCCTATATATATATATATATATATATATATATATATATATATATATATATAAGCAATCAGGGTTAAGTAACTTGCTCAAGGTTACATACAAGGCCAGTTATTTCTGGGTGTGGTGCTGAGTGTCTGAGCCCAGGATTCAATCTCCAGGTCGTCCCAACACTGGAGCCGGTGCTCTTACTTGCTGAGCCACCTGGCCGCCCCTAAGCAATTGGGGTTAAGTAACTTGCTCAAGGTTACACGGCCAGGTGTTTCTGGGTGGGTGCTAAGTGTCTGAGCCCGAGATTTGATCTCCAGGTCTTCTTAACACTGGAGCCAGTGCTCTTACTTGCTGTGCTACCTGGCCGCCCCATTCTTATATATTTCTAATGAAGTCAACAGCAAGAAATAGAAATATAGGGGCAGCTAGGTGGCAGTGAGTAAAGCACTGGCCCAGGAGTCAGGAGTACCGGAGTTAGGTTCCAGCCTCAGACACAACACCCACACAAAAATACTAGCCGCATAACCTTAGGCAAGTTACTTAACCCCAATTGCCCTCTAAAAGGCAGAGAGAGAGAGAGAGAGAGAGAGAGAGAGAGAGAGAGAGAGAGAGAGAGAGAGAGAGAGAGAGAGAGAGAGAAATTCCATTAAAGTTACTATAGACATTATAATATATTTGGGGATCTACCTGACAAAACAAACCCAGGAACTATATGAACACAATTACAAGACACTTTACACACAAATAAAGCAAATCTAAATAATTGGAAAAACATCAGTTGCTCATGGCTAGGTTGAGTCAATATAATAAAAATGACAATCTTACAAAAATAAATTTACCTATTTAGTGCCATATCAGTCAATTAAACAAAAATTATTTTATAGAGCTAGAAAAGAATTGTAACAAAATTCCTCTGGAAGAACAAAAGTTTCAGAATATCAAGGGAATTAATGAAAAGAAATGCTAGGGGATGTGATCTAACCATGCCAGATCTTAAACTGTATTATAAAGCAGTAGTCATCAAAAATAATCCATACTGGCTGAGGAATACAGTAGTGGATCAGAAGACTAGATTAGGTAAAGGAATCACAGAAGTCCATGAGTATAGTTATCTACTGCTTAATAAACCCAAGACTCCAACTTCTGGGAGAAGAACTCACTATTTGGAAAAAAATGGGAAAATTGGAAAATAGTATGACAGAAACTTGGCATGGACCAATATCTTACACCATATACCAAAATAAAATCTAAATGGGTGTATGATCTAGATATAAAGGCTGATAATCTAAGTAATCTGGAAGAGAAATGAATAGTTTACCTCTCAGATTTATGGAGAAGGAAATAAATTATGACCAAACAAGAGATAGAGAGCATTACAAAATGCAAAGTGGATAACTTTGATTACATTAAACAGAAAAGTTCTTCTACACATAAAGCCCATGTAACCAATGTTAGGAGGGAAGAAGAAAATTGGGAAAGAATTTTTACAACCAGTGACTCTGATAAAGGCCTCATTTCTAAAATATGCAGAGAACTGAGTCAAATTTTTATGATTACAAGTCATTCCCCAATTGATAAATGGTCAATTTGCAGGCATTTTTCAGAGGAAGAAATTAAAGATATCTATAGGCATATGCAAAAACACTCTAAATCACTATTGATTAGAAAATGCAAATCAAAACAACTCTGGGATAACACATCTCACTGGTCAGGTTGGCTAAGATGAAAACACAGAAAAATAATAAATGCTGCAGAAGATGTGGAAAAATTGGAACACTAATGCAATGTTGGTGGAGTTGTGAACTGATCAAACCATTTTGGAGAGCAATTTGGAACTATGCCCAAAGGTCTTTAAAAATGCATATCCTTTGACATAGTAATACCAGTTCAAGGGCTGTATCCCAAAGAGATCATAGACGTGGGTAAAGGACCCATATATACAGAAATATTTATAGCAGCTCTTTTTGTGGTGGCAAAGAATTAGAAATCAAGGGGTTACACATCAATTGGGGAAAAGCTAAACAAGTTATGGTATATGAATGTGATGGAATACTATTGTGCTATAAGAAATGAGGAGCAGACGGACTTTATAATAACCTCAAGAGATTTATGTAAACTGATGCTGAGGGAGGAGAGCAGAACCAGGAGAACTTTGTACAAAATTACATACACATTGTATCTGTGATGACTAACTTTGATAGCCTGGGCTCCTCTCAACAATGCAAAGTTATAAGATGGCTACAAAAGACTCATGATGGAAATGTATATCCACATCCACAGAAAGAAAGACAGAGTTTGAATGCAGATTGAAGCAAACTACTTGCTCCCTCTTTCATGTTTTTTTTAGTTTTTCTTCATTCCTTCTTTCTTGTTGTTCACTCCATTGCTTATAATTCTTCTTTACAACTTGACTAATGTTTAATGGGAAGGTCTCTGGAGAACCAATATTGGATTACATGCCACCATGGTGGGGAGCTAGGAGGGAGGAGAGGGAAGGGGTGAAAATTTGGAACTCAAGGGATTATCAATCTAAATGTTGTAAACTAAAAGTAAATAAATATTTTTTTAAAAGAGTAATGAACTTACTAGATAATCTTAGAAAAGCATAGATAAACTTACATGCACTGATATAAAGTGAAATGAGCAGAACCAGGTGAACATTGTACGCAGAAACACAAATATTGCATGATTATCAGCTATTAATGACTTAGCTATTCTCAACAATACAAAGATTCAACAAAATTCCAAAGTATTCATCATGAAAAAAACATTATCCACCTCCAAGGAAACAACTTATAGAGTCTGAATGTATACTGAAACATTTTTTTTTGTTTTTGTTTTTTGGGTTTTTTTTTTTTTTTTTTTGCTTTATGGAGGGGGGAGGGCAGAGCAATTGGGGTTAAGTGACTTGTGCAAAAACATATGGCTAGTAAGTGTTAAGTGTCTGAGGCTGAATTTGAACTCATGTTTTCCTGACTCCAGGGCAAGTGCTTTATTCATTGTGCCACCTAGGTACCCCTGTAGCATTTTTTAACTTCATTTTTCTTGGGTTTTTTTTTTTTAGTGTTTTCTTTCATAACACTATTTGTATGATTGCACATTCATAACCTACATCAAATTTCTTATGATCTCAGGGAGATTATATTGACTCAACCTAGCATTTACCTCAGGGGAGGGAGAGAGGGAGAGAACTTGGAATTCAAAATAAAAAATAGTAATAATGTTAAAATTGTTTTCATATGAAATTTGGAAAAATAAAATATTGTTCAGAAAACAATATTTTGTAGACTGAAAAATAGTAAAAACTCACAGCAAACAGTTCAAAAAGGGTTTTTTGAGCAAAATAAATAAGTGTAGCTAGCCTTTTATTCTCAGGGTTTTGTTTTGTTCGTTTAAATTTTAGAATCAGCAAAGCAGATGCTTTAAAAGAAAGAGTAGTTAGGATTTATATTGCACTTTAGGGGTTGCAAAAGGCTTTATAATATTTACTCATTTGACCCCTACAACAACCTTGAGAGGTAAGTGCTATTAATATGTACTTTTTTATATGTGAAGAAACTGAGTTAGACTCAGTTTTGAAGTGATTTGCATAGGTTCACACAGTAATTACTATGGGAGACTGGATTGAACTCAGGTTTCTCCTAACTTTGGGCCAAGTGCTCAACCCAAGGGTGGGGAGCCCTCTAGCCTAGAGGCCAGATGTGGCCTTCTAGGTCCATTGGTTCAGCCTTTTAATTGAATCCAAGTTCTACACAAGGAATCCTTTCATTAAGGAGATTTGCTCTGTGAAGTTTGGATTTAGTGAAAGGGCTATGCTTGAGGACCTACAGGGTCACATGTGACCTCAAGGCTGTTGGTTCCCCACCCTAGTCTATCTTATTGTAAAAACAATTTGCCTCAGGAGCTATCACTTCTTTACTCTTTAACCAAAGCTTCCTATCTATTATACCACAAATTGTGGTGGCTGAAATCAGTGCTTTTTGTCACTCCGTGACTCACCTTTTACTTAAAAGTTTATAAATTTTTAAATTTTCACTAAGAAATTAACTGTCTTTTTAAAAATCATAACTCAGTCCCCACATAATTATTGGAATTTTCATTCTGTTCATTTTAGGAGCTAATGACCCATTCATGAAAGAAAATTAGATTAATTTGCCTTGAAATGTTCTTGATTAACCCATCTTGGTTTATAATACTGATCACTCTTTTTTAAATGCTTAAAAAAGTATTCACTTATATATTCCAGAATTTTGTCTGGGACTAAAGTTGCTTACTTAAAGCTTGATGAATCACTTTCTTCTCTTTTTAAAAAATTGGGATATTTCCCTTTCTGCAGCCTTGAGACACTTTAAGATTTCCTAGGAATTAGGAATTTCAAATCCATTATCCAATCCAAAATCTTCAACTCAGAAGCTTTAGAGCAGAAACCCAGAGACATTCAATGACTTCCTATGATTCACACAGCTTTTTAGTTGTAAAGTTAGAATTTGACCACAGATAATCTTCTTCCAGGTGAAGCACTCTAATCATTTCACCACACTTCCATTTCTCCTTCTCTAAATCTTTTCAAATATTATAAACAAGTCCTTTCCACATCCCAAGGAGGATTATCTTTAAGTATAAGAATCATCATGTTGAAAATGGATAAGACTTATCTGCTCAGAAACCAAGATCAGGGAATAGAAGTGTTATATTAATTGCTGTGGATAGAATGTTTCCTTTGGAGTCAAAATGCCCAGATATAAATTCTAGGTCTTGCTTGGAGCTGTGACTATCAGTACTCCAGAGGATGTGGGTTTTTCACTCACTTTTCCTTCAAGTTTATATCATAAACTGTTCAGTTACTAATTTCAATCTGTTGTAAAAGTATTAGTTATAGCTATTTGAATGGGGTCCTTCCAGAAATCATGTTTTCCGAATCCTGGGAAATGATAAAACAGTTATTGGATGGTCACATTATGGAGATTTGGTAAAGGCAAATTATATTGGTATATTTGTTGAATTAGATACCTTCTGAACATTCTGAAAACTCTAGTATTCTGTTATTATTCAATGACATTCTTTTGAACAGACTATCAATATAATGTGTTCAACCAAAGGGCATAATTAAGACCAGTGCAAGCAGTGGTGTGCTGGTAAGTGTTTAACATCTAGTTCAGTCAAAATGCATGAAACTTTTAAATTTAGTATATATTAGAAATCTTTTGACAGGGTGTATCAACAATGCAGTATTCACAATGCCTACGGTAACTAGGAATATGCTGATATGGTTATTAATCACAAAATATACCAGGCTCTCTACATGGGGAACGAAGCTAGAACATTTATTAAAATACCAGAAAACTGAGTCTCCAAACCAGAAAGTCAAAGCCATCACAGTAGTTATGAAGTTGGCACACATAGTTAATGTAGTAAACACCCACATTCTCAAGCCTTCAAAACAGAACAGGCTACCTCAGGCAAAAGTCCTCCTCTCCCCACTCACGGCAACTGCTCAGCATCCAGGAAGCATGCTCCCAGCAGCTCCTCCTCCTGCAGTTACCCTCTCTG
>NW_027187378.1:45237524-45258966 GCF_028583685.1 Petaurus breviceps papuanus | reverse complement strand
TTGGGGCCGAATGTAAGGGTTATGGTATTTAAAGATCTTCCATGTCCTTTACATGGCAAAAATATATTAGGAATAACTGGTGTCAATAGAATTTTACAACAATATAACAAGGATAGCAAACAATAAACACAGAAAACAATATTTTAGGGTGGGGATTGAGCACAAGCTCCCCATCATCCCCCCAGAACAAATGGGGTCCCAAAATCTTAGGGTAAGGGGCAAAGGTCTCTTCTTCTATGGCTACTTGCTGCTGAATTTGAACGTAGAACTGTCCCTGTCCCAAGGGGTCCTATTTAAGAGGTCAGTTTTAATGTGCTTGATGCCAGGTCCAGTGGTGACACATCACAGTTGCAGATAGGGGGTGACATCCAACTTAAGCTATCAGGCATCTACAGGTGGAGGGTACCAAACCTGCGGAAACAAATCTAGCACACAAGGTGAACAGACAAAAATCCAGGAAGAAACAAAGAGACAATAACCAGAAACAAGGTAGATATAGGATCAGCCATCCATATCAGTCCATGAGCCCACTATTGCAGCCTCACTCATGGTAGAATATATGAGTTAAGGGTACAATATTGTAATAATCTTCTCCAGAATAAACAATAGTTACAGTGTCATCCCTCCCATGTGCTATAATCTCTGCAGTCTTTGGAATATCATCTGGCTTCTGTTTTACCCATACTTTAGCTACCAATTTTATTCTATCAGAAGAACCAAATACTTCAGTTCTTCTAACAGTTGTTTTGGAAGGAGGATTTTTATAAGTGTTATTGTTTTACAGGAAATGATAATCACTTGAACTATCCTATCATTTTTATGAATCTGTATGGCTCTTTCACCTAAATTATGGAATGTCATAACAAATTCTCCCTGATAATTAGAATCCATTACTCCAGTCAATACATGTATTCCTTGAGCTGCTAATTCTGATTTGGGTAAAATCTGTCCAAAATTTAGGGATTCTTAACCATATTCCAGTGGGGATTTTACTTATTTCTTTTCTATCCAACCAAAAGTCCTCTAAACAATATAAATTATACCCCACCGAACCAGGTGTTCCTGGATACAGTGCTGGGACATCTGCCCTCAAAGTCCAGTACTCAATATTTGGGATCTTAAGTATTTGTTGTTTTCTAATTTGCAGAGTTGGGTTCACCATTCTGGCTAGACGTGTACTTCCTCCCAATGTTCTATTATTCAAATTATGTAAAGCCCTGAACAAATTATCCTTCCAATGTTGATATGAATTATTGGAACTTAACTTCCTTAACTGTTCTTTCAATAATCCATTCATTCTTTCAATTAACCCAGATGCTTCTGGATAATATGGGATATGATGTATCCATTCTATATTGTTTAGTATACAATACTTCTTCATTTCATTACCTTTGAAATGTGACCCATTGTCACTTTGAATCTGCATTGGGATTCCATAATATAGATTTATGAGATCTAGAGTTTTACAAGTGTTTTTTCTGGGTTGCATTCTTATAAGGAAAGCCACTAGTATACCTGAATAGGTGTCAACACAAGTACATATAAGTCTGCATCCTTTATCTTGTGGTAGTGGACCAATATAATCTATTTGCCAGATTTGGGCTGGGACTTTTCCTCTTGCTATCTCTCCAGTTACTACCCAAGGAGCAGTTCGCTCATATTCCAATTGACATATATGACATTCTTCTGATCTCTGTTTTAACAGTGAATGAGAGATACTAATATCTCAATCTTGCACCCACCAATGTGTGGCCTGGACCCCCAAATGGCCTGCTGTTTGGTGGACCCATTTTGCTAATACCAGATCATAAATTGTTGTCAAAGTAGGTACAATATGCTCAGTAGCAATCTTTTTCAGCCTATCAGCCTGAGCATTGCACCCACGTTCTGGCATGGTGAGGGCCATGTGAGAATCTACATGAAAAACTGACAATCGGTGATCAAAGACATGTTCCAGATATCTTCCCATAATTATTTGTCCCAGACTTATTTGACATGAATTTCCCAATTTTGATTTTTCCACATGAGAATCCCTGTAGCTAACACATTAGCTACTACCCATAAATCAGTGAATATATGACACTGTCCTCCTTATTAGATTTTGATGGCTTGATGTACTTCCATAAATTCAGCATATTGACTACTTCCACCCCTCTCAGTACTTTCCAAAGTCCTTCTAGTACATGGGTTATAGGCCACTGCTTTCCAATGTCTTTTTTGGCCCAAATATTTCGCTGTCCCATCAGTAAACCATGCATGTCTCTTTTGTTCTTCAGTTAATCCATCATATCCCTCATTCTATTTTACAGAGGACTGTACCAACTGTTGCTTTGGCTGAGGGGGGTGTGTCATTCCTCTCAATTTCTATGTTTGCTACATATTCATGTAGAGCAGAAACTCCCCTGTTTTTGCTCTATTTTGAATATACCACTTCCATTTGATTATACTAGCCTCTTGGGCATGTCCAATTCTGTGAGAAGCTGGGTCATTACCCAGGTCATAATCAAGATTCCAGGTCTTAATATCACTTCATGGCCCAGAGTCAGTTGTTCAGTCTCTACCAAAGCCCAATATGCAGCTAACAATTGCTTTTCAAAAGGTGTATACTGGACTCCAGATGAAGGGAGTTTCCTACACCAAAATCCCGAGGGTATATTGCAGCTTTGTTATTTTTGCCATAAGCTCCAGTTTGAATAATTTTATCTTGTATAGTCACTTAATTCCACTGGACCATTTTGCATGGACAACAAATCTAGGGCCAATTGTATGGCAACCTTGGCTTCTTCAAAAGCTTTACTTTGCTCAAGTTCCCAATCGAATTCATATTTCTTCCAAGTGACTCAATATAAAGGCTTCAAAATCTGTCACAAATGTGAAATGTAGTGCCTCCAGTATCCAAACAATCCTGTGAACTTTTGAGCCTCCTTCTTATTGGTAGAAAAATTGGTAGAAAAGTCGGGAATCTTTTGTCGGGCTTGCGGTAGAAACTCTCATAGTCACTTGTTCCATTGTATACCCCCAAATTTTACATTTTGAGCTGGTCCTTGAACCTTTGCAGGGTTAATTTCCCACCCTTTAATTTTCATATGCTCAACTAGAAGGGTCAAACTCCTCTGCACTTCTTTTGCATCTTTTCCCTGTATCATGATATCATCAATGTAGTGGGTAAGCTGTACACCAGGTAGCTTTAATTCATCCAACTGTTCAGTCACAATCCTGTGACAAATAGTGGGGCTATGCAAGTAACATTGTGGCAAGTGGATGAAAGTATATTGTCTACCCTGCCAAGTGAAAACTATCTGGTCCCATTGTTTAGGGTCTATTGGGATGGTGAAGAAGGCATTCACCAGGTCAATAACTACATACCAAGTCCAATCATATTTCTGGATCCTTTCTATTAAGGTGATGGTACCTGGAACAGCAGCATGCATAGGAGGAGTCACCTTATTCAATTGTCTATAATCCCCGGTCATTCTCCACATCCCATCTGATTTTCTTAATGGCCAGACAGGATTATTCCATAGTGTGGTTGTAGGGACTAACAATCCTACTTCAACTTATTTCTTTATTGTAGTGGTAATTTCATCTTGCCTACCTGGAAAATGATACTGTTTTAAAATAATTACTTCAGAAGGTTCAGGTAAACTCAGAGTCAAGCCTCTCAATATATCTGTTCCAATGATGTATTCAGGAATGGGTGCAACAACCACAGTATATTCTTTCTTAGGTAATTGCCCAATTTTCATTGTTATTTTAACATGTCTGGATTGTATTTCAGCCCCTCCTAGACCTGTGATGGTAATAGGAGTTCCATGTTTAAACATATCAGGGTTTCCATAGATAAGTGTGGCTTCAGCCCCTGTATCAAGCAACACTCTAGTTACAGTAGTTGATCCATTCTTCCAATATATTGTTAAACCAATATGGGGTCTGCAATCTACTCTGTATATTTCTTAAATTTGAGCTGGGGTTCGGCCTATCTCCTATTCTCCCGGAAGGTGGGGCAAACTTGGATACAAAGATTCAGATTCAGGAGTACTTGTAAGGGTGGTTCCTGCTTTCCTATTCATTCTAATGTTAAGTACCTTTTCTTGGTACTTATGAAGCTCTGCAGTTGGAATACCATCTATTTTTCTAAAGCCCACCCCTTCTCTCAATAGAACATTAAACAGTTCCCTTTTTGTCAGTTTATTTTGTCTTTGAATCCTCTGGGTGTTTACTCTTCTCTCTAGAATCAATTTATCTTGTCCCCATTCCCCTAGGTCACTTAATTGTGAAATCTTATCCAGAACTTCTGAAAGAGGGTGCCCTATTTCTCCAATTAATAGAGTCAGAATTAGGTGCTTATAAGCAAGAGGAGCTGTCTTCACTATGATATTTCTATGAGGAACTCCTAGGGGGGTACCATATGCATTTACATCTCCAACCATGCATTTTCATTTACCTCTTCCTTTAGTTTTCTCATACAATCTCTAAGTGAATACCAGGGTCTGTCTCCACCAGGCCACACAGAGTCAGTAGGATATTGCTTTCTGCATACCTCTGCAGCTAAGGCCTCTGCACATAGGGTGATCTTTAAAAGCTTGGTGTACAAAAGGATTATGAATGATACTCATGAATTTTAAGCTATCCACACTGTCCAGTGTTATTCCTCCGGTGCCTTCATCAGTGATTCTTACTATCTAAGACACTAAAGACTCTCCCATTCTTTGTGTGAATCTACTCAATATATCAGTAATCACCTGTTGACTGAAATCCTCAATAATCTCCCAGGACTCTGTTTGGCCCTGGTGGTTCTCCTGTCTTCTTCTTCATATGAGGAGAATTTCCACATTAGGAGACTCCTCATCTGACCTTGTTCCATACTCTTCACACACATTCTCCTGGCAGCTGTCAGGGCAACTACACCCAGCCTGTACAAAAGCTGCATGCACGTTCCTTCTGCTAGGTTTTTGCTTCCTTTTAGCTACATGAACAGTAGCTGGTTCCTGGACCACCTGAGACCCTCCAGTTTGCTCTTCTGAATGCTGTGACATAGAAGAATCCTCAGGCAAATCAATCAATTCCCTAGCCATCTGAGATCTTTCCTCCAACAGCTTATGCCTACTTTTACACATAAGGCGATAACTTTTAAGCAGGACCCAGACTATCCTGCACACTCCTACCAATTCTTTGCCTGGTTCTATGGGTATTCCTTGCAAACATCCTTCCAAATATCTAGGTTCTCCCTCTTTTAGCCTTGGTTCCCAGTTTTCACAAGGCTCTGTGCTTTTGGCCCATACTCTGGCTAGACAGGAATAAGGCAAATCCTTCCATCCTGGAATAGCCATTTCTCCCTCTAAAGCACCCCTGCTTCCAAATAGAGGCTTGACATTTTGCGATCCCATCCTTGTTGCCAAATGTATCAACATTGCAGTATTCACAATGCTACAATAACTATAAATACGCTGATATGGTTATTAATCACAAAATATAACAGGCTCTCTCATGGGGAATAAAGCTAGAACATTTATTCAAATACCAGAAAACTGAGTCCCAAAACCAGAAAGTCAAAGACATCACAGTAGTTATGAAATTGGCACACATAGTTAATGTAGTAAACACCCACATTCTCAAGCCTTCAAAACAGAACAGGCTACCTCAAGCAAAGATCCTCCTCTCCCCACTCACAGCAACTGCTCAGTAACCAGGAAGTTTGTTCCCAGAAGCTCTGGCTCCCCCTCCTTCCCCTGCAATTCCCATCCCTGGCAGTCCTCAGCAGGAGTCCTTGGCAGAATTCTGGATGGCTCAAAAAAGGTGTTCGCATCTCCACTTCACCTGCTACCACTGCGGCTGCTGGCCATTGCTGCTGCTGCTGCTGTTGCCACCACCACCACCAGTCACCTCATGCATGCTAGCTTGGCTTCCACTTCCTCTTGCCCCACTCCTTCCTGCTACATCAGCAAGTCCAACAGGGTGTAGGAGATCTTTAAAACCCATAACCCTTATACAGGGGCAAAGCCAAGATGATGGGTAGGGAAAACACTATATCTGAAGTCTCAAAACATATCTCTCTAAATGACTTTAAAATAACAACTCATATCAGATCCTGGCACAATTGGATCCAACAAAAATTTGGAAGGCATTTTTTCTAGCCCAAGACAAATTTTAGAAGGTTCTAAAGAAAGATATTTGATGCTAGGTTGGGGACTAGCCTGGAAGTGATATGGTGCACTCAACAGCTCTGGGAATTGGTAGCAGCAGCTTAAGGAGCTATCAACCAAGACATGGTATGGGGACTCAACAATATAGGTCAGAAAGAGATAGCAGTGGACCACAATGCTAGCACCAGGTGAAGGGCTAGCACAGTTTGTCCATTTTAGCATTGTCCATTACTCAATTCTGGGTCTCAGAGTTAAGTGCCAGGGCAAAGAAGGAATGCTTTCAGAAGCAAAGAAGAGGGAGGCTGAGAAGCAATAATTTTTGTAGCTTCAAGGGATCATACATCACCTAGATTAACAGGAGAGGAAATAGAATACTTAAATAACCTTATACTAGAAAAATAATTTAAATAAATTGTAAATGACCTCAGGAAAAAAATCCTCAATGTCAGATTGATTTACAACTGAATTTTACCAAACATTTAAGGAAGAATTAATTCCAATATTACATAAGCTATTTTTAAAAAATAGGTAAGGAAGTAATCCCATCAAATTCCTTTTATGATACAAATATGGTTTTAATACCTAAAGTAGGGAGAGCAAAACTGAGGGAAAAAATAGATGCGCCAATCGGTCTATAAATAATGAATCTTAAAATTAAATTAAATACTAACAATGAGATTATAGTAATATATCACAAATAGCATACAATATGATCAGGTGGGATTTATACCAGGAATGTAGGGCAGGTTGAAAATTAGGATGACCATCAGTAACACTGATTATATCAAAATTAAAAATAATAAAATTTATGTTATTTATCAGTAGATGTAGAAAATCCTTTCATAAAATGCAACATCCATTCATATTTTTAAAGGCAAAAGCATGGAATAAATGGAGACTTTCCCAAAATGATAGGTAACATGTAAAACCAAGAACACATCTTTTCTGTAATGGGGATAAACTAGAAGCCTTCTCAGTAAGATCAGCAAACAAGCCCATTATCCCCATTATCATGAAATATACTATGGAAACATTAGGAATAGCAGTAGGATAACCAAAAGAAATTGAAGGAACAAAAGTAGACAACAAGGAAACAAGACTAAGACTACCTCTATTTTGAGAACTGAGAATCACATAAAAAAAACTGTTTCTAAAAATAATGATTTTAGTAAAATTGTAGAATATAAAACAAACCTAAATAACTCATAAGCATTGCTAGATATTAGCAACAAAACCCAACAGTTAGACAATGAAAGAAAAGTTCCATTTACAATAATTGTAGACCACATAAAATACTTGGGATTCTAACTGCCAAGAGAAACTCATAGACTATATGAACACAATTACAAAACACTTTTCACATAAATAAAGACAGGTCTAAACACTTGGAGAAATATTAATTGCTCATGGGTAAGATGAACTAATATACTACAATTTCAGTTCTACTAAATTAATTTGCTTATCCTGTTCCATTTAAATAAAAGTACTAAAGAATTATTTTATGGAGGTAAATAAAAGGATAATGAAATTCTTCTGGAAGAAAAAAAGATCATGAATGTCAAGGGAATCAAGGGGGAAAATATGAAGGAAAGCAACCTAGCAGTACAAGATTTAAAACTGCATTACAAAGAGGCAATCATTAAAACAATCTTGTACTGTCTAAGAAATAGAGTGGTTGATTAGTGGAATAGATTAGGATGACAATACACAGTAGTACATGAACATAAAAATCTAGTGTTTGATTACGCCAAGGATTGAAATTTTGGGGTCAAAATCTCACCATTTGACAAAATTAGTTGAGGAAACTACAAAGCAGTTTCACAGAAACTAGGCATAGATCAATATTCATACTGTATATCAAAGTAATGTCAAAATAGGTACATGATTTAGACAAGAAGTATAGATAAGGGAAGAAGTATGACCAAATGAGAACTGATTGGATTATATGATGTAAAATGAATAATTTTGATTTTATGAAATTAAACATCTTTTGCACAAACAAAACCAATGCAACGAAAATTAGAAGGAAAGCAGGAAACATAAGAGGAAATTTCATAGCAAGTTTCCCTGATTTTTAAAGGAGCTATTTCCAATTAATAAATCCTCAAAGGATATGATCAGACCATGTTCAGGGGAAGAGTTTAAACCTATTAACCGTCATATAAAATGTTCTAAATCACTATTGATAAGAGAAATACAAATTAAAACAATTCTAAGGAATCATCTCACACTTATGAGGATGGCTATCATGATGGAAAACAAAATGACAAATGCAGAAGGTCATGAGGAAAAATAGATACATTTGTTAAGTGTTTGTAGGATTGTGAATTGGTCTCATTATTCTGAAGAATAAATTGGAATTATGGTAAAAGGGATTATATAAAACTTTGTATAGTCTTTAACTTAACAATAACATTTCTAGGTCTATATCTCAAAGAGATCAAAAGGAAAAACAAAAATCATCCTCACCTTTGATTGAATTAAGAGTCTTTATATTAAGAGTCTTGGACTAGAAATAGTATATGTTGCTTTGCTTGGAGAGAGAGGAAAGAGCAGCTGAGAGAGAGTGCAGAGCTCAGAGAAAGAAGCAAGCATGAGTGGGCTAAAGTAACTTGCTTGTGGAGAGGCCTAACAGAAAGAATGTTTGTGATGTCTACACTCTGTATGTTGATCTACTTTAATTTCTTTTTTTTTAATTTTTATTCAATAAATTAACCCATTTATTGTTGGACTATGGGTTACAGATATTTGATATGATTTTATTGGTTTTTCAATTCCTTCCGTCTTCTGATGGCAGATTTGACTGTGACAGCAGAGGTGGTATTGTAGGTCCATACACCACCAGCTACTGTTTTCATACAGGATCCACAGTGCCAGATACCCACAGCCCATCTCTTCATTTTGGTCTTGCCACAGAAGGAGCAGGTATACTTGGCATGCTTGGCTAATTTCAGTTTTCTTCACCATTTTCCTGAGGTGTTCCATATTTCTTGGCATGTTTAGCCATGTTATCAGCACTAGGGCTAGAGCTTGGAGAGGCTCTGCTTTAATTTCTTGAACAGAAGCCCTCTCTGCTGTTCTGTGTTGATTTCTCAGACAGAAACCCTGTTTGTTGATCTGTGTTCATTTTTCGGTGAATTGAAATGATGATGGTAATAAATATTGTTGTAGCCCTGTCAATCTTTGTCTTCCTAGAAACAGAAGCTACAGGCAGGAGCCCCTAGAGCCTACTGTCAATTAGGAGCAGAAAGAGCTTGGAGTGTAGCAGACCATGTGACTTCAAAAAAGGAGTGGGAGCAGAGACCTACCTATGTGTGAATCCAGGCAAGAGCTGGAAGCATTCAATCCACAGAAGAGCCATAGTACTTGGAAGAGCACCTTGAGTCAAGATGACAGAGGACTTTACTTGGACACTCTCTATTGACTGAGGAATTTGTAACTTACTGTGACCTAGGGATGGATGGTGTTCATTGCTTTCTGCTGCCCCATAAGGACATGTTATGCTAGATCCCCTAACCTGGGACCCCCGACTTTGGGGATTCAATAATATATGTTGTGTGGGGATTCTTAGGAATGTTATAAGATAAACTGAATGATATATTTTGTTTAAGATTATGTGGCAACCTTAGTAATAAGTTGTTATATTATGTTGTTATGAATGTTATGTTTTACTTTATTCAATAATGCTTAGTTCTAAACAAATAGAGAGTTCATTATACTATGCCATTAGACCCTTAAAATTATTCACAGCAGCAGTCCTTAGGAGAGTTGCTGTGATTGGATTTAAGGACGATGTGGTGCTGGCTGGTAGAGAACCTGTGTTTTCTTGGTATTAATTGTTAGGCCACAATTAACAGAAGCACAAGACAATCAATCCATACTTTATTGCATCTCAGCCTCAGTTTCTTTTAGTGCACAATCACCTGAAAACAAAAAGTTATGTCCCAACTCTCCTTCCATTTTAGTTTTGCTTTGTAGACTTTCCACATTGGTTAATTTATAGTCAGTGCAGTAGCTGATCTGGGGGCAATTTTCATCCTCATTGAAGGTGTCTGACAACATTGCTGAAAACATCATGCTAAAATGTATGGAAGCAATTGCACAGTTACTTTTCACTCCTTTGGTGACTAGAAAAGTGCAAAAGCATTGTCTGTTTCCCAGAAGCCAAGCAAGCATGCTATCATGAAAAAGACATGCAATACTGATAAAATTCTCTAGGCAACCAAATTTTGACATAATATTCTACAAAATCTCACAACTGACAGTATCAAAGGCCTTGGTAAGATCAATGAATGCTGTATGCAGACATCTGTCCTGCTCTTGGCATTTCTCCTGGAGTTGTGCAGCAAACACCATATCAACTATTCCTTGGCCATTTTTGAAGCTACCTTGGTTCTCAAGTAGATTGCTGACAATGAATAAGAGAGAGACTCCTGTTATTGTAACAGGAAAACCTATTTCCTTTCCTTAGTTCCTTTAGTTACAATATGCTAAAGTAGGGGAAAAAAAAAGTGCTTATGAGAGAAGTAAGTGCCACCCTCCCAGACAACTGATCAAGATCATGTTACTTAGCCTAGTCTGAGTCAATAATGAGGGTGACCTAAATCATTTTAACTGACTTATATCTCTAACTTAGTCCACTACCCTCACCTTATAAAAAGCACTGTTTTCTTAGTATTCTAAGAGAGAATTCTCCCCCCCCCCATTGTTCCAATTATATGGATGTAACATATGAGAAATTACACAAAGGATTACCTCAATACTACTATAGATGGTGACTATTAAAAATAAGTACTAAATCTGCCCCCAAGTCAACATTCATAAACAGCATTGTCATGAAGCAGCATATTAAAGAGATCACCTGATTTTAATTAGGAAATATGATCTCTAATCCTGATTCTTTCAATAAATTACTATGTGACTTTGGACAAGTTGTTCAATGTCTCTCAGCCTTGATTTCCTTATTTATAAGATGAAGGAATGGTCCCAGAAGATTAGTTGTTATCATTCTATGACCATGGATTTACTGAAAAACCATCATACATTTTCTAACCAAAGGCTAAGAAAAATAGTACCATCTCATTCATTCTAGGGTGTGTAAACTGAAAAAGGGTGATCATACTCAAAGAGTTTAGCAACCACTGTAATAGAATAAACAAATGAAAATAAAATCATTTATTAAATGCTTACTATGTTCCAAAATTATGCTGAATGTTAAGAATAAAAATTTAAAAAATCCAAGATAGCTGATATTTTCAAGAAGTTTATACTCTGTTGGGGTGAGTGACACAAAGGTAATAGTGCACAGGAAGGGGCACTTTTTTTTTTTAAAGCAATCAGGGTTAAGTAACTTGCTCAAGGTTACACGGCCAGTTATTTCTGGGTATGGTGCTGAGTATCTGAGCCCAGATTTGATCCAGGTCATCCCGACACTGGAGCCAGTGCTCTTACTCACTGAGCCACCTGGCCCCCACTAGAAGGGGCACTTTCTTGAGATATGTTGATGAATGGTGACATAGGGGAGCAAATTGATACAGCCCATTTGAGAACAAAGACAGTATTAGTTTGATCATAGTTTAAGAACTGAGAATAATCATGGCAGGCAGCTGGAGAGATGGGAAAAAAAGTTAAGCATGGCTGTGATTTTTAGTGAAATAGTGATTCAAGAAAGGCAGGTCTCTATCTAGGCTGTGAGATTTGAAGGTAGAAGTTTTTCCAGGGTAGAACTATGTCTGATAAAAAAGAGACAAATGAAGCAACACATGTTTTGGACATTTCCTGAAATAATTGTTCAAGAGGAGTTGATCACTAATACAGAGAATGGGGTTCCACTGGAGGTAAGGGGACACTCTAAGGTACTTTATAATGCTAACCCATTTTGCTTCAATGTTTCTGTCATACATTGTCAGACTCACAGCCATTAACAGGATAACTTAGTGATTAAGAGAAATTAAATTCCAAGATCATAATAGTTCAAGATGTAGAATTGTTGGGGCAGCTAGGTGGCACAGTGAATAGAGCACCAGCCCTGGAGTCAGGAGGACTTGAGTTCAAATTCAGCCTCAGACATAACACAAAATCTAGCAATGTTACCTTGGGTAAGTTGCTAAAACCAAATTGTCCTACTTCCTCTCCTCCAAAGAAAAAAAAAGATGTTAAATTGTCAACAGAAGTTCAAAGGAGACTGCAAAATGAAACATCAGGGGAAGTCCTTAAGTCATAAGATAGGAAATGGGAAATGAAATGAATTAGTCAAGATCCAGAATGACAAGAAAGGACTCAAGGTAGAATTCATTGCATAGAGTTGATGGCTTTATCATAGTGGTTTTCAAAGAATAAAGAGTATGAGGGAATGGGGTGAAGAGGAGAGTGTAACAGCAAGCACCCTAATATACCTAGGATGGCTGCTAGCACAGGTTCTTTGATCTGCTTTTCTAAAGGAAAGCAACTCAAAAAGGGGTTAATAATCTTACTTTAATCAAACATATATCATTTATCTAGTTCAGGGAAAAAAGTCAGCACCCTTCAGAGAATACAAACAGAAGTCACAAGCAGACAAAAATGACAAACAGAGAAAATAACACAATTTAACAAACCAACAGAAAGGGCATCTAGCTGTCTGACCATTACATACATATAATGTTTGCTACCAGAGAGAGAAGCACCAACATTTGGGTTTGAAAAACTGGTGGTGGGGGAGAGGGGGGGTAGATTCATGGCTACCCAGAGCCTCATCTGGCCAAATTACACAACTCTTCCCATGAATAAGACCCAAAACAAAACCAAATCTCACAGGTATATACAGCCTTCTCAAGGGTCAGAGAAGACTACAACTCTCATGATCCATTGCCCAATTACAAAGTAACAAGGTGTGGGCCTTCCTGAAAAACAAGTCTCCCCTAATCAAGCCTAATAGGCTAAATATGGTCACATGGAGTCTGTGAAGGGAGGAGTTTTCTAAAGGGTGGAGCAGAGCCTAACAGGAGAAGCTTGCTTAGGTGCTTGGTGGATCTTAGTTCTCTCAATTTTTATCTGATTCTTTTTATTCCTCTATCTTATTATATATATATTTTTGATAACCATAACTGGGTATGTGTAATGGGAATGCAAATTTGGAAGATCTTCCCTGCCCCTAGGCTAAAGTGCACCTGAAGCCTGGGGTGGGAGGCTTGTTTTTCAGTAGATACTTTTTGATTGGCCAGTTGGTCCAAAAGGTTGTTACATTCTCTGAGCCAGGAGAAGGCTATATAAACCCTGATGTGTAGCTTTGTTTTGGGATCCACTTTGAGAAGTGTTCTGTGATTTGATCTGAATTCTGGGAAGCTGTTGTTGAGAGTCCCCCAGCTTTGAAAAACCCAGATGTGGAAACCCAGATGTTGACTGGGTATGGATGTAATGGTTGGACAGTTTGGAAATCTGTCTACTTGATCTGTTTCTGTCTTGATAATTCTGCCTGTATAATTTGAAGTTCGGGGTGCTGACCTTTTCTCCTGAACAAGGTAAACGATATATGTCTGACTGATTAAAGTAAGCTTAGCAATCCATTTTGAGTTGCTTTCCTTTAACAAAGCAGATCCAAGAACCTGTATGGGCAGCCACCCTGGGGACACCGGGGTGCTTGCTGCCACAAAATGGCGTCACGAACAGGATCTGCAGAGTAAAAGGAAAGTATGGGGGCTGGGATAATTGTTTGTTTCCCAGTTGTGGTAGCTGTGACTCTGTGGAGCCCTGGAGCAGGAGAGAAGAATGGCCTACATGCAGACTTCGCTGAACTGAGAGCGGGAATGGTGAGCTGCCTGCATCGGGACCTGGGCAGAAGCCAGGAGCGGCTGCCGCCTGAGGGAGGAGAAGGAGCCCAGGAGTTCAGAATTCAGCCACCGGAAAAGATAAGAACTGAGCAGCAAAGCAGGGGCACTGAATGTGTTTCCTGGCTGCATCCCACAGTTTGGGACCCTGGGGGAGAATGGACTTGTGACTATGGTGGTTGGGATGAAGTGTCTTGGATCCCCAGGGACCCCACCTTGTTGGTTTTGTTGCCCAGCCCGCTCTCTATACTTGGAAGCAGGGGCTGGAGCTGTGTGAGGGGAAGGACACCCCCCACCCCTCCAGAGAACTTTATTTGAACTCTTGTTTTGAATTGAAGTGATAATGCTATCTATGTACTTTGTGTTTGTTTAAGGCCCAGTGGCCACTTTGGTAACTTTAGTTCTGTACCTTGAAAATGTGACCTAAGAGATTCAAAATAATTCAAATATAATTTCAAAATAATTCAAAAGTAAATTGTCTATGCTATGGGCATGAAAGATCTTGGGGCCGAATGTAATGGGAATGCAAATTTGGAAGAGCTTCCCTGCCCCTAGGCTAAAGTGCACCTGAAGCCTGGGGTGGGAGGCTTGTTTTTCAGTAGATACTTTTTGATTGGCCAGTGGGTCCAAAAGGTTGTTACATTCTCTGAGCCAGGAGAAGGCTATACAATTTGAAGCTCGGGGTGCTGACCTTTTCTCCTGAACAAGGTAAACGAGATATGTCTGACTGATTAAAGTAAGCTTGTTAACCCATTTTGGGCTGAGTCCCCCGGCTTTGAAAAACCCAGATGTGGAAACCCAGATGTTGACTGGGTATGGATGTAATTGTTGGACAGTTTGGAAATCTGTCTACTTGATCTGTTTCTGTCTTGATAATTCTGCCTGTATAATTTGAAGTTCGGGGTGCTGACCTTTTCCCCTGAACAAGGTAAATGATATATGTCTGACTGATTAAAGTAAGCTTAGCAACCCATTTTGAGTTGCTTTCCTTTAACAAAGCAGATCCAAGATCCTGTATGGGCAGCCACCCTGGGGACGCCGGGGTGCTTGCTGCCACAGTATGAGAGATCAAAGTGACACAGTAGATAGAGTACTAGGCCTGAAGCGAGGAAGACTAATTTTACTGGGTTCAAATCTACCCTGTGTGACACTGGGTAAGTAACTTAACCCTGTTTACCTCAGTTTCTTCATCTTTAAAATTAGCTAGAGAAGGAAATGGCAAACCACTCCAGTATCTTTGCCAAAAACAAAACAAAACAACAAACCCAACTGATGTCATGAAGAGTCAGAAAGAACTAAAACCACTAAACAAAAACAACATACTGACATATTCTAACTATATTGTGTCTTAAGAACTATTCTTCCCATCTTAAAATCACCAGTATTAATGAATTATTAGTTCTGCCTCATACATTGCATGAGATGACTTTTTTGGTAATATTTATTTTTTCATGCCAAATGCCTTATTGCAAACTTGATTGTAGAGACCATTCCTATGCTAACACTGAGATATGATTGTCCATATTCCCTAACACTGTGAATTCTGCTTATGGAATACAGGAAAGCCTGGTTGCTCCTCCAGATTCTGGCTTCTATCATTATCACCAACAAAAAGAATAAATACCTGATTCCCTTAATCCTCTACATAATGCTATTCCTATCAACATGATGTAGAAAGGAAAAATAGAGCACAGAGAAATATTTTAGAACAATTTATCTACATCAGCACCTACCTTAATGTTTTCCTTACAGTTTTCCTTTGGTGTATGCATTACATATTGTGTGTTCACTCTCTCCATTGCTTAAGAACATAATTTGTAAAATTCTTGTTCATGATTTCCTATAAGTTATCTATGGATAATCTATTTATTGGAAGAAAGGCCTTTTTGTGTAAAAAGCATAGAATTTATATTTGGGAAACCTGGATTGGAAAACTTGGGCTTGACCATGGCCAGGTATTGTTATCTCTCTGAGTCTCAGTTCATTCATGTGTCAAATGTACTTACAAAGTTGTTGTGAGGTAAGAGCACTTTGTCAATATATAAGTGCTTTAGACATGTGAGCAATGGTTTCTCTTAATTTTATATTTTTACTATTTTAAGGTGAGAAAAATACCACTCAGACTACCTGTGGCTCATTCCTGTGATAAGAACCTCTTGATTTCTGCTCATATATTTGCATTGGATTCTTGAAACATTTTTAAAGCTTTACTATATTTTACAATGTGGATTTTTCAGGAAGAAGAATCCAGTCTTTCAAGGAGAATTAGAGTAGAATGAGTTCATAGTTTCCGCTGGTATGAAAGAACTACTACAAAATAGGGAAAGAAAACAAATGAAACATCAATCTGTTTATCAGTTTCCAGGAGCATATGCCTCTCTTGTTTGTTAATAACTAGTACATGAATGAAACACATCAGGGTAACTCCTTGAGCCACCTGGAGAATACTTAAGACTTGTGTCCACCATTAAAAATGGCTTCTCCAAGATCTCTTAATAAGCTATAAAGCCTTTCTGTAAGAAAAAAAAAATGTATTTTGAAAATCATGGAGTTAAAGGATAAAGTTGTCCACTGTGGGTTATTCATTGAGGCCATCTACACCTGTCTGGTTATTCAGTACAAGATTATACTTTGACGAAGTAATAGAAAAATGATCTGAAGTTAGGATTTGTCACTCACTTGGCCTGCATGTTCCAGGGCCATTCATCATTCCCTTCAAAACTGTTCAAAACTCATCTCCTCTATGAATCTTTTCTTGATTAAATCCTACCAAGTGCCAATCACTCACTACCTTTTTTTCCCCTTAAAGCATAAATGTATCTGAGAGGAAAATTCTTATAGTGAACAGAATGTTGATTTCTGAGTCAGAAAGACCCCTGTTCAAATCCCACCTCTGACTTTTATTAGCCATGTTATCTTAGGAAAATCACTTAACTTTTGTATGTTTCAGGTAATTCTCTAAGATTTACCTAAGATATTATTGATTCATTCATCCTCTATTGATTATTATTCATCCTCTATACAATTAACTCCCCATGTTATTGAGATAGATGCTCTCCAAATTTTGCACACACACACACACATACACACACAAATACACACATATACATACATACATACATAATTGTATACTTACTTCAGAGTACATGACTTTTGAAAAGCATATTATACACTTATTTCAGAGTACATGACTTCCAAAAGCCAGTGTGCCTTGAACCTTGACATAAATACACCTTTCGGGATAAAATGGGGCACAGAACTCATACAAGGAATCCACTGACACAGAACTTATCTTCCCTTCATAGTTTCACTTCATAGGATAAATGAACTAGTATCTGGGCAACAAGCAAAGGATCCAACCAACCCACTGCACCTCAACAAATCTTAACAATTTCTAATTCCCTATTCTTCAAGGGAAAACAAACATAAAAGTTCATAGAGACATAAAATTCCAAACAATGAATCCAGCCTCCAGGGTGTGTAGTATCCCAAATCTACAAATTTCACCAGAAAACTCTCTTGATATTTCTTCACTAAATCTCCTGGACAGTTCTCAAAATAATAGGCCATCTCTATTCCCATCGTATAATTTACTATGTCTGTTGACACCATCTTCTGAGTTATGTAGGTTTGGACTCTTCTACTTTGCAGATCATTTAGCCTCTCTAATCCTCAGTTTCCTCATTTGTAAAATGGTGATAATAATAACATCTACCTTGCAGAGTTGTTATGTGTATCAAATGAGAAAATATACAGAAAGTACACTGCAAAACTTAAAACATTATATTATTATTATCATCATTACTTCGCTTAATTTTCACATTTCATCAGTTTAAAGCTTTATATATTAAGGAGCAATTTCCTAAAGAGGAAAGAATTTGGAGTCATGAGACATGAATTCAAATTCTGATAAGCCACTGACTACTACATAACCTTAGGGTCAATTATTCTCTACATTCCTCATTTTCTTCATCTTTAAAATCATATTAGACTGGATGATTTCTAAGTCACTGTCCTCTAAATGAAGGATCCTTTTCAATCTCAACATCTATTCCCTTCCCTTTTTGCACACTGTTGGCACATTAGTTCAGCCATGCACGACCTCTCACTTATACTTTTTGCAACAGCCTCCTAAGAAGTCTCTTTATCTCGTATTTATTGACTCAGTAATCCATCCTAATCCCATAGATGCCAAAAAAATATCCTAAGATACCATATTATGCTGTATTTATATATTTGTTTTTCATTATTTATTTATTATTTCTGCTAAAAAATATTCACTGTCTATATAGTAACACACTTGCTCTTTAGCTTGATATTTAAGAGTCTCCACCTACCATTCAAGGTTTATTTCACGATATTCCTCTGCATGCATTCTACACTTCAATTAGAACAAACTACTCATGTATACATGTTCATGTTGCCCTCACACACCTCCATGAATTTATGTAGGCTATCCCTCCTGACCATAATGTATTCATCCCCAATTGCACTTAATGAAGTCCTTTTCTTCATATAAGAACCCTCTTAGTTGCTATCTCCTCCATGAAGTCCTGCCTGATCCACTGCAAATGAAAGTATTCTTTCTTTCCTAAAATTTCTTATGCCAAAAGATATTTAACCTCTATTCAACCTAATACCATTCCAACATCATATTTATTTCTGAACTTATTTAGCAACAACACCTCCCCACCATTAGACTGGAAGTTCCTATCATTTTATTTTCCATTGTAGTGATATAAAAATGAATAACAAAACTGAAGGAGCTCACAATCTACTGGGAGAATGAGCATAACAAGAAATTAATAAACAATAACAAAAATGAATTGAATTGAATTGCATTGGGTATGATTCCTCAGGGTAGAAATCACAAGGCAGTAAGCCAGTTTCACTGAAGATATACTGCATACCCATAGCACAATGGAAGTACCTCTCTCCTAACACTATGCTTGACCTTTTATTATTGCTTTACCTCATTTCCACCCTGCTCTCCATGTTTTTCTTTCTTTAGAAGTAGCTAGGTAGTATAGGGGATAGAGCCCTGAACTTGGACTCAGAAAGACACAGGTTTGAATTCAACCACTGATGCTTATTAGTTATAAGACACTAGGCAAGTCATTTAATCTCTGTCATTCTCAGTTTCCTCAACTGTAAAAGAGAAATAATAACAATATTCATATCCCATGGTTGTTGTAAGGATCAAATGAGATAATATTTACAAAATGCTTAGAACAGGACCTGTATACTTAATAAGTATATGCTTAATAATTGCTTGTTCCCTTCTTCCTCTAGTAAACTGGCAATAGACATTCATGTTGTTTACAATATATTCATTTTAGGTATATTTGTAGTTATCATTATAGTGAAATATAGTGAGATATATATATATACATATATGTAGTGAACTATACATCATTATCATTATATATATATGTCATTGTAGTTATCATTTTTATGTGATTTTGCTGATGGGATTATATTTTCTCCAAGTCCAGGGACCATGAGTGATTTGCTTTGTGTCAGTGTCTTATAAAGCATAGTATAAGGCCTCACTGGAGGAGTAGATAATGTTAATTAGTTATTTGTTGAAAAGCCCCTAATCTATAATCTTCTGCTGCTTTCAAAATATCATATCATATTTATGTACTTCCATATACTTCTTTGCAATTTCCAAATGTTGACCAACACTTTACACTGAATATAAAATACTTTGTGTTTGATAATTTCCTTATGTATACAGGCATATGAGGCTTTCGAATCATCTATAATTTTGAGCTTCTTCACCACTTCATTTCAAACCATACTTCCCAAAGTAGTTTTGACCCTCTGCCCATTTTTATACTAAGTTTCTGGGTCATATTTTAATTTAGGTTGTAGGAACTAAAGTTGTCCATATCATTTCACTACTTCATTCTATTCAACAGATATTCACATATAAACCTTAATTACTATCACAGTCAATGCTTTTTCTTAGGCTCATCACAAATACTGTTAAGTAAGATGACTAAGGGTACCATGAAATTATATTTCTTGTTTTCTTTGGCTTCATAGACATGTCAGCTCTTCCAGCTTCTTTATTTAATTCACTGTAGAGTCTATAAATTGTCTTTTCATTGGTTGTAATTTCTTTATGTTTTGAGGGGCTCTATGTCTAAAAAGACCATCAGTATGAATTTGATTTTTTTTGTTTTGTTTTGTTTTGTTTTTTCCTGCTAGCAATAATCCTCAGATAAAGAACATCCAGACTTGGTTAATATTATTAGTGGGCAATATTAAGATAGGAGATTTTTGCTCTCTCTGTCCTCTTTTTCTTCTACGCTACCACTTCTACTCAGGATATAGATTAGTGTAATAGAAGACTAAGGGACATGTCGTATTTTTATTTGTGGCCAGTAATTTCATCACCTAGTCGTCAATTTGCTGGTGAGGATCCTCTCCCTACTTCTTTGGGTTGATATTCAGACAGAAAGTATACTCTTGTCATGTCAATACTCAACACTTTACCCATTTGGGAGAACCTATCTGTGCTTGTGTTCTTCTAATAGAGTCCTCAAGAAGTCTACAAGATTTTGTGGAATTTTGGGTGAATTTTGAATAAAACCCTTAAAATATTTTAAATATCATGAAACATTAAAACAAATACATAAACTTGCCTTATGAGCTGCTAAATGATCACTAACAAAGGCATTGGGAGAAAATGAGACTTACTTTTAGAGCTACTCCTAAGCACTGTATTTGCCAGTCCATATGGGCTTGCTCCTTTTTATTCAATACAAATAAGGTGAAGGATCTTGTCCTGGGCTATAATAACAAAGTAAACACATCTACCCCCATCCAGGGATCAGTCAAATCTAGGGACAGATAGTAGAATATATTATTCTTTTTTGAATACCACAATGACTGGGATGAAAGTCAAAGGACATCCATTTGGAGGGAAGATATTAAGGAAATCAAGTTGTATTTGTTATTATAAATTGAAAAGGATCCAAATTCCTTTGTCTTATCAGAGGAGTTGCAAATAGATTGTTTTTTTCTTGCTAAGCCTCATTTTTGAAGTGAAAAGAAATGTGCCCCTGAAGCCATTCTTGACTACTTTTCCTTGGTAACAGTTGCACCTCCCCCAGGGCCTGGTTCACCACAGGAATTATTTCCTTAGTCTAGTCTCCCTAAAGAAACCAAAGTCCCCCTAATCATCATTTCACTTACTCTAGTTCATTAAGCATTCAAGACAATCAGAAGGTTAAATTACACAGAACAAACACCAGTGACTGGTGTACATGTAATAAGAGAAAGGAGTATCCCTGGTGGGGCCCAGAGTGGCAGGGCTGATAATTTTGTGAATTGTATCATTAATAAAATATATTTTATTCTATTTGATGCTGTCTTTGGAAGGTTGCTGTGTGATGATTACATTTTTAAAGAAGCAGAATTTTTTTAACGGCTTAACTGAAACGTGGTATGAAACATGGTATGAAACATGGTATGAAACATGGT
>NW_027187378.1:45214715-45237514 GCF_028583685.1 Petaurus breviceps papuanus | reverse complement strand
TCAACATTTCTCCTTGCATTTCCTGATTTGGGAGGCCCCTTCTCATTAACCTCAAGCAAAATGGAAGACTAATGCAAAATTCAGAATGGCTTGACAGAAATATCTATTAAAATTTTAATTAGCATTATTTGGGGTAGAGTTCAAGAGGGGTTGATAAAAGATGGTCAATCCATAAATGATTCAATTATGAGAATAGGTTGATTAATAATGAGGGAATATTCCCAAAATTAATGTTTCTAATTTTTTTTTCCATTTTGTTTTGTTGGTTCTTTAAACTTTTAGCTTTCACAAATCTCAATACATCCTATAAAATTTGATTGTGTTAAGCAATATATAAATAATTATTTGCTGGAAATTGAAACTTGGTGAGAAAGTTTACTGACCTAAATTAGTAAAATACAGCTTTAGTAACACCTTAACTGTATAAATACACACACATATATGAATATATATTATGAAATTGTATAAAGAAGATATTCAACTGCCTCCCATACTCCTAAATAGTTCTGTGAAGGATAATTTGCAATGAAGTTTCCCCATTCTGAAAAATCAAATTTAGAGTGGCTTTAGTATCCACTGGGCCTAAGTTTAGAAGTCACCTGACCTTACAGGAATCTGAGACTTAGAGCAATGGGGACCCTCCCCAGTGCCACCTCAGCACAAGATTTGCCAAATAAAAATAAAACTGCCTTCCTGGCCTTGCATGGGACACGCACATGTTTCTGTGTCCTTTGTCTCTGAGATAGATTCCAGCACTTGGCTTGTGGACTGACCTCCCTACCAATGAGACTGAAGGCCAGTTGGGGATTGGGTTTCTTCATTAGAAGTTTATATAACTATGGGCTTGTTTCTACCTGTTGCTCTCTCCCTGGCAGATGCCATTTGAGTGACAGGGGCAGAGGGCCTTTTGTCACGAAAAACAATAAAGACCTTTTCTGATCTCAGATTCAGACTCTGAACTTTTTTATCCCACACAGTTTAGAGGTCCTACTGAGATTTTTCAGACTCCTCTCTGGAGAGGAAGGGCTCCCCAGCCTTGACCAATTGGCAGGATGTCCTGCTGTGTTTTTCCAGTGGCCTCTTGGTAAGGTCAGGGAGTTACTCCCCTCCCTTGAGAATGAGGCCCTCGGGGGCCTGAAGCTAAGAGAAGAAAATGCCTTAAGGGGTAAAGAAAGGTTACTCAAGAGTAAGTCCCTGCACAGAAGAGGTAAGGAGAGGCCAGGGTGATGTGGTGGTGGGTGGGGTTGACTGAGTCTGCCAGGAGACTGAAGGAGGGTGAAATTCCTGGACCAAGAGGTCAACCAAGTCAATGGAATCTGGCTAGGAGCTGGGGAGACCAGGAGGCCATTCCTGAAGGGATGCTGATGAGCAGTCCCTGATGAGGGCCCTTAAGAATTTGTGCTTCGGCACCCCCAGGATTTCTGGACCAAGAGGTTGACACAGTTTGGCTAGACTTTGAAACTGAGAGGAGGGGGTTGGCTCACAAGGCTTTTCATCTGCCCTTTGGTTAAGGGAAATTCCACTTTAATACACAAGTGGTGAGTTATTTGGGAACAGAGTTGGGAAGGGTTGTTCCCTTCAATTTCCCCTGATACCTCCCTAAGGAGGAGATTGTGTGTGTGTGTGTGTGTGTGTGTGTGTGTGTGTGTGTAAGAGCCTTGGTTAACTGTTTGACAAGCAAAAATCTTCCTCTTCTGCCTTTTACATTCTTAACCAACTTTGGAATGGGGAGAGAGGATCCAGGTCTTTGACTATGGCAATTGCTCTTAACTTACCTTAGGTAAGTGGGACTCCTTTTTTTCTATTTATCTGAAATGTCTGAGGCAGCTAGGTTAAAGATTAAAGGAAGAGGTAGTGAGAAAGAGAAGCAAACAAAACTGATAATGGTCGTGGGGTGGAACCACTACTCCCCCTCCCCCAACCTTTAGAAGATCTAGAGATGTTGGAAAACTGTCATAACCAACAAACCAAGTTATGGGAAGTTAGAAGGGATTTTGTCTATCCACCTTTCAGGATGCATATATGAAAGGGCTATTGTAATTTAGTTCTAAAACATTAGTTCAAATAATCATTAAGCTCAAAAGGTCTCTGCTTGGGAGGGAGTTAAAAGTTAACTACACCCTGTTATGTGGGTCAGACCCTTTGTCTCTGAAAGGAGACAGGATTTCATCTTTTTATTTTTTTAAGGAAGAGGAATTGTTGTGGAGTTTGTTATAGCTATGTGTCTTTTAAAATTCCAGGAGCCCTGGATTGTTATTTGGCTTTATGATTGTAAAGTAAAAAAAAAAAAAGTGAAACCATTATATTTGTGTATAAATGTAAATAATGTTCAGATTGATCATTTGAACTCTTGGTTATCATGAAAATGTATACAGTTGTTTAAAGTTATGGTTTAATTCCTGTGTAAGGTGGTTTGGAAATGCATTCACCTAAACCTGTTAATAGAATGCAAATTTTAAATACATAATGTTTGGGACATTATACATTTCTAAATTATGTAATTTGGTAACTCTGATGTTAAAAATAATTTTATTATTACTATTCAGAAGCTGTTATGTCATCTAAGGACATAGTTCTGTATGATAACTTGGATGTATGTGAATATATGTTTTGGGAATGTATGTTAAGAACATTTTTATACCAAATTAGTTTTAAGGAATTCCCATATTTGGAGGTTTACTATTATTATTATTTTTATTATTTGGAAAGGCTGAAATTGGGTGGTTATTGAACTTGAATTTCAAGATGGGCATTGATTATGGTTGAGATACTTGTAATTGTTACTAGAACGAAAAGAAGTAGTTAGAATAATTAGCCCAGCATACTTTAAACTGATCTGAAATATGAGCATGCATGGGGAACTGAAAATATTTGTATAAATTTGTGGGTAATATTTCCTTTTTGAGGGCCAAAGGTATTAGAATTCAGAAATGTATGGTTATATTATCAAAAAGGTATATATTGTTAATTTGACATTAAGAAATTGACTCATTATATGGCCCCAGAAAGTTTTATTGACCTTAGTTTACTGTCCAGTAAGGGGATGGTAGTGGAATCCACATCTTAGAGATTTTATGGGACTAATATCATTGTAAATGTGCTTGGCACAGTGCTTGGTATTAAACAAAAAAAATTCTATTTGACTTTAAACTGTGTAAGCTAAGGTTAATTGCTTTATGTTTGTAAACCTTATGTGAAATTTTCCTTAGGTGTGAAGTTTATGCCAATGATTATGGGATGAATGATTTTCTGTACAAAGCAATTTGGAAAAGACTAAATTAAGATCACCAGATTGGTAATTACTTGATTTTGGTTTCAAAGTTTAAATTTAGGTACATCATAATTTTTTATGATATTGTTACTGGTAAACAGTTGTATTATCTAAGTTGTAATGGAAGCAGTTTCTTTTATAAAGTCTAAATGCTGTTAAATCAAAAATTATACTGTCAGAGGAACAAGAAAATGATGAATGAAGTACTCTGACCATGTCAAAGTATCAGTTATGATATTTTGAAATATTGTAATTTAAGAAATCATAAACTTTCAAGATTTTCTTTGTTTTAAAGAAAGTTTCAATTCATAAATCTAGTATTTACAAAAATAATGTGAAAAATAATTATTGGTAATTATGTGAAGAAAAGACCCTGTGAATCCTCTTGTAACTTTTGTAAAACCTAGAATGGTTAATGTGTATGGAAAAGAGGGTTTATTTGTCCCTGGAAACAATATATGGGCAAGGTCCTCAGCCCTGGGAAATAGGGGAAGGGGTGGATTCATTTTAGTTATGAAGCTTCTAAACAATGAGAAGTAGCAAGTCTGTGTACAAAAGATTAAAAAGGATCTCAAACAGTTATCTTTTATACCAGAACAAGTTTAAAGTTTGTGAAGGGAGAGTTATTAATTATACAAAGACTGTAAGATTTCTGGTCATTTTATCAATTATGTATAGATTTTGCAATATTCAAACTTACTGTGAATTTTCTGAAGTTTTTCCATGGGACTCTGGGATTTGAGAATTTGAGGTAGGTTGCATAGAGTCATTCCACTTATCACAAATCATTTTTTTTAAACAATTGGGATTAAGTAACTTGCTCAAGGTTACATGGCCAGTTATTTCTGGGTGTGGTGCTAAGTATCTGAGCCTGGATTGGATCCCAAGCTCATCCCAACACTGGGGCTGATGCTCTTACTTGTTGAGCCACCTGGCCACCCCCACAAATCATATTAAGAAGGGTATTTCACCACTCCCCACCAGGAAGGTGGGGGAGGGGCAGCAGTTACTTCTTAAGCCTCTGAAGAAGTCTTACTGAGAAATCAGTCAGTCTCCAAACTGGCCTTTAAAATTGGTAAAACTGATTTCTAGTAATTGGTTTTTAGTACAAATTTGGAATTTAGAATGGGAATTCTGGTAAATCTTTGTGATATATTGCAATTCAATGAGAGTAAATTGATGTACAGGTAAAAGGGTTTTGGGACTACACTACATGCTTGGATGCTTTATCCAGTCAGGTGCCCACTTTTCATCTTTATGGCAGAGTTTACTAATCAATGAAAAGTTAGGCATAATGCAAGTCTTTCATAAAGCTTTAATAGTTATTCCCCTTAACATGATGATAAATTCAAACTGTTTTTAAAGAAAGGAAATACTTTTTTAAAAAAAATGTTTTGTAAAAGAGATCTTGCTGTTTTAATCTGAATTTGTAGTTATTGTGTGACATAAGCAAAGTTAATATTTGTAATTGAATGTATAAGTAAAAGATTTAGATTCCTGAAGTATCTCACTCTTCCAGACTGAGTATAACTAGGGAAAAATAAACAAACTTGCAAGGACATAAATCCATCAGCTTGTGGGGTTTAGCCATTAACCTCTTTGCTTTGTTTTAGTAGAACAGTTATGTTAGCAAAAGAATAATAACTTATGAGCTACCTTTTTAATGGTTAAAAATGTAAAGGAAAGCTGTAATAATCTGGATAATGGGTTTGAGAGATTTGGAAGGATACATATGTAATGGGAATGTAAATTTTTAAGATCTTCCCTGCCCCTAGGCTAAAGTGCACCTGGAGCCTGGGGAGGGAGGCTTGTTTTTCAGTAGATACTTTTTGATTGGCCAGTGGGTCCAGAAGGTTGTTACATTCTCTGACCCAGGAGAATGCTATATAAACTCTGATTTGAGGCTTTGTTTTGGGGCTCACTTTGAGAAATGTTCTGTGATTAATCAGATGAGACTCTGGGAAGCCTTGTTGAGAGCCCCCTGGCTTTGAAAAACCCATATATTGATTTGGTATGGATGTAATGGTTGGATAGTTTGGAAACCTGTCTACTTGATCTGTTTCTCTGTCTTGATAATTCTGTCTGTATACTCTGAAGTTCGGGGTACTGACCTTTTTCCCCTGAACTAGGTAAACGATATATATTTGACTGATTAAAGTAAGTTTGTTAACCCATTTTGAGTTGCTTCCCTTTAACAAAGCAGATCTAAGAACCTGTGTTGGCAGCCATCCTAGGGATGCTGGGGTGCTTGCTGATACAACATAAAGGTTTGATTAGAAATATGGAAAGCAGATAAGAAGGTTTGGGGACAAATGGGGATTTATCCAAGCCCATCCTGTCTCTGGATAGTGGTCTGGATACCTTTGTATCAGATGGTCTAAGTATGTTGAGAAGAATGTGAGGAAGTATTTAGGAAGGCAGAAAGATTTGTAACTTGATTTTATAATTAATAGTTCAAACAAATTTGAGAAGGAAAGGAAATAAGCATACAAATGCAATATTTAGTCATTATCCATGGACTGAGGTTGGGATTATAAAGTTACTATAGAAAAGTCATATCTGTGTATATGTGAGGAATGGGTCCCCGATGTATTTCAAAGTGATGAAAGAGCAATTGGGTATTAATACAACTGACTAAATTAATCGTTGGTTTTAAATCAGAGACATTTTTATTTGAGAAAAGAGATTTTGCTATGAACTCAGATTAAGCATAATTACAAGAAGATAGAGAAGTTTGGAAGTAGATGCGCATCTATTAGAGCAATAATTTATAATCTTGATGGGAGATTTGATTTTTGTCAACAAGAATAAATATAGAAGTGAATACAGGTTATTTGAGGCTCTCTTTAAAGATGTTCCTTAACCAATGTGAGATTATAATCATACTTTAAACTGATTGTTGGAGCTTGTTATTTAAGATTTGATGGGACTATTACCTGACTGTTTCTTTGAGTTCAACTCTAGATATAAGTATTAAGAAAGGCTGCCCAAGCTATCCAAGCCCCCAGTCCATGGTGCCAGACCCTGTAAGATACAGGTATGAAGGTCAGGGGAACAACTGTTCCACATGAGCTGAGGTAGGATTCTTCTGACTCTATTTACCTACAAGCACCTGACAGACTTTAAGCTTGGCTCAATGGAGATTGCATCTTGGTGTACATTTTGCCTGAAACTGACATTCCAAATTTGGAAAATATGGTTCCCTTATTAGTTTTGTCCCTATTCTTGGTGGCAAGTTTCCATAATCAAAAGTTTTGAAATAAAAACAACAAATCTATTAAATACTTGATTCTGGAACATCTTAAGTTACTATAAGATAAAGCTATTAGAATTAGGGTTTAGTATAGATATTCCTGTATGAGTCAGGGTCCTTTATTTCTTTGTAACAATATGAGGACAAATAGGTCAAGGGTTTGTGGGAATACTATTTTGTTATTTAGTTAGTATCACACTTGTCTCAACTTTTTTACAATTAAGTCAACGTTAAAAGGAGGATAATTTTTGGACTACTTGGTAAAAATTTTAATTATTTTAATTGTGAGCTTAATGTAAATCCCTTAGTGAAATCCCATTCTCCTGGTTGAGGAATTAATAATAGATTAATGCAAAATATAGGAAACTGGTTTTAATGTGTGATCATGACAATTGACCAAGACTCCAATTTTAATTTTGTAAGAGTGATAAGGGTTCTGGAGTGGTCATTTAAATTGGTTCCAAGTTTCCTTTTGTAGGTAAACAATGAAAGAAGGTGGAAGAAAGAGAGTCTGGGATGGGTGACTGAAGATGGATGACCCTAAGTGACCAGAGGACTTTTTCAGTTCAGGACGATAGTGTCAAAAGAGACTTTTGAACTATGAAAGGACAATTGTTTGCTATTGTTTTCTTTTGAATCTCTGTGTCTGCACTCATAAAGCAGACTGCCCCCTTGTATGTTGTCAATGAGACGAGGGTAATTAGAATTAAGAAAAGTGGAGAAACTTCAAAAGGTATAAAAGAACAGGGGGGAGAGGATTGTGAGGGATAATTTGCAGTGAAGTTTCCCCATTCTGAAAATCAAATCTAGAGTGGCTTCAGCATCCACTGGGCCTAAGTTTAGAAGTCACCTGACCTTACAAGAATCTGGGAAGTAGAGCAATGGAGACCCTCCCCAGTGCCACCTCAGCACAAGATATGACAAATAAGGATAAAACCACCTTCCTGGCCTTGCATTGGATACCCATATGTTTCTGTGTCCTTTGTCTCTGAGATAGATTCTCCTGCTTAGGTTGTGGGCCGGCCTCCCTACCAATGAGACTGAAGGCCAGTAGGGGGCTTGGGTTTCTTCATTAGGTTATATAACTATGGGCTTGCTTCTACCTCTTGCTCTCTCCCTGGAAGAAGCCATTTGAGCAACAGGGGCAGAGGGCCTTTTCTCATCAGAAAGAATAAAGATCTTTTCTGATCTTAGATTCAGACTCTGAACTCTTTTGTCTCACACAGTTCTGAATGAATATAAATCTTGCATTTTGGAGAAACAGAGAAAATTTGATTTATTCACAGCATGCCATTTACTACCAAGATAAAAAAAAAAGAGAAAGAGAAAGAGGAAAAGAAAAAACTTACCTGCTCCTCTTGAATCAAATTGAATCCAGGTTAGTACCTTAAAGTAGAAGCATTTTATTTGTAAGGCATTCCAAAAGATATGTTACTCATTCACTCACTCACTCCATAAGCAAACATATTGTGTGTAAAGTACAGTGCCAAGAATTTAGGGATGAAAAGATAAGTAACGCTTGCTCACAAAATAGTAAGATCTTTGGAGTTGGAAGATAATCAGAGATTATCTATTGGGTTCCATCAACCAAACCAAATTGGGGAGAGGGATTGGAATATATACATTCTGAGTCATTTGGAGTTGGGGAGGCACAACCCAGAGTTCATAGCCCCCATTTCTGTGAAAAATGTATAGCTAAACATGACATAAACCTATTTCTCTTTTTTCCACTGTCATGATTAATTGTTTATAACTTTGGCCAGAGTTTGGGATTTTTTATTTTTTCCCAAATCAATTGTTACTTTCAAATCAATAGTTTCCCAAGATTGTAATGTAAATACAGATCATTTAGGTGATTACAGTTTCCCCAATGGAGAGGTACAGTGTATGGGAGAATTTAATTCTCTACTATAATAAGTTTGAGACTGATATTTTATCAGAGTAGGGAGCTCTTTAGTCAGGGAACTCCTACAAATGTAGCTCTGCAAGCCATTAGATCATGCATGCATGTATGGTTTTTCATTCGCTATTCAAAAGGACTTTATATATTATGGGACTTAATTGTGAGTATGAAAGTTTCATCTCTTAAGGAAATTCTTTCTGGATCTTTTTATCTCTTAGCATTATCAGTCCTCCTGAAAAGATCCTCCATGGCTTTTTGTCATTTGTGTGTTTACATGCTCTAGGCTTCCTTTAGCATGCAAGTTCCATGAAAGCTAGGAATACTTTGTGTTTTTATCCTCACCTCCTTGCATATGGTAGGTGCATAATGAATAGGTGTTCATTAAGATCAGATTGTATCCAAATAAACAAAATCTTTTTTCCCCTTGATTGAATTTCCTTTAATTACTAAGAGCTTTTAATAAAATTTGGAGTGGACTGTGGGTTCCATAATGGTAGAGCCCTTTGCTCTCTCACAAACACCTGAGTGTATGATCATGATTTCCCATCACTATTCTCATCTGACAGGACCAATTTTGACAGCCGCCACAACATGCTGCTTGTTATTTGTGTGACCCTGTCCTTTAGACTGAGCTTCTCTTGCTCTCAATGACATTGCAGCCATTTCTGGGTTGCTGTTTGGAGAGAGAAAGACACCCACACACCCACCCACACACACATACACACCTATGCACAGGGAGAGAGACAGACACATAGAGAGAGAGAGAGAGACAGACACAGAGAGAAAGAGACAGAGTCAGAGAGACAGAAATGGAGAACTGTGAACAAAAACCCTATAAGATAGTCAGCCTAGCAGCTTCATCGTGTTTCATCACCTACTTCTCCCTCCTCCCACCTTATATACTAGCAACACTTCCAACTAAGCCTTTTCCTTTTGCATTTATTGTTCTGTACTCAAATGGCAACTATATTTAGTGCCTCCCTCATTCACTGCCTCTTCATGAAAGTGAGGGAAAAGTTAATTGTGTCAAAGGCTAAGCATTATCTATGTTTTTTTTTAAATAAAAAAAATTAATGAAGGCATTGAAAATATATTTTTTTTTTACTGGGAGGTAAACTTCAGTAAACTGGCAAGATTAGACAGTGTGGAGTTCCGATTCAGTGAGCAGCAAGATGAATTGGAAGAAAATATGTGAAAAGTTGAAGAAGAATGATTAAAATGTCAATTCTGCCAATGGTCAATTACTTTTCCCAAAAAATATACTAATGGAGTTCTGCAAGCAGCTTATTATGTCCTCTATCAGCATGATCACTTCCTTTCTTTGGACAAGCCAGACCACTGAAATAGTTTACTCAACTGGTACTTTCTATTGAAGTAGAGCTTAACCTTTTAAAGTGTATACAATAATGATTTAACAGTACGGTGCCTGCTTTTGCTGCCCTAACTTATCTGCTTAATAGGAATTCTAGCCTTAAGATGTTCAACACTGTTCTTTTCTCATCCAGGACTTTTAAATGGGATTGGTTTAGGAGACTGGATCATCTGGGTTAAAGATAATTCCCTAATAGTACTTAGGACAAAGTGGTAGAGGGAAGATAATACAGGGGTGACTTTTGGCCCAGGTCTCATAAAGCAGGTGTACATCATCATACATGCTAGACTGATGGAGAGAACTGTCCTACCTTGAGTTTCTCCCTATACTCTAATCTAATGGTTTTTAAAATAAGGGCCCTGCTCATGTGGTGGTTTGACACCAAAGGGTCTGTGATCAACCAGAGGATGGGAATAAGGCTCAGATCCCACCCACTCAGGAAGATCTATTTATGTGGCTTGTCTCCAACACCACCACACCTACCTTCATCCATTGTCCCCACTCCAACATCTCTGGCACCAATGTAAGATGTCAGTTTGTACACTTTGGATGTCAGCATGTCAGGGCAGTTACAACATAAACACAAATTGGTCACTCACAGCAGTACCAGTCCAGATGATATTTTGAAACTTCTACCTATTGCCAATAAAATCTACCCCCTGGAACCTAATTAACCTTGTAACTCAATCAGGCAACCCCCAGAGGACAGTCTCTGTACTTCAGTGGTGTGACTATTGAATAAGAATTCCTCTCCCCTTTTTTATTTGATTGTCTCTCCTGCAAGTGAGACAGTGTGAGTCTCACTTTATGAATTGGCACTGATGGATTGTAATCTTCAATGAAGTCCTCATTACATTTTCTTTTCTTTTAAAACCATCCCTCTTCCAAAATTCCCTATTTCTGTCAAGAACACCACTATCTTTCCAGTCTCCAACTTTTGAAATTTTGCTGTGTCATTTCCTCATTTTCACTACTTCCACATACTGAAGTGGCAGTCAGATATTGTGATTTCTATCTCTATGATAATGTTTACATCCACTCTCCCCCTCTACTCATATGGCCATCATGCTGGTTCTGACCCTCATCATCTCTCTCCAGGACTACAGTAATGCCTTTCTAAATGATCTCCCTTACTCAAATCTCTCTCCTTTCTAACCTGTCTTCCACATACTGCAAACATCATTTTCCAAAAGTGCAGATTTGATCATATTTTCCTATTCAATAAAGGCCAATATATCCCTATTGCTTCTAATATCAAATATAAACCCTTCTCTCTAACATGTGAGTCCTTTAATCCTTCTTGAGATGAAACTGAAATATCTGACAAAGTATAATCAGAAGCATTTCCCTAGTTATTATGATTATTTTTTGCATTGCATGTGGTGAATGTCTCTGCACAGTGAAAATTGACTCCAGCTAGAAAATAACTTTTTTAACTTAACTTTGTATTATTTGATTATTTTATTTTGGTGTAGAGTGCTAGATCTAGTGTCAGGAAGATTTGAGTTCAAATTCTGATTCTGACAATTATTAACTGTGTGACCCTAGGCAAATCATTTAACCTCCATCTTCCTCAGTTTCTTTATCTTTAAAAATGAGGATTATAGTGGTGGCTACCTTGGAGGATTGTTGTATGAATCAAACAAGATAATGTATGTGGAGAGTTTTTCAAAATTTAGAGTTATATAAAAATAAATGTTAGTTATTATTTTTATTAATGATTATTGTTGCTATCAGTATCATTCAATTTAAAAAAAATTTTGAAAATTAAATCAATTAATTTAGCTTTATAAGTAATTACCGATAAATTAACTTCCCTACACAAGTATTTTGTTCCATCTAACCTTTTCCAGTCACTCCTTCCAAATGTACTTTATACAAATTCACCTTGCGATATTTACTCATGTGCTTTAAAAGGAATGTCCTCTGTATTCCGCTCTACTTATTGAAATCTGACCATTCCAAAACTCACTTCACAAACAGACTCTTCCAAGTAGATTTATTTCTAAATCATTTCACTTCACATTGATCTGTTCCAAGTTTTTAACTTATAGTATGAATTGATCATTTGGCACTCATATATCTCTGTCTACCTAATCCATCCATCCATACATACATACATCCATCCATCCATCCATCCAATACATTTTTGTGAGTGGTTTTCATGTCATCTCCATATCCCACCCATCATAGTACAGTGCTCTGTACATATTAGATACTCAGATAATTTCTATCAATTGCTGGCTAGTTTACATAAGCAGAAGGAGAAGGAGAAGAAGGAAGCCAGTGAGAGTGTCATGCTTATTCTGATGACCCCTCCTTGGCACCAGTTTCCCAGACCTTTCTCTGGAAGATCTTTTTTTTTTTGAATAGCAAATCTCATTTTTTATCTTTCCTGGAAAAGTATAAATTTATTCTCCTAGAATTAAGGACAAAGATATTCTGATGGGACCGACCACTCTTCTTCAAACTCTCAGTTTTGAGCATCCTAAATATTTCCACTGCTGTGCTTTACTTGGATGGATCAGTGGAAGATGGAGGCCAATAATTTATCTAGAGGCCAGGCTTGGAGGTGAATCCATTTTTCATTCCTTCTGCCAGCTGCTCACAAGGTCCCAACATAGTATCATGTTTAGGTGAATGCTTAATAAATGGTGCTGATGATAAAAGAAGGCAAAAAAGATACATGTATCTATCCTGGCTATTCTATTGGGATTGCCTTTTGCCTTCTTAAACAGGCAACTCTTGTTTTCAGGTTAGGCATAAATGGAACTATTTGGGAACATCAACAGGGTCTTATTTGACCTACTGTATCACTGCCCTACTTTTGAACTCAGAATCATGGCACTACTCAATTTTAGAGTTTTCTTCCTACTTATATGACTGCTCCTTCTCTGTCTCCTTGGTTGTATCCTCCTCCAGATCACTCCCTCTAACCATAGATGTCACTCAGGGTTAAGTCCTGAGAATTCTTCTCTTCTCCTAATTGACTTCATTTGGTTATCTCATCAGCTCTCAAGTGTTCAGTTACCACCTCTATGCTGATCATTCTCAAATCTACTCTTCCTGCCCCAATCTCTCTTCTGATCTCCAATTTCACTTATCCAACTGTCTTTCAAACTTCTTAAACTAGATATATAATAGACACCTTAAACCCAACATGTCCAAAACAGAACTCATTTTTTCCCCTCTATGCCTCCTCCCCTTCATTCTTACCTTTCCTATTACTGTAAGGGAGCAACACTATCATTCCAATTCCTAAAGGTCACAACCTAGATTCCATCCTGGATTCCTCACTAACTCTCACCCCTCCATATCCAAGTTGTTGTCAAGCTCTCTTGATTTCACTTTTGCTACCTCTTTCAAATTTGCCCTTTCTCTCCCCCAAACCTTGCCACTGCTCTACTGCAGGCCTTCATCACCTCATGCCTTGATTATTACAATAGCCCACTAGTGAATATGCGTGCCTCAAGTCTCTCTCCACTCCAACCCAACAGGCAATAACTCCAATACAAGAATACAACTAAAATGATTTTTCTAAAATGTATGTATGATCATGTTACCCCTCCCCAAAACACACACACACACACACACACACACTCAATAAACTTCAGTGGCTTCCTATTGCCTCCAGGTACAAATACAAAATACTGTTTGCCATTCAAAGTCCTTTATAACTTAGCCCCTTCTTATTTCTTACAGTTTTTTTTTATACTTTATCCCAAAATATACTCTTCAGTCCAATGACACTGTCCTCCTACATCCTGATAACCCTTTCCTGAATGTTCTTAAGTCTTTCACTGACCTTCATAAATTAGTATGAAAAGAAAAAATAAACTAAATTTTCAAACATAGTATATTAATCGCTTTCTTACCTGAACTGTAGCTCCTGTGGAAGAGTTAAAAATAATGCACATAACAATGTTATCTCAAATTTAAAAAAAATAAGAAAGAACTGGAAGGCTAAAAATCATATTGTAGATCCTTAGAAAATGTGAACTTTGAACACTAAATCATCACTCATAAGTCCTATAGTTAACAGTAATAAAGAGACATTTCTTGATGGTGATGATAACTTACATTTAAGGGTCAGTTTTACTAAGGTAGAACTGACAATATACCCACTCTTTATGGGAGACTTCCCATTCTTTTCTGTGAGGGACCCTGGTGGTTTATATATCATTATTTTAGGTCAAATCTGCTTGTACAATGACTCAGTTGGAAAAGATACTGTAATAGAAAAAAAATCTACAGGGTTATGGACAATGATCAAGTGAGAGAAAATTGAGAAGCCCTCAATGAATTGAGGCAGAACAAAGTAACCAGAATGAAGATAATAATTTACATAAGGCCTTTTCCAATAATGGAAAAGAAAATAATTTTTAAAGTTACCAGAACTCTGATCAATATAATGACTAATCTTGATTTAAAGAATCTGAGAAGGAAATATAACTCCCTCCTCTCAGTGGAGAAGAAGTGGACAAATGAAGCATCCATTGTCAGACATAGCCAGTGTGTTGGTTTCTTTTGCTTAAATACACTTCTTTGTTTCAAGGGAGACCTCTATTGTGGGGTCAGGGTAGGGACTGTTATTAGTTTTCGGATTGGAAACATTAGAAATGATTGCTATGTCAAAAAAGCATCAATTAAACATTTATTTTTATAATGTGTCTAGATACTTGAGAACATAGCTATTCAAATTCACTCAACAAACATTTGTTAAGTCCTACTATGTGCTAAGTATTGGGCTAAATTATGGTGAGGCAAAAACGGGGTCCAGCTCCCAAAAAATTTAGATTCTATTAATGAAAATAACACATACACATAAAAGTAAATAGAAAATACACACATATATGTTGTATGCATATGCTTACATTTACATACACACATCTTTGCCTCTGAACCTTCTAAATGATAGTGGCATACCATTGCTATGGGGATATGAATTTGGTAACTGTTTAGGAGATTCATTAAAAAAGGAAGAGTTAAAGCAATGAGACCAACTAAAAGAATATTGCAATAATTTAAGCAAGAGATGATGAGCATCTGAACTAAAATACTGAATGTGTGAGTAAAGAGAAGGAATGAATGATGATAGAGGCAAGGGAAAGTGAGGAAACAAATTCTCTGAGGTTTTGTTGTTCAATTCAGTAACCAATTTAAACTTCATATGATTGATGCTACATTAAATTTTCTTCCTCTGAGCAGAGAGTTAGCACACTATAGGTGAAGAAGGAGGCATACGTTGTGGGACATTTCAATGTTTTTATTTTAACTAAAATGTGTTTGTTAAAAGTGAGTATTATATTATGAATATTGGAAGTCACTGGGAAGTAACAGTGGTACTAAGAAGAATAAAACATATAATTAGAAGTCATTAGGCATATGAGGGAACACAGTTACAATTCAACTAAACACTGTATGCAAATCATTGTGTTATGCCCTAGATAGATACAAAATTTAGACACTGTCCCTACCTTCATGGAATTTACAATTTATTATGGGATGTAAAACCAGTCATAATTCCTATAATCCAAAATAGTAAAATGATAAAATTTCCTTTAACAATATAGAAGATACACCACTTCCATGGCTCTTGACCAGGTCTGCCCATAAGTTTGCAACTCATTGTGCATGAGCTATTCCCTGAGTTCTCCTGATACTGACATGATACCAGTGAGGTACTCTGGCTATCTATTATCGCCCATTCTCACCACAAGCCCAGGCCATCTTTTTTTTTTGATTATACATTTACTTGATGACATCATTTGCTCTGGTTCCTATTTTTACTTCCTTATTTACCAGGGTCATGTCATGTTTGTCTTAGCCCTTCTACTTACCATCAACGTGACCTTGAGCAGGTTATTTAACATCCTTGGCCTTAAATTTCCTAATTTGTACAAAATTATATTTAGAAAGATGGCAACCCTTTTAACCATAAATTTATGATCTCATGATTCTATGAATCTGTATTTTTTTTATTAGGCAGAGTAAATGTGGGCATTATAGCTCTTTCAACATAGCATTTCACTTGCATATAATATTATTATGCAGAATTACTTTAAGTATATATCAACAAGACAATTACAGTCAAGATGGAGAAGTAGAGAAGCACCCACTGAGCTCTCCAAAGTTCTTCTCTGAAAAACTCAAAAATAACACCTCAAGTTAAATTTTGGAGGGCAGAACCAACAAAACAATTTTCTAGTCCAAGAAAACTTGGGAGATTTCCAGGAAAGATCTGTGTAAGAGGATAGAACCTGGAGTACAGCACAGACCATGGAGCACAGAGCCAGGCCAAGCTGCCTTGGAGGCTACTATGCTGGTGGCAGGAGCTTCAGGAGCTCTTAATCAACAGACACTTGGAAGAGTGGAGTCAGACAACTGGTCAAAATGGGGATAGGAAAGGACCCTTTGTTGTCACTCAGCTCAGGATCCTGTTACATTGCCCATATATAGTTCTGTATTGCAGCCCAAGGGCCAAACAGAACACTATGCAGCCACAAGGAAGCAAGGGCCCTGGTCATGGTATCAGTTTGAAGAACAGTGCCTGTGTGGGGTGGCTAGGTGGAGCACTGAATAGAGCACTGGCCCTGCAGTCAGGAGGACCTGAGTTCAAATTCGGGCTCAGTCACTTAATACAAAAGCAGGGACCCTTGTCTCATTCCAAGACAGAAGGGAACACCAGCAATTGGGTTTATAGGAGAGCAGAGGACCTAATCACTCTGAGAAGGGAGAGGAGGAGTGCTAGTGCTGGTGGCTATAGAGGATCAGTCCTTTCCTGGGTAAAGCCAAAGCACAGGCCAGACGAACAGTGAACATACTCCTCCTTATATCATACCTCCTTGGAAGCACCAAAATCCCCAGCTAATCCCCAATATTAGCTCTGAAAGCAAGAAAACAAGAAAGGCCTGAAGCTTGGGACAGTTCTTCCTTTACTTGAAGAGTAAATTTTATAAAGTTAGTTCTAAAGTTAACATAAAGTTAAAAGTTAAGAGACAGATTGGGAAAATGAGAAAAACAACAACAACAACAACAAAATAATTGGACCAAAGAAAGTTGGTATGGTGACAAAAAAGATCAAGACAAACTCAGAAGAGGACAAGAAAGTCAAAAGAGTTACATGCAAAACCTCAAAGGAAAATGTGATTCAATCTTAGGCCTCAAAAGAATTCCTAGTATAGTTCAAAAAGAAATTTAAAAATCAAAATAGAGGAAAAATGAGGAAAAAATTGAAAATGATGTAAGAAAATTATGATAAAAAGTCAATACTTTAGTAAAAGAGGCACAAAAAATATAGATGAAAATAACACGATTAAAAACAGTATAGCTAAATGGTAAAAGAACACAATAATTTTACTTAAGAATGATTAATTGGTTTGCATCATCTGCCTGAACAGAGGGAATGGAGGCACAGTTCAAGGACAAACCCTGAAAGCATTTGTTGGTGAGTACAGCACACACATGAAAAGCAGTAGAACCTATTCTACTGTTCTAAAGATTTTGGATTTGGGGTTTGGGAAGCATTCTATATGGTTTTATAACAAATGGAGCAGAAACAGGTTTATTTGGGGCTGATATGAACCAGCTTGAGCCAGCCCTGGGGTTGTTGGCACCCAGAGGACCCACAAAGGATCACTGACATGTCAAATTGAGCAAAACTCATTCTGTCTCCTGACTGACCAAATTTGATGCCCAGTATTTTAGTCTCTCCTGAATAATAAGGGAGTTCAAGAAAATGAAGGTAATTAGCAAACTCTTTACTCATTCCATTTTTACAAGAGAAAAACTGGCCAAATGGAAAAAGAAGTATAAAATTAACTGAAGAGAACATGATGGAATGATATCTAAACAAAAAATAAATAAATAAATAAAGAGGAAAGACAGAGGAATGTACTAGGAGAAAGTGAAAGGGAGAGGTAGATTGTGGGTAAATTAACTCACATAAGAGGCAAGAAAGAGAATTTACAATTTTACGATTTACAATGTAAATTTACAATTTACAATGGAATATGAAGGAAGGGAGGAGGGAAGCACATGAATCTTACTCTCAGTGGAATTGGCTCAAAGAGGGAATAAAACATGAATTCAGTTGGGTATAGAAATTTATCTTACCTAACAGGAAATTAAGAAGGGAATGGGATAAAAGAAAGGGGGTGCTGATAGAAGGAAGGGTAGATTGGGGAAGACAGTTGTCAGAAGCAAAACACCTTTGAGGAGGAAATGTAATACATAGGGGGGAACAAGTATGGAAGAAAATACAGCTAGCAATCATAACTGTGAAAAAAAATGTTGAAGCAAGTTACTCTAATAAAGGCCTCACTTCTCAAATATATAGATAAATGAGTCAAATTTATACAAATAAAAGCCATTCTTCTATGGATAAATGATCAAAATAATGTGAACAGGCAATTTCAGATGGAGTGAGCAAAGCTATTTACAGTTATATGAAAATAATATTCTAAATCATTATTGATTGGAAAAATTCAAATTAAAACAATTCTAAGGTATTACTTCACATTTATTAGAGTGGTTAATAGGACAGAAAAAGAAAATGAAAAATGTTGGAGGAATTTGGAAAAATTAACACACTAATTCACTATTTGTGCAGTGGTAAACTGATTCAATTATTATGTAGAACAATTAGGAACAATGCCCAAAGGAGTATAAAACCAGGCCCTAGCCATATCACTTCTTAGTCTGTTCCTAAAAGAAATTTTAAAATGACCTATATGTACAAAAATATTTATAGTAGCTCCTTTCTGGTGGCAAAGAATTGCAAATTAAGGATATGATCATCAATTGGGAAATGGCTGAACAAGTTGTGGTATAAGATTTTGATGGAATATTATAATGCTGTAAGAAATTATGATTCAGATTATCTCAGAAAATCATGGGAAGACTTACATGAACTGAGGCTGTGTGAGGTAAACAGAGCCAGGAGAACATTTTACATAATAACAGCAATGTCATAATATGAGCAGCTATGAATGGCTTCACTATTTTTAGCAATACAATGATCTAAGAAAACTCTCAAGGACTTATGACGAAAAATACTATCTATCCCGAGAGAAAAAAAAAAACAGATAAAGTCTGAATACAGATAGAAGCATACTTTATTTTTTTATATAAGCAATTGGGGTTAAGTAACTAGCTCAAGGTTACACAACCAGTTATTTCTGGGTGTGGTGCTAAGTATCTGAGCCCAGATTCGATCCCAGGTCATCCCAACTCTGGGGCCGGTGCTCTTACTCACTGCACCACCTGGCCGCCCCAGGATACTTTATTTTTTACTTTATTTTTCTAGGTTTTCTTTTCTTTTTTTTGGGGGGGGGTCTATTTTCTTTTACAACATGGCTATTATGGAAATATGTTTGCCCTCTTACTGAGGGAGCCAGGATGGGAGGAAGGGAATTTGGAACTTATTTTTTAAATGAATATTAAAATTGCTTTTATGTAATTTGGGTAAAATAAACTATTAATTTAAAAATTCTCTAAATCACTGTTGATTGAAGAAATGTAAAGTAAAACAACCCAGAATACCACTTAACATAAATGAGAAATGGTGTTGGAAGGAGAGAAAATAGGTATACTAATGAATTGTTAGTAGAGTTGGGAACTCATCTCACCATTCTGGAGAACAATTTGGAACTATATGCAAAGGGCTATAAAACTGTGCATACCCTTTAATCTATCGATACAACTACTAGGTTTGCACACCAAAGAGGTAAAAGAATGAGGAAAATGACATATATGTACAGAAATATTAGTTATGGCACTTCTTCTGAGATAAATAATTAGAAACTGAGATGTCAATTGATGGAGGAATGGCTGAAAATATTGTAGCATATAATTGTCATGGGTTACTATTGAGTTATGAGCAATGACATGAAGGATAGATTAAGAAAAATAAAACAAACAGACATGAAAAGACTTTTTTTAACTGATGCAAAGAAAACAGAGTAGAACTGAAGGATAATTTTAAACAGTTACAACAGTATTATAATGATGACCAACTGAGAAAGACTTAGCTGTTCTGATCCAAGACAAATACAGAGAATTCCTGATGAAAAATACTATCTCAAGAAAGAGAACTGATTAACTCTGAGTTCAAATTGAAACATAATTTTCTAACTTTATTTGTCTTACTTTTTGGGATATGACTAATAGAGAAATACATTTTACATTAGTTCACATGTTAGAAAATCACTGAAGAAAAAACTCCTTAAGAAGTAGAATTTGGGGTGGAGACAAGATGGCAGAGTAGAAACAGGACTTCCAAGCAGCTTCCACTCCCACCTCCTCCAATTCATGTAAAAAAAATTTCTTTAAACAAACTTTGGAGCTACAGAACCCACAAAATGACAGAGAGAAGCTAACATCGCACTGAAGACAGTCTGGCAGGCTGGCAGGAAGGGTACAGTGCAGTGCTCTGGAAGCAGAGCCCAGCCCCATGTGAGCCAGAGTTTAGCCTCAGGGCAGACACAACAAGCCCCAGGTTGGAGGGACTTCAGATCACCAGTAGGTGTGGTGGTTTACAGAATTATCAACCCATAGACACTAAGGACAAAGTGAAAGGTCAGTGCAGTGTGGACTTTGTGAACCGGGAGTTCGGCAGTGTGGTACAGCCTTTACGCCCTGGAGGGAGAAGCCACGGTGGTGCTGGGGCCATGCAGAAATTACCACATGGCTGCTTCAGAGCTCCTGGCTTTCAGATTGTAGGGTGTGCAAGCATCCAGTCTAAGGGGTAATCACTCTTGCTTTAACCTGCTTGGATCTAGATTGCTAGGGTGATCTAGGGTGGAAGTCCTGGGGAGCACGGCTAGTTAGCCAGAGTGTGTGGAGGCTTCAGAGAGGGCACCCAACTAATAGCTCCAGCACCTGCAAAAACCCCAGCAATTAGGACAATGCTCCCCTTTCTGGTAGCAGAGTTCTACTGTGGTTAAAAGCTCAAAAGTCAAGTAATGGAGTGGCAACATGAGCAAGCAAAGGAAGCAAAGCAAGCAGAGCAATCTGATTATAGACTCCTATTTTGGGGACAAAAGGATCAAAGCATGGATCAGGAGGAAGACAAAAAAGTCAGAACTCCTGCACCAAAATCTTATAAGAAAGATGTGACCTTGTTACAGGCCATAGAGGAACTTAAAAAGAATTTTGAAAACCAAATAAGAGAAGAGGAGGAAAAAGTGGGAAGACAAATGAGAATGAAGCAAGAAAATTATGAAATGAGAGTCAACAACCTGCCTGAAGAAAATAATACATTAAAAATAGACTAACTCAAATGGGAAAAGAGGCTCAAAAAGGCAATGAGGAGAAGAATGCCTTAAAAAGCCGAATTTGTGAGAGGGAAAAAGAATCTCAAGAGCTCATTGAAGAGAATCATTCCTTCAGAATTAGTTTGGAGCAAATGGAAGCTAGTGACTTTATGAGAAATCAAGATACTATTAAACAGGTCCAAATCAATGAAAAAAATAGAAGGCAATGTGAAATATCTCATTGGAAAAAAATACTGGCCTGAAAAATAGATCCAAGAGAGATAAATAAAATTATTGGACTACCTGAAAGCCATGATCAAAAAAAGAACCTAAAAATCATCCTTCAAGAAATTCTCAAGGTCAAATTTCCATGATGTTTTATAGTCAGAGGGCAAAATAGAGGTTGAAAAAATCCACAGCTCACCTCCTGAAAAAGATCCCAAAAAGAAAACTCCTAGGAATACTATAAGCAGGTTCCAGAATTCCCAGATCAAGAAGAAAATATTACAAGAAGCCAGGAAGAAACAAATTGAATATTGTGGAAACACAGTCAGGATAACACAGGATCTGACAGCTTCTAAACTGAGGGATTGAAAGGCTTGGAATATGATATTCCATAGGTCAAAGGAACTGGGATTAAAACCAAGAATCACCTACCCAGCAAAACTGAGTATTATGTTGCAGGGGAAAATATGGTCATTCAGTGGAATAGAGGACTTTCAAGCATTCTTGCTGAAAAAACCAGAGTTGAATAGAAAATTTGACATTCAGATACAAGAAGCAAGAGAAGCATGAGAACATAAACAGGGAAAAGAAATCATAAGGAACTTATCAAATTTGAACTATTTACATTCCTACATGGAAAAAATAAATGTAACTTATGAAACTTTTCTCAGTATGAGAATAGTTGAAGGGAATATAAATGTGTGTGTGTGTATATATAATATATATATACACACATACATACATACATAAATGTATATATACATACATATATACACAAATGCATATATATGTCTATATAGGAGGGAATATGGGCATATGAATTCATATGTGAGTGTGAGTATGTATTTTTACATGTATATGTAATGTACATGTATATGTATATATACATGTACATATATGTATACATAGAGAAAGGGCACAGTACCAATATCATAGGAAGTGATAACACTAAAAATGTGAAATTAAGAGGTGAGAGAGGAATATAATGAGAAGAGATGGGGAGACACAGAATGGGGTAAGCTATATCATATAGAAGAGGCAAGGGAAAATGGTTACAATGGAAGGGAAGAACAGGAAAGCAAAGGGGAATGAGTCACCCTTATTCTCATTGAATTCGGCTTAGGAAGGGAAAGACATGCACACTAAGTTGGGTATCTCACCCTACAGGAGAGTAGGGGGGAAGGAGATCAGAGGGGGGATGATGGAAGGGGAGGCAGTCTGGGGGCGGGGAGGAAGATGGAATTACCCACTTTTGAAAAGAGACAGCATCAAAGTAGAGAAGAGAACAAGTTGGGCGTCAGATAGGATGGAGGGAAATATAGTCAGTTTTTTACAATAGATCCACTATGGGAATGTTTTACATAGCTACACATATATAACCTATATTGAATTGCTTATCTTCACAGTCAGGGTGGGTTATGAGAGAGGAAGGTAAAGAATCTTGAATTCAAAGTTTTAACATCAATTGCTTAAATATATATATATATATATATATATATATATATATATATATATATATA
>NW_027187378.1:45189328-45214705 GCF_028583685.1 Petaurus breviceps papuanus | reverse complement strand
TATATATATATATATATATATATATATATATATATATATATATATATTTATATATCATTATTATTTTATATGTAACTGGGAAATAAGATATACAAGTACTGGAGCATAGAGATCCACAATGCCCTGCTGGTAAGTCAGAGGAGGGATGGGGGAAGATATGGGAAAGAGCAGATTGGGGGAAGGGATATTCAGTGGGATTTCTGTTTTGGGGTGGTGGGTAGGGGGAAAATGGGGAGAAAATTTGTAACTCAAAATCTTGTGGAAATGAATGATATAAAGTAAAAAATAAAAAACAGAGGAAAAAAATAAATAAAAGGGGAGAAAAAGGAAGTAGAATTGGCCAAATAGACATAAAAATGCTTCAATAAGGTTAAAATGTTTACATATTCATATTGGAAGATAATTGTAACTCCTAAATTCTTTATTATTATTAAAGATAGCTATAAGAGGTATGCATAGCCAGAGGGCATGCATGTGAATTGATTGAGATGAGATGATTTCAAAAGAATAAAAAGAAAATTAAGATTTAGGAAAGAAGAATTCACTGGGAGAAGGTGAAAGCAGATGAACAGGAAAAATTGTTTCAAATAACTGAAACACAAAAGGAGTGGTTTTTTTTTTTACAATGGAGAATATTAAGGGTGGCAGGCAAGCAATGACTGAACTTTACTGTCATCAGAAATGTTTCAAAGAGGGAATAATATACACAATAAGTTGGGCATGAAAGTCTATCTTACCCTACAGGGAAGTAGAATAAGTGTATGAGGTAAAGGGGGAGGTGGGGTGCTGATAAAAGGGAAAGTGGATCAAAGGAAGCAATGGTCAGAGTCAAAACATACTTTTGAGGACCTACAGGATGGGGGTGGGGGGAGAAAGAGACAGAGATAGAGAGACAAAGACAGAGAGACAGAGACAGAGAGAGATACACAAAGACAGAGAGGGAGAGACAGAGACAGAAAGAGAGACACAGAAAGAGTCAGAGAGAGAGACGGGGGAGAGAGAGACAGACACAGAGAGAGTGAGGGAGAAAGACAGAGAGTGATAGAGAAACAGAGACAGAAAGAGACAGAGACAAAGAAAGGGAGAGAGACAGAGTTAAAGAGAAAGGGAGAGACATAGAGAGAGAGAGAGAGGGACAGACAGGGAGAGACAGAGAAAGGGAGAGACAGAGAAACAGAGACAGAGAGACACAGAGAGTTGAAACAGAGACACATAGAGTAAAAATAAGGGGCTAGGGCATAATCTATTTTGTATTAGCTGAGGTAAATAAAAAGCAGGTAAAGCAATCATCGTCTGAGAAAAAGCAGAAAACAAAAATACAATTAAAAAAAGATAATCAGAGAAATTACATTTTCCTAAGAGATACCGTAAACAGTGAAGCAATCTCAAGATTAAACATATATGCACCAAACGGCATAGCATCCAAATTCTTAAAGGAAAAGTTAAATAAGTCAAAATAGGAAATAGACAATAGAACTATACTAGTGGGGGGACCGCAATCTTACCTTCTCAGAACTAAATAAATCAAACCAGAAAGTAAATAAGAAAAAAAAATTAAGGAGATGAAGATAATTTTAGAAAAGTTAGATATGATAGACCTCTGGATTCCTTTTATGAGAAAAAATATGGTGCTTATACATATACCAGGAAGAACAAAAATATTGAACCAATAATTGTAAATAAAATACTAGCAAAGATACTGAAACAATATATCATAATGATCATATAGTGTGACAAAATGGGATTTATGGCAGGAATGCAGGGCTGGTTCAATATCAGGGAAAAATTATTGGCATAATTGTTCATATTAGCAATAAAGTCAACAAAAATTATATGATTATCTCAATAGATGCAGAAAAAAATGATAAATTAAAATACTTGATCCTATTAAGAAAAACACACACTAGAAAGAATGGGCATTAATACTCCTTTACTTAAAATGAAAAGTATTACCCGTATAAAACCACCAACAATCATTAATGTAATGGACATAAACTTGAAACCTTTAAGATCAGAGTGAAGCAAGGTTGCCTATTATCAACACTATTATTATTTTTTCTACAAATGCTACCTGTAATAACAACACAATAAAAAGATTAAAGGAATTAGAAAAGGTAACAAAGAAAAAATAACCACCATTCTTTACAGATAATAAAATGGTATAGTTAGAGAATCCTAGACAATCAACTGGAAAACCAGTTGAAGTAATTAACTTCAGCAAAGTTACTAGATACAAAATAAACCAATATAAATCATCAGCAGATCTGTATATTACCAACAAAGTCCAGCACCAAGGGAGAGAAAAAGACATTTCATTTTAAAACTGCAGACATTATAAAATATTTGGTAGTTTACCTGCCAAGACAAGCCAAGGGACTATATAAACACACTTATAAGAAACTTTTCACAAAATTGAAGTCAGATTTTAAAATTTGGAGAAATATTAATTGCTCAAGGTTAGGTCAAGCCAATATAATAAAGATGATAATTCTACTTAAGTTAATCCACTTTTCAATGCATAACAATCAAACTACAAAAATATTTTATCGAGGTAAAAAAATAACAACAAAACTGATCTGGATGAATAAAAGGTCAATAATATCAAGTAAATGAATGGAATAAACATGAAGGAAGGTAGCTTAGAACTACCAAATCTCAAACCCTAATAAAAAGTTGTAATCATCAAAACAATTACTATATTGGCTAAGAAAATTAAAGGTGGATCAGTGGAAAAGATTACATACATAATACACAGTAATAAATAACCATAGTATCTAATATTTGACAAATATAAAGATGCAAGATTTTAAGACAATAACTCACTATTTGATAAAGATTTCTGGGAAAACTAGAAAGCAGTATGGCAGAAACTAGATATAGATCAACACATCTCACATTATAAACAAAGATAAGGTAAAAATGGGTATATGATTTAGACATAAAGGGTAATGTTGTAAGCAAATTAGAGGAGAAGAGAATATTTTACCAGTCAGAGTTATGGAAAAGTAGAAAATTTATGATCAAATAAGAGATATAATGTATTATGAGATCTAAATTAGATATTTTTATTACATTAAATTAAAAAGTGTCTGCACAAACAAAACCAAAGCAGCCAAGTTTAAAAGAGTCAGGAAACTGTTGGGAAAAATCATAGGATGTTTCCATGATAAAGGCTTTGTTTTTCAAATACAAAGAGACCTGATCCAAAAGTATAAGCACAAATCATTCCCAAATTGAAATATGACCAAAGGATATGAACAGGTATATCCTGTTTTATAAAGATATATTTTTTTTTCATTTTTCAAATGCTTTATTAACTTCTGATTTACATCATTAATTTCCACCAGATTTTGAGTTACAAATTTTCTCCCCATTTTCCCCCTACCCACCACCCCAGAATAGCAGTCCCACAGGATATCCTTTCCTCCAATCTGCTCTCTCCCTTATCTTCTCCCATACCCCCTTACACTTTTCCAGTAGGGCATGGTGGATCTCTATGTCCCAGTATCTGTATATCTTCTTTCCCAATTACATGTAAGATAGTATTAATAATAGTATATATGTATATATAATTTTAAACATTTTATTTTAAAATTTTGAATTCCAGACTCATTCCCTTCCTCCCTTGTCACCCACCCTTATTGGGAAGATAAACATTTCAGTATAGATTATACATGTGTAGCTAATGCAAAACATTAACATAGTAGATATATTGTAAAAGACAGAAGATATTTCCCTCCCTCCTATCCCACCACCCACTTGTTCTATTCTCTACTTTGATCCCGTCCCTTTTCAAAAGTGAGTGCTTCCAACTTCCCTCCCTGCCAGCCTGCCCTCCCTTCCATCATTCCCCCTCTCATCCCCTTCCCCCTACTCTCCTGTAGGGTTAGATACTCTATTTAGTGTGTATTTCATTCCCTCACTGAGGCAAATTCAGTGAGAATAAGGTTGACCCATTAACTTTTGCCTTCCTATTCTTGTCCTCCATTGTTACCCTTTACCCTTGCCTCTTCTTTATGAGATAGTTTACTGCATTCTGTCTCTCTCCATCTCCTCTCATTATATTCCTCTCTCACCTCTTAATTTCCCCTTTTAAATATCATTAAATAAATATCATTAAAAATATCATTTTAAATATCATTAAATAAATATTAAATAGGTCCTGTGCCCTCTATCTATGTATACCTGTAAGCATATATACACACATTCACGCATGTATTCATACGCCTGTATATCCTCCAATTTAGACACACATACACATATTCCCTTCAACTATTTTCATACTGAGAAAAGTTTCATCAATTACAATCATAGTTTCTCCATGTAGGACTGTTAATAGTTCAACTTTGATCAGTGGCTTATGATTTCTTTTCCCTGTTTACCTTCTCAAGCTTCTCTTACTTCTTGTATCTGGATGTCAAATTTTCTATTCAACTCTGATTTTTTCATTAAGAATACTTGAAAGTCCTCTATTCCACTGAATGACCATATTTTCCCCTGAAACACGACACTCAGTTTTTCTGGGTAGGTGATTCTTGGTTTTAATCCCAGCTCCTCTGCCCTCCGGAATATCCTATTCCAGCCCCTTCGATCCCTCAGTGTAGAAGCTGCCAGATCCTGTGTTATCCTGATTGTTTTTCCACAATATTCAAATTGTTTCTTCCTGGTTGCTCATAATATTCTCTCCTTGATCTGGGAATTCTGGAACCTGGCTATAATATTCCTAAGAGTTTTCTTCTGGGGATCTTTTCCAGGAGGTGATTGGTGGATTCTTTCAACCCCTGTTTTGCCTTCTGGTTCTAAAACATAAGGGCAATTTTCCTTGAGAATTTATCTTAGAGGATGATTTCTAAGTTCTTTCCCTGATCATGGCTTTCAGGTAGTCCAATAACTTTAAAATTATCTCTCCTGGATCTATTTTCCAGGTCAGTTTTTCCAATGAGATATTTCACATTGCCTTCTATTCTTTCATTTGTTTGGATCTGTTTAACAGCATCTTGATTTCTCTTAAAGTCACTAGCTTCCCCTTGCTCCAATCTAAATCTGAGAGAACGATCCTCCTCATTGAGCTTTTGAGATTCTTTTTCCCTCTGGCAAATTTGTGTTTTTAAGGCATTCCTCTCCTCATTGCCTTTTTGAGCCTCTTTTGCCAATTGAGTCAGTCTGTTTTTTAAGGTGTGATTTTCCTCAGTCAGGCAGTTGACTCTCATTTCATAATTTTCTTGCATCGTTCTTATTTCTCTTCCCAATTTTTCCTCCACTTCTCTTATCTGCTTCTTAAGGTCCTCTATGGCCTGAAACCAGCTTGTATTTTTCTTTGAAGCTTTTGGTGCAGGAGTTCTAACTGCACTGTCTTCCTCCTGTTCCATGCTTTGCTGCTTTTTGTCCCCAAAATAGGAGTCTAATGGTGGAGTCTTCTGTTTGTTTTGCTTCCTTTGTCTGGTCATGTGGCCCCTCAGTCACTAGACCCCTGGGTTTTTGCCACAGTAGGACTCTTCCACCAGACAGGGGAGCTTTCGTCCCAAATGCTGGGGTTTTCTCAGCTGCCAGAGGTATTAGATGGGTGTCCTCTCTGAAGCCTCCACCTGCTCTGGCAATCTGGTCATGCACCCCAGGACATCCACCCTAGACTGCAATCCAGATCCAAGCAGGTTAAAGCAAGAGCGATTACCCCTCAGACTGGTCACTTGGTCCCCCCACACTCTGTAGGCCAGGAGTTTAAACTGCCATGTGGCACTGGCTGTGCAGGGTATCTTAGCAGCTTCTTGCCCTGGGGGCAAAAGCCGATGCTCTCCCAACTACTGGTCCCAAAGTCCACACTGCACTGACCTCTCACTTTGCCCTTTGCATCTATGTGTTGATGAATCTGGAAACAGCCACAGCTGCTGGTGATCTGGAATCCCTCTAGCCTGTGGTTGGTCAGGCCTGCCCTGGGGTTAAAACCTCTGTCTCATGGGGGCCTGGGCTTGGCTCCCAGGGCATTGCACTGCCAATTCCTTCTGGCCTGCTGGGCTGTCCTGAGCAGGATATTAGCTTTTCTGTGTCACTTTGTGGGTTTTACAGCTCCAAAGTTTGTTTAGAGTCCCCTTTTACATGGATTGGGGAAGTTGGAAGCCAGAGCCATAGGGAGGTCCTGCTTCTACTCTGCCATCTTGACGCCGTCCCTATAAAGACATTTTTTTTTAATTCCATATTAGTCATGCTGCAAAAGAAGTATCAGAACAAAATGGAAAAAAAATAAGAAAGAAAAAAAGTGAGAAAATGGTCTATTTCAATCTGCATTCAGACTCCATAGTTATTTCTCTAGATATGATCAATATCTAGCATTTTCTATCATGAGTCTTTTGGAATTGATTTAAATCATTGCGTTGCTGAAAAGAGTTAAGCTTATCAAAGTTGGTCATCACACAATGGTGTTATTACAGTGTACAATGTTTTCCTGGTTCTCTTTGTTTCACTCAGCATCAGTTCATATAAGTCTTTCCAGGTGTTTTTATCTGAAATTTACTAGCTCATCATTTCTCATGGAACAATAGTATTCCATTACATTCATATACCACAACTTATTCAGACAATCCACAATCAAAGGGAATCCTCTCAATTTCCAGTTGTCGACCACCACAAAAAGAACTGCTGTAAATATTTTTGTATATGTGGGTCCTTTTCCACTAGTATAGTTCTGCTGTCTATTTCTTCTTATAACTCACTTACCTTCTCTAAGTATTTAGATGCCATACCACTTGGTGCATGTTTGTTTAGTATTGATATTACTTCATTGCCTGTGATACCTTTTAGCAGGATGTAGTTTTCTTCTTTATGTCTTTTAATTAGATCTATTTTTGATTTGGCTTTGCTTGAGATCAGGATGGCTACCCCTGTTTATTTTTTTTTTTTTACTTCAGTTTAAGTATAATGTATTATGCTCCAGCCTTTTACCTTTACTCTGTGTGTATCTCTCTGCTTCAAATGTTTCTTGTAAACAACATGTTGTAGTATTATGGTTTTTAATCCACTCTGCTGTCTGCTTCCATTTCATGGGAGAATTCATCCTATTCACACTGACAGTTATGATTACTATGTCTTTTTCTCCATCCTTTTCATACCCATAGCCCTCAATTTATGCTTTTTCTCTCACCTTTCACCCTTTCCCTTCTCATTAGTGTTTTGCTTTTGATCACTGCCTCCCTCAATCTGCCCTCACTTATATTAGCCCTTCCATTTTCTTTAATTTTTTCTCTCCTACTTCCTGTGGGGTAACATAGACTTCTATACTACATTGAGTGTGTATGTTATTATTTCTTTGTGTCAAATCTGATGAAAGTAAGGTTCAAACAATGCTTGGCTCCCTCTCTCCTTTTCCTCTATTATAATATGTCTTTGTGACTCTTCATGTGATGTAATTTACCCTCTCCTTTCCTCTTCTACCAATATAATCCTTTCTTTTCACCCCTTAATTAATTTTTTTAAATCACCACATCAAAGTCAACTTATATCCACATCCTCTGTTTATGTATGCCTCTTCTAAATTTAATAAAGGTACAGTTTTCAAGAGTTACAATGTAGGGATGTGAATAGTTTAACATAATTTAATGACATACTGTTTTTGTTTTTTTCTTTCCTATTAACCTTTTTGAAAAAATATAGACAAATTCTAAAACTTAAATATATAAGAAAGGAAAAAGGAATATATGATAAGCTTAAAAATTAAACTTATATATAAAATTAGAAGAGAAAAAAATATCATACACAGCAGAACACAGGAAAGATTTCAAAATAGGTAGCAATAACTTTCCATTTCAAGAAAGCTTATATATTAAATACTGTGTATTATGTTGAAACCTGCCCATCTTTTCTTCCTTGTAAATTTTCTTTTGTTCTCTGCTGTATCCTTTTTTTACTTTGTTCTTTTTCTCCCTTCTTCCCCCAACTCATACTACAATTAAGTGTGGATATATTTATATACAGATATTGATATCTAAATACACATACACATATATACATATATAGTAAATATATAATTTCCCTAAGAGATTCTTATTCCTAATCTTTTTTTTCTTTGTGTGAATCTCTTTTTCCCTATCTCTCCTAACTCCTCTACTTTAGTTCTGTCTGATTCCTTGCCCTTCATTACTTAACCTAACCTGCCTCTAGTGATCCCTCCCTTACCCTCTCATTCCAGTTGATCAAGCCACCCTTCTATATCCTCCATTTAACCTAATCCCTCAACCTCCTCTCTAAAAATTTCTCCTTTAACCTCTCCCCACCATCCCCCTAGAGTTTTATTTCTTTGTAAATGTAGAAGACTTTTATACACTTCTAGATTATATCTATGTATCTGTATCTAGATAGATAGATAGATGATAGATGATAGATAGATAGATAGATAGATAGATAGATAGATAGATAGATAGATAGATAGATAGATAGATAGATAGATATTTTTCCCCCCTGGAACCCATTTCTGATGAATGTAAGTTTCCAGAACTAACAGTCCCTCTGCCCACATCTAATTCCTTTGTATTGGTTCTTCCTCTTGTACCTTGTCTGTATAAACTCTTTTAGCTGTTCTTGAATGGTTTTCCTCTCTGAAATTGTTATTGTATTCAGGTCTATCCCAATATTTCTTATAAGTTGCCTAATTACTAATAACAGTCAAACATAAGTTTCACATATTACATATATAATAAATAGACATTCTATCCTTAATGAGTCCCTTGCAATTGGTCAAAGTTTGTTTAATGTCATCTTTTACATGAACTGGAGGAGGTGGAAGCAGGAGCCCATGGAAGTCCTGTTTCTACTATGCCATCTTGACTCTGCCCCCTCTCCAGTAGAATCTTTCAATGCCTATTTTACCCTCTGGTTCTAGGATATCAGAGCAGTTTTCCTTGATAATTTCTTGAAATATGCTGTGTAGGTTCTTTTTTTTTTTTTTTGATCATGGCTTTCATGTAGCCCAATAATTCTTAAATTATCTCTCCTTGATTTATTTTTGTGATCAATTCTTTTTCCAAAGAGGTATTTTACATTTTCTTTTATATTTTTCATTCTTTTAATTTTGCATGACTGATTCTTGATGTCTCAAAGAGTCATTAGCTTCCATTTGCCCAATCCTACTTTTTAAGGAGTTCTTCTCTTCAGTAAATTGTATTATCTCTCCTTTTCCCTTTGACCACTTATATTTTTTCAGGAATTGTTTTCTTTAGCTAACTTTTGTCTTTCCACTTCCAAGCTGTTGACTCTCTCTTGTATACCTATCATTCTTTTTCCCAATTTTTCTTCTACCTCTATTATTTGACTTTCAGAATCCTTCTTGAGTTCTTCCAAGATGTTTTTTTGAGCTTGAGATCAATTCATAATCCCATTTGGGTTTTCAGATATAGGTACATTACAATGTTGTCCTCTTCTGAGTTTGTGTTCTAATCTCCCCTGTCCCCATAGAGATTGTTTATGGTCAGCGTTCAGTTTTGCTGTTTGCTCATCTTGTTTGCCTAGTTCCTGGCTTTTAAAATTGAATTCTGCTGGAGCACAGGGGGCAATGTCTCAAGCTTCTTGTGTTGGGGGCCAGAGGCCTGGTCACTGGTTTTGTGGTTTTGTATGCTGGGGTCTCAGGTGCCAGCAGCTGGAGGATGTAGGGGTCTGGAAGCATACCTTTTGCTGACCTGGGGTTCCTAGTGGTGTTGTCTGGTGAAGAGTCCAGGTGAGTATTTTTTTTCCCTGTATTTCCCTGGGGCTAAACAAACATGGTGAAAGTATGGCCTCTGGAGGATGCCCACCCGCCCTGGGCTGTGATTAAACACATAATGCTTCTCTGAGCTGGACCCTGCCTGTTCCCTTGGCTATGCTAAGGCATATGGGGAGGGGGGTGTCCTGGTGTTGGTGTTCGTGTGTGCCTGTTCCACCACACTAGGGCTCAGGATCTCCCACTGGTTTGCTGAGGTGGGGCTTGTTGGGAGGCTTTCTGTTCTGGAATGTGTTTTCCCTTCACCCCAAGTGAAATAGACTTTTCTTGATGATCTTCCAAGTTTTCTGGACTAAAAGGCTGCTTCACTCCATTGTTCCACTGACTCAGCTAGTACAGGATTTTTGCCTTGGGCACTATTTTCTGTTTTTTCAGAAGTCAATATGGAAAAGTAAGAGCAATTTACTGCTTACTCCACCATCTTAGGTCCTGGAAGTAACAGGCAGCTTTCAAAAGAAGAAATCACAGTTATCTATTAATAATATAAAAATGTTCTACATCATTATTAATCAGTGAAATGTGAATTAAAACAATTCTGAGATACCACCTCACACCTATCAGATTAATTCTTATGATAGATAAGGAAACTGACAAATGGAAGTGATGTAGAAAATGGAAGCACTAATGCATTGTTAATGGAAATATGAACTGATCCAACAATTCTGGAGAGAAGTTTGGAACTGGGACAAAGGACTATAAAAATGTGCATATCCTTTGACTCAGGAATATCACTAATAGCTCTGTATACTTAAGAGATGAAAGGAAAAGAACAAAGAACTTTTTATAATGTGTATGTGTATGCATGTGTGTATATGTATACATGCATATATGTATATACATACATATACATACATGCACACACACATACACTTTTGTGGTGGCAAAGAACTGGAAATTGAGGGGCTGCCCATTAATTGGGGAATGGATGAACAAACTGCGGTATATAATTTTGATGGAATTCTATTATGCTATTAAAAAAAATACAAGCAGAATGATTTCTGAAAAACCTGGTGAGACTTATATGAACTTATACAAAGTGAAGTGAGCAGAACCAAAATATTTCACACAGTAACCAAAATAGTGAAAACAAAACAAAACAAAATAAAAAACACAAAAATATTGCACACAGTAAAAGCAATGGTGTACAATGATTAACTGTGAATGACTTAGCTATTCTCAGCAACGCAATAATCCAGGACAATTCTGAAGGATTTATGATGAAAAATGCTATCCACTTCCAGAGGAAAAATAAAAACAAAACAAAAATGAAAAGCAAAAACAACAAAAAAAACCTGATGGAACCTGAATGCAGATTGAACCATACCTTTTCATCTTCCTTTCTTATTCTTAGTTATTGTTATTGTTGTTGTTCTGCATATTCTTTTGTAACATGATTTATGTGGAAATGTTTTACATGATTGCTCATGTATAATCTCTATCTAATACCTTGCCTTCTCACAGAGGGGATAGGAAAAGAATGGAGGAAAACATACAAACTCAAAATATAAGAAAACTATTCTTAAAAATATTGTTGACATGCAATTGAGAAAAAATTTAAAAAAGACAAATAATAGAAAGATTTGAAAAGAGAAATAAATTTTATAGGCACATAAGAATAGTCCAGACAAAGTACATTTTTTGGCTCCTATAAAGTAAAAAGGTGTGGAGGGACGTAGTTATTTACTCAGAGTATAAGAGACAACTTTTTGGAGAAATTTTAAAAGATAGGTAGGAATTCAAAAAGCAAAGAATGAGTTTTTTAGGATCATATATTTAAAGCTAAAAGGGACCTTAGAAGTCATCAAATCCAACCTCTTCACTTTTTACAGATAAAAAAAAAAAACTGAGGTCAAGTGAGTCACATAAGGAATGTTTAAAAAAGGATCTCAGCATAGAAAACAATGTGAGTAAAGATATTGAGGTTAAAAGTCTTGGGAAATGTACAATCCACTTTGGCTACAGCATACTGTGTAGATATGGGAGTAGTATGAGAAAGCTGGAAGAGTTAACAGGTGTAAGATTGTGTAAGACTTTGAATTCTTAGCCAAGAAATTTGTATTTGATAGACAAAGGATATCTTTGAAAGCGTTTGAACAAAGAAATGATATGATCAGACCTATATATAATGAAGATGTATGGTAAAAGTTTGAAGGAGGCATTTGATGAAGGAGAAAGTACTTTATAGGCAGGTGGACATGACTAAAAACTCTCTATTTCAGAATTTCCATATAGGAAAAATGTGTGAGAAGGGTTAGATGTTTGCAATGCAAAACATGATTTTATCTAATGGCCCTCAGTTCTTTCCCTTAACTTAGGGCCCTCATTTATATGTGAATCTTTTCCTGCCCGATTGTATATATGGCATTTCTCACTATTGTTCAATAAAATTTTGTTTTCCCTTCAGAAAATGGATCTGGAGGTTTTAACTATAAGATCATTTTGTGTATATATGTCAAAAGATTTGCTGTAACTGAGCAATGAACAGAAAAAGCCACTATGATGTTACTATCATCAGACTCCAACAATTGAATTAGACTCCTGTAATTCATAAAGCAGAACTGGCTTCAACAGAGCTCTCCATCATCACCTGAACAGGATTCTGCAAAGTCGCAGCTGTAATTTCCATTTCACCAGTCTGACAAAAGACATTGCACATGTGCTTAAGTGTACCTGATTCTGATCTACTTACGCTAACCACAGCATCTTTGGCTACTTCAACCATGCCATGTTCCTTCACGGAAAACAAAACAAAACAAACAAACAAAAAACCATTTGGGGATGATTTGTGGGTACTGCTGGTGCCTATGACATCATGCTGTATGTGGAAGGCAACATTAAAGCAATTAGGTTTAAAGGGCCAGAAAGAGCAAGGATGTGAAAAGGAAATAGCCTAGAGACTATAGGTAAATGATGAAGTAAGAGATGTCCAGTAGTGCCTGAGCAGTACTGCCAGGCTCCTGCCAGCTCCCAGGTAAAACATCTGCCTGTCAAGAAGACACCTGGGCGCCTCATGGCCGCCCCGCCCCAAGTCTCTGGAAGTAGCCACTGGCCGCTCCAGGAAGGAGGCCGGAGGAGAGGTGGGGCGAGGAGCTGGAGCTGAGCCCAGGCGGAACTCTGCGCCATGAGGGGCCACCATCGCGTGGAGGAGGAGGAGGGAAGGGGAGGAGGGGAGAGAAAGAAAGAGGAGGGGAGAGAAAAGAGGAGGAGGGGAGAGGAAGGGGGAGGAGGGGAAAGGGTCGAGGGAGGAGGAGGGGCAGCCGGGCGGGCCCAGGGCCCACCCCGCGGCCTCACGGAGGCCAGGCCCAGCGTGGGCAGCACAGAGGTCAGAGAAGTTCCTCTGCAGTTGCCTGAGTTGAAGCCACCAGTTTGATCAGAAATCAAGTTGTGAGGCTTGGAGTGTTGCTTTTGCCCTTGATGGTTCCCAGTTTGCCTGGTCTCAAGGACACTGTTTTGTCAAGCTGGTTCCATAATCCCTTGAAGAACAGTTCACCCCCATAGCGTATGAGCCAGAAGGGAAAGGCAACCGGAAGGAAAAGACACCGGACTGTGTGGTCGGATTGTCTGGCATTTGCCCTTCAGTCGGTGGCCATCATCACCTTGAAGAAAGCTCTGGGCACAACTCTGCACTGGATTTCCCTTGCCCTATTCTTGCTAGGAGACTCAGTGACAGGGAGATCAAAATTTGGGAGGTTTAAACAGAGTGACTGTTTTTTAATCTGGACACCAGCATGTGGTGAGAGATATGAGCTTCACATCCAGTTGAAACTTGATTTTGCTTTCTGCATCAAGGGTTAAAACTCTTTGAATCTGGGACCTAAATAAAGATGGCAAACAGATCCAGGTGGGTCTGGCCATCTGCAGTATATTTATTGCTATTCCACCTCCCCAGACTACAGCATGCTGTATTCTGCAGCAGGAGAGAAGTCTGTTCTTCTCTGGAGCATGGGGTCCTATACATTAATTAGAAAGCTAGAGGGGCATCAGAACAGTGTGGTTTCTTGTGACTTCTCAACTGACTCTGCACTGCTTGTCACAGTTTCCTATGACTACAGTCTCACCATGTGGAATCCCCACATTGGAGAGAAACTAAGGACACTTTCAGCACATGTTAGACTCTCAGTTGCATCATACCCTCAATTTCCATACCAGGTGGCTGAGATCAGTGTGCTTTTCTCCAGAAGGCTTATGCCTTGCAACAGTGGCAGATGACAGACTACCCAGGCTCTGGGCTTTGGAATGGAGAACTCTAGTTTCATTTATTCCTATGACCAATGGTCTTTTCTGCACATTTTTTTCCACATGGTTGAATTTTTGCCACTGGAACAAGACATGGCCATGACCAGTTGCAGACAGAAGCCAAGGTCCTATCGTCACTGAAATACTTATGCTGCAAAGCCCTTCATAGTTTCCTTATGACTTACCAAGACTTAGCACTGCCAATATGCAATAAAATGAAAGAATTTCTCACATACAAGACCTTCTGAGTCATTACATGGTTTTGCTCAAAAGACAAAAAAGAGAATTTGGAGTCCTATTCTCTCCTAATAACAGGATTAACCTTTCTGGCAAAGGTGGAGGTAAAGTCATTGAATGGAAACAAGATGAGTTTATAAACTTTGATTTATTTTTTAAATATAATTGTTTTGGATTGTAAACATGCATTTAATAGACTATAGCAGGGGAAAAAATCTGGTGGACTGGCCATTGACCTTTTTATCTATAAATGTTCAAAATTCAGTAATAGAGGAGGCAGTTCCATTTCCATGGCTACAGAGCCTTAGTTTAAATTGTCCACTTATTAACAGCACAGTTTAATTCTCACAGTGTCTTGATTCAAAGTGCAGCTAATAATGTTGTTTTCCTTATAAAAGTAACTGGGCCTTGAGCTCTTGTTGGTGGTAAAAGAAAGAAGTACAATCTTGCTCACAGGGAAATCCAACTTCTCCCCAACACTTTTCTCAGTTTAATCATTAAAAGCAATGGTAGCTAAACATTTAAATTGTTCTCTTACTTTTTGGTTCAGTGTATTAGGGACTGTAGCCTATGTTTAGCCAAGTGCAAATACTGTTAATTTATAGTCAAGTTTGTCATTGCTTTTCTGCTTTTGACTTGAACAAAATAGAGCTTTAATGGCAGGGGGTGGGGATGTTGGTCCTAGTATGTGAGTGAACTTTTAACGGAATAGGCTATTTAAATCAAAGGGTGTGGTGTGGACTGATGAAAACATTATAATTAGCTTTAAAAAAAATGGTGGGCATGGAAAGGAGGAAATAGTGTAAGATTAAGGTGAGGATGCATTTCTAATTGCATGACTTGTATTGGCTACTGATTTTTCAGTGGTTTGCCATTAACAATATATTTATTTGGAATTTTTTAGCATAAGTTGTTTGAGGTACCATTTTGTTTTCCTCAATAGTAGGTGAAAAACACAACATAAACAGAACTGCTGTACATGGAACTTCATAACTTTATGGAAGTATTTGGTTTTTCAATGTTTCACCTGGTATTTTTATAATATATATATGAGATCAGTCTTTGCTACTTAACTCATTTTTCAATTATACCACCCAATTGAAAATAGCTCTTTAAGGTTCAGAATTTTCTTTCAATCAGTTAATCAATAAACATTTATTAAGTACCCAAAATAAGACATCTGGAAATTAATCCTTAACCCTGAAAAGTATGTATGATGACAATCTGACATAGGTATCTAGAAGGGAATAAGCAGGTAAGCCAGACATAAACAAGGTAAGAATAGATTCCATCTTTATAACACTTTAACTTTATAGAGTGCTTTCTTTACAACAACTTAGTCTAGGGTCATAGTTTTGGGTGGCAATGTTGTAGGAATGTAAATTAAATGGTCACCATTTTATAGAAGAGAAAACTCGGGCTGAGAGAGATGAAATGATTTAGCCATAATCATAGCAATAGTAAAAGCTGAATTTGGGTCTTGTGACTTGACAACTATTTCTCTTGAAAACACCACCATTTATCAAGTTTCCTAGGTTCATAACCTTGGTATTATCTTTGACTTCCCTCTTTCTCTCATCCCACATAGCCAATAAGTAGTCATCCTTGGCTTGTAGGTTTCCAGAGGTAGCTGGTAATACAGTGCAGAGAGTGCTGGGCCTGAAATCAAGAAGAGCTGAGTTCAATCCTGGCCTCAACTATTTACCAATTGTTTGCCTTTGGGCAAGACATTTAACCTCTGTTTTCTCCATTTTCCTCAACTGTAAAATGAGGATAATAATAGCACCTGTCTTGCAGGATTATTGTGAGGATCAAATGAAATAGCCTGTTTTAAAAATAGGTTAGCACTTTGCCTGGTATATAGTAGGTGCTATATAAATGCATTTTCCTTATCCCTCTCCCTCTTCTAACTTGAAGAACAAATCCCCCAATCAAATTGGCAATCATTTATTAAGTGCCTATTCTGTGCCAGATTCTATTGTAGGTGTTGGGAATACAGAGAGTCTCCTTCATTAGAAAGAGACTCTGCCCTCATGGAATATACATTCTATCAGGGTAGACATCACGTACATATACAATTAAATACAAAATATGGATATAAATGAAGCTTTGATTGCATTGCAATAGTGAACTCTTATAAGGAATTTTCCTGTACCGATGCAGAATAGTTCCTTCTCTGCAACTTAAAGTCTTAAAGAATAATCTAGAAACACAGAGAGTTCATATGTCTTGCCCCACCCAATGTCATGCCATCAGTATTTGTCAAAGGGAGACCAATTCAGTATCCACTGTCCCATGATGTCTCATACAAATATATACAAAATAAATACAAAGTCATTTTTCTTGGGGGGTGGAGGGGGTGGGAGAAGCATCTAGAAGAAAGTATTTGGGAGGAAGAAGTAAAACCTTCTTGGAGAAGTTGGAGAATGAGCTGAAAAGTGCTTGCTTTATCACACTGTGCTACCCAACCCAATAGATGATATTAAGTTCCATCAGCAGTCACTTAGAACACACACATATAAGTATCGTCTGGTACAGATGATGGCAACTATTAGACCATAGAATTATGATCGATGAAACATAACTTACTGGAAAGTGGCCAAAGTCACCACAGTCATGGAGGCAGAAATGAACAACCAGGCTCTGGAAGTGAATTGGTCATCTTCACGCCATCCATAATTGCTGCTGATTGTAATTACTGTTGAAACCAATCTGGAAACAACAACAACCAAAAGAAGACTTCCTTACAAATCTGGAATTGATCTTCCAATTTGTCTCCAACCTGGAGAGTGAAGCTGATGACTCTGCCTCACTTAAATCCAATTTACACACAAGTCAAGACCACCTTTGTGGTGTCATCAGTCCTCTTCCAGAACAAAGGATGAACAGCAACATCTTTTCTTTCCCTATGATTTATGCTTTCATTATTATATTCAAATTCTCCTTGTATCATACCTCTTTTGTACCTTCAACAATCTCTTGACAAGTTTTCTAGCATATTGCACTGTCTGGGTAATGAATATTTCCATATATGCACATTTAAAATTAAGGCCAATATAATTTTAGTCCGCCTTGCTCCTGAACTATTACTGTTATCATCATCATTATTATTTTACCATTTAATGATACCAAATTATACCAAAATATTATGATTATTATTATTGTTACACATCTTATTTTTGCCTTCTTTTTCCAAGGACTGTTTCTCCATTGACAGCCACTAATGTGCTAAATGATGCCAAAGTGAAGCCTAGTCAGGTGCTGGAACAGATCATGTCTACCAGATGGTTACGCAGCTTTACATCCTTGAGCTGATTCAGTTGTTGGTCACTTACTCTTGTCATCCAGAACATCATAATACATAATTGGCCACCATAATACATAATCAATATTTGTATTGGACTAGCATAGATAAGGTTAAAAGTCATGGTTACACTAATGGTGTACCTAATAATTCTATGAACTGGTTGACCAGAGTTATTCTTCCTTGTGAAATAAAGGATACCTTTCAAAGCACAGGGGATACAGTTATGACCAAATCCCTTTACCTTGCCCAGTATTCTAGTCTCTTCCTACATCAGGGTTGCTGGCAGAAAAAAGTATATTCCTCTGAGTCTGATTAAGTTGAGATTGTTATGGTGGAAGATAAGTATGGTCAAGTCATCAGATGAGGGTAATGCAAAAAGCATGACTAAGTTTCAAGGGCAAAAAAGAAGGTATTATGACTATTTTAGTGATTCAGGGTAATAGACTTATTCTGTATATCCCCAAAGAGACTAGAACCAATAAAAATAAGTGGATGTTTCAAATGGGTAAATTTAGGCTTGATAGCAGGAGAACAATAAGACTTATCTAAAGATAGAATAGGCTGGTTACCTTAGGAGGGAGTAGGTTCCCCCTCCTTAGATGTTTTCAAACAGAAGCTTCTAGATCTTGTGTTTTCCTGATTGTGTTTCCATAATACTCAAATTGTTCCTTTGAAAATTGAATATTTTCTCCTTTACCTGGGAACTCTGGAGTTTGGCTATAATATTCCTAGGAGTTTTCTTTTTGGGATCTTTTTCAAGAGGTGACAGGTGAATTCTTTCCATTTCTATTTTGCCCTCTCATTCTAGAATATCAGGGCAATTTTCCTTGAGTATTTCTCAAAGGATGATTCCTAGGCTCTTTTTATTGATCATGGCTTTCAAGTAGTCCAATAATTTTAAAATGATCTCTCCTGGATCTGTTTTCCAGGTCAGTGGTTTTTCCAATGAAATATTTCACATTGCCTTCCCTTTTTTCATTTGTTTGGATCTGTTTCATTGTATCTTGATTTTTCATAAAGTCATTAGCTTCCATTTGCTCCAATCTAATTTCGAAGAAATTATTATCTTCAGTGAGTTTCTGAAATTCCTTTTCCATCTGGCCAATTAGGCTTTTTAAAGCATTCTTCTCCTTTTGGCTTTTTGGGCCTCTTTTGCCATTTGAGTTAGTCTTATTTTAAAGGTATTATTATCTTCAGTCAGGCTGCTGACTCACTTTTCATGATTTTCTTGCATCATTCCCATTTCTCTTCCCAATTTCTGCTCCACTTCTCTTGATTTTCAAAATCCTTCTTGAGCTCCTCCATGGCCTGCAACAAGTTCATATTTTTGGAAGCTTTTTTTTAAACTTCATTGAATTCTTCTGGTTCCATGTTTTGATCCTTAATGTCCCCCAAAAAGATTCTATGGTCTGATTTTGCTTCCTCTGTTTGCTCATCTGACCAGCCAATTACTTGACTTTTGAGCTCTTTGCCACTATAGAATTCTGCTTCCAGAGTGGAGAGAGCTGTGTCCCAAATTGCTGGGGTTTTCACAGTGTTGTCAGAGCTGTTGTCAGAGCTATGAGGAGAGCACCCTCTCTACATCATCATCAAGGAGACAGGCCTCCAACTGTCCAACCATTACATCCATACCTAACATCTGGATTTTCAAAGCCAGGGGGTTTTCAACAGCTGCTCAGAGTCTTGTCTGGTCTAATCACACAACACTTTTCAAAATGAGCCCCCAAAGCAAAGCCTCCCAGCAGGGTTTATATAGCCTTCTCCTGCTCAGAGAATGTAACAACCCTCTTGACCCCACTGCCCAATCACAAAGTATCTCCTGAAAAACAAGCCTCCCACCACAGGCTCCAGGTGCACTTAAGGCTATCAAAGGGCCTAGGGGAAGGAAAGATCTTAAAATTTACGTTCTTACAACACTGCCACCCAAGATTGTGACCCAAATCCAAGGAGGTTAAAGCAAGAGCAATTATCCTCTGGATGGTCACTTGGTCACCCTACTACTTGCAGGACAGGAGCTCTGAAGGCAACCACACAGCAACAGCTGCAGCCACTGTGCCACTGCTACCTCTTGCCCTGGGGAAAGGGGCCTGACCATGCTCTTTTCTCACCCAGTTCCAATGGAGGTCCCTACTGACCTTTTACTTTCTCTTTGGCATTTATGGTTTGAAAAGTGTGGAAACTCCCATAGCTGCCAGTGATTCACTCTCCTGAAGTCTGCTTTGGCTGGTCTGGGCCATGAGTCTGGGCCAGGATGGCTCACGCAGGACTAAGATGACTCCCATCCTGGTGTGATAGACCCTTCCTATCAACCTGCTGGGCTGCCTTCAGTGGGAGATTTGTTTCTCTTTATCACTTTGCAGGTCCTGTAGCTCTAAAATTTGTGTAGAGTCATTTTTTACAGGTATTAGAGGTGGTTGGAGCAGAATCTCTAGCAAGTTGTTACTCCACCATCTTGGCTCCGCCCCCTCATCCCGCAAAGTTATTCTTAAAACAGTATTGCTGTTACTATATATAATATTCTCATGGTTCTTCTCTTCATAATTTGTTTGGATCTGTTTTGTAGTATCTTGATTTCTCATAAAGTCATTAGCTTCCATTTTCTCCAATCTAATTTTGAAGGAATTATTCTCTTCAGTGAGTTTTTGAAATTTCTTTTCCATCCGGCCAATTTGACTTTTTATGTCCTTCTCCTCATTGGCTTTTTACTCTTCATAATTTTATGCAAGTCTTTCCATGTTTTTCTGAGATCATTGAGCTCATCATTTCTTATAGCACAGTAGTATTCCATCACAATTATACCATAACTTGTTCAGCCATTTCCCAATTGATAGGCATCCCTGTAATTTCCATTTCTTTGCCAACACAAACAAAGCTGTTAGAAACATTTTAAAAGATATAGGTTATTTTCCTTTTTCCCCAATCATCTTTGGAAATAGACCTAATAATGATATTGCTGGGTTAAAAGGTTTAGTTAGTTTTATAACTAAATAGTTTAATTTTAAAATGGTTGCATTAACTCACTATTCTACCAGCAATGAATTAATGTACCAATTTTTCCACGTCCCCACCATTTATTGTTTTCCCCTTCAATAATTTTACCCAATCTGATAGGTAAAAAAATATGTCAAGGTTGTTCATATTTGCATTTCTCTAATCAGTAATGACTTAGAGCATTTTTTCATATGTCTATAAATTTTTTTGTTTTATTCATTGGAAAATTGTAATTAATTAGAAAACTGTTTACATCCTTTGACCATTTATCAATTGGGGCATGACTTATATTCTCATAGATTTGACAAAATTTTAATATATTTTTTGATATTAGACTTTCATCTGAAAAACTCTTTATAGATTCTTTAATAATTCTCTGTGTTTCTTCTGCTCCTGAATGCATTTATTTTATTGTTACAAAATCTCTTAATTTTAGGCGATTGAAATGATCCATTTTCCATCTAAATTTGCCATCTCTTGTTCATTTCTAAATCCTTCACTCATCCATAAGTCTTATAAATAATAGGTCATATGTTCTCTAATTTTCCTGTAAACTCTTTTTAGGTCATGTATCAAGTTTGACTTTATCTTAATAAATGTTATAAGACATTGTTCTATTACCAGATCTTGCCATATTGCTTTCCAGTTTTCCCAACTTTTAGCAAATAGTGAATTCTTATCCTAAAGTCTTAAGTTTTTACACTTGTCAAGTGCAAGGTCAGGGTTGGGGAACCTGTGGCTTTAAGGCCACATGTAACCCTCTTGGTCCTCTAGGATTCAAAGGACCACACTTGAGGACCTAAAGGGCCACATGTGACCTTGAGACCACAGGCTCCCCACCCCTGTATAAGGTTACTATGTTTATTTGCTCCTATAATCTGTATGTCTACTCTACTTCATTGATCCATCTGTCTATTTCTTAGTCAGTATGAGATAGTTTTGATAATTACTACCTTATAATATAGTTTAACATCTGGTACTACTAAATCGCCTTCTTTTAAGTTTTTTTTACCCTTTATTTCCTTTTATATTCTTGACTTTTTTAAAATGAATTTTGTTATTTTGTTATAATTCAGTAAAACAAAATGTCAATTTAATTGGGATGGGATAGAATATATAAATTTGTTTGGGTTAAATTGCCATTTTTATTGTACTGACCCTGCCAACCCATGAACAATTAATATTTCTCCAATTATTTAATATCTTATTTAAACTTCTTCCTCCAATTTCATTCTCCTTGCTTTTGTCCTTTATAGATTAATCATCCCAGTCTTGCTTACTAAGTTTCAGTGTCCTCTTCTACCTCCCAGGATCTGTCATACATACTTTTTTACCCTCTATTCTCTGTCCTCACTATCTCCTTGTTCCTCTTCTACTGCTTTAAAAATTTACCAAATCTCTCTCATAGTTTAAATGAAACTCTTCATTAGACCTTATTATTCTCTCAAACTACCATTCCATTTATATCCTCCTTTTCTCACAGAAGATACTCAGAAAAGTTGTGTATACTTATTGCTTCCATTTTCTCTTTTCTTATATACTCCTTAGTCATCTGTAGTCTAGCCTTTGACCATCATTTCACTGAAATTATTTGTCCAAAACTTACCAAAGAATATTTATTACCAAATATAATAAGATATTTCAGTTCTTGTTCTTTTTTATTTTGTTGTTAATTGTGACACATTAGAGTATCTTCATCTGAGTACTTGCTTACCTTTGGGATTTCATGTCATTTCTTTTTCCTGGTTACTTTTCTATCAACCCAACCTCTCCTTTTCAGTATCCTTTGCTGGTTCATCATACAGCCCCCAAGGATCTGTATTAATTTTTTTTCTTTTTTATACAATCTTTATTTTGGTGATTTAATAAGTCAAAAATTATATTATCACCTCTATTTTGATGACACTTTAAAAGCTGGACTTTTTCTATATTTCCTTGTCTTGTTACACATCATTCACTTGGATACAATTGAATGCCACAGTTCCAGTTATATTGATCTACTTAGTATTCTGGATAAACTATAGTCTATTTCTCATTGCTGATGTTTTGAATTGGTATCTCCTTATGTGTATGGGAAACTTCTGGAATAGGTCTGGCACAAATTCGTAGGCTCCTTATTGTCAGTGTCATATCTCATGGTAGAATTGGAGACCCAATAATGGTGCTTGGAGCCTGTTTATTGCTCTGGTGGGTGAGACAATCTACTGATTTAGTGCAATATTCATGTGTTCCTTCATTGTCTACATGTTATGCATGCAGGTGGTCATCAGTTTTATGATCTATAGCTTCCCTAAGTCTACAAGAACTGTAATTTCTTCTCTGGAACACTTGAGCATTGAATTTAATGAAGATATAGGATTAATACTCATATCTCAGTCATGACCAAAATGGATCCCCTCAGAAATTATTGTTATTATTATTATTAGTTTGGTCCTTACTTTACTTGCTGAAATACAATAAAAAGAGTAGTGTAGAACTGCCTCCTATATTCAGTATTGGTATTTCAAATATGCTATGTTTGATTTCTTTTATGGAAGGTATGGGCAGTATGACAAAAATTTATATATATACTCTGTTATCTTTTGAATCAATGCATAGTTACCTATATTAATGATGTATTAATATATTCTTGAGAATCAGTCCAGGGTACTGATAGTGGCTATGAAATTCTTACTCACAACCAACAATACAGACTAAATAAAGGTAGGATTGACATATTCATACCAGGATATAGTGCCTTGAAGGTCCAATATGAAATTGATCATGATTATAAGGATGACATTAACCAAGGAAAAGGGAATCATGATGGAAATTAATATTAGTGATGGGTAACAGCCAGAACTAAACTCATTACTCAAGCCTTAATCACCTAAAATGAATGAATCTAATATTTATAAAATTGTAAGACAAACCAAGAATATGGGAGAGTAGACACTGACAAAACCAGGTGTATTGTTAATGTATTTTTTGCTTAATGGGAAGATCTTTCACATCCCTTAGCTCATGTGACCTGCTTAAGTCACATGAGTTTGAGTCACATGAGCCTGGGTTACAAGGGTTGTGATGCCCTCTGACTTTGAAGAAATGTATATGTACTCTGAGTTTAGCATTTTGTTTGGGGCTCACTTGTGGGAAGAGTTTTCATTTGATGTAGCCATATTAGACTCTGAGTAGCTTTTAAGGAACCCCACCCCACCCCCCTGTCTTTGAAAACCCAGATGTTGTTGCTTCTCTCTCTTGGTAACAATGTATGTATATAATGGTCAGACAGTTGGATCTGTCTGTTGATCTGTGATGTATGTATCATTTGGTCAGATGGTTGGAAGCCCTGTCTGTTTTTATGCTATTATTTCTGCTTGTAATTTCTGTTTGTATTTTCTTGGAAGTTCAGGTTGCTGGCTCTTTCCCATGAACTAAGTAAATGATATATATGTTTGATTAAAGTAAAATTGTTGACCCCTTTTGAGTTGCTTTCCTTTAGAAAAGCAGATCAAAAAACCTCTGATATCAGCCCTCCTGTGTGCTGGTGTTATTGGTCTTACATCCCCATGGCAGCTGCATGTAGCATTGCTGTTACACCAGGATAATTTCCTCAAGATCTTATATGAACATTTGGAGAAAAACTAACCTCCCTCCCCATTGGGTGACTGTATGTAAACTGTCTGAACAATATTTAGCCAGAACAAACAAACAAATGAATGAATGAATGAATGAAAAATAATAAATAAACAAATAAGTTAAAGAGAAAACAAAGGCTTTTTCTGACACTAATTGATGACACTGAAAACTACATCACATTCAATCTATGCCTACTCACTGAGTCAACTCATTCAAGTGTTTCTATTCTCCCTAATTTTTAATCCTTTAGTATTTAAGTATGAATATAAAAGCAACACATTCTACTCATAATGTGATTTCATAAAGTTCCAAAAACTAATTAGCAATCACATGGGATCCAGTAAGCCTAAGTTGTTTGTTGGGTTTGATTAGTCATTTAGATTTTGTTCTTCTCTTGGTATTCTCCACTCCAAACTTCACCATATTTTCTGATGGTCAGGGAAAATTCTCAAGTAGGAGAGCTTTGGGAGTCAGCTGTTTTCCCCTCATTGGAGATCTTTAAGCAAAAATTCAATAACTATTTGTAGGGTATGTTATAGAAAGTATTCTTGTTTAGACATAAGTTGGAATAGATGTCATTTGAGATTCCTTCCCAAACTCAGGTTCTGTGATTCCAAGCCACTGAGCACTGCAGTAAATCCTTAAATAAATATCCTTTATATTCCAATGTCACAAAATGTATTTTGGAGTTCCTGAGACAGAACTTTTCAAATATCCCCCTATCTTAGCTGTAAAATGTGGAATAACATCTACCTCCCAGGGTTATTGGGAGGATCAAATGAGATCACAATGATAAAGCACTTAGCACAGTGCTCGGTACATAGTAAGCCTACATAAATGTCAGCAATCTAACCAGTAAACCCCAAGTTAAGTGGGAAGCTTCTGGCCATCAAAATTTACCTTGCTATGGAGATGAGAAGAGGGAGAGGGAGAGGACAAGTTGAGTTACCCAACTAGCTGAGTCTCCATTCAGGCAACTCAGTCAACTCATAGGTTGTGTTTGTTCTTCCTTTTAGAAGATAACTGTGGCTTCAGGGAAATGATGACATTACTTGCAGTTGACTTTGATTTGAGTGGGGCAGGGCTGTACAAGGTCACTAGCCTCACTTTTTCATCCACAGTCATCTGAATCCAGTGACCTGATATTCATCAGGATGAGTGAAGATGACCCAGGATGCAATGGGAAACCCTGGCCTTTTCCTTCCTTCTTTCCTTCCTTCCTTCCTTCCTTCCTTCCTTCCTTCCT
>NW_027187378.1:45169110-45189228 GCF_028583685.1 Petaurus breviceps papuanus | reverse complement strand
TCCTTCCTTCCTTCCTTCCTTCCTTCCTTCCTTCTTTCCCTTTCTTCTTTCTTTCTTTCTTTCTTTCTTTCTTGCTTTCTTTCTTTCTTTCTTTCTTTCTTCCTTCCTTCATTCCTTCCTTCCTATCTTCCTTCCTTATTTCCCTTCTCTTTCTTTCTTTCTTTCTTTCTTTCTTTCTTTCTTTCTTTCTTTCTTTCTTTCTTTCTTTCTTTCTTTCCTTCTTTCTTCCTTTCCTCCCTTCCTGCTTTCCTTCTTTCTTCCTTTCCTTCCTTTTATTCTTCTTTTTTTAAGCAATCAGAGTTAAGTAACTTGTTTCTGGGTGTGGTGCTAAGTGTCAGAGCCCAGATTCAATCCCCAGGTCATCCCAACACTGGAGCCGGTGCTCTTAATCACTGTGCTACCTGGCTGCCCCCCTTCCTTCTTTTTCTTCTTTCCTTCTTTCTTTCCAAAACCTTCAACCTTGTTCACTCTGAAGCTCATAGATTAGTCCACAATAGGGTCCTGCCCAAGCTCCACTTACAGTATAACCTCCCTTACTCAAATCAAAGTCAACTGCAAGTCATGTAATCTTTCCTGATGTCATGGACCTCTTCTAAAACAAAGGACAAACACAATAAATGTTAACAGTTCTAATTGTTATTGCTGCTGCTACTGTTGTTGTCATTATTTCTATCCCCTGGAAGAAAATTGTTATTGTTTTTGTTCAGTTGTTTCAGTCATGTATAAACCTTTTGTGACCCCTTTTGGGGTTTCCTTCACAAAAACACTGCAGTGATTTGCCATTTCCTTCTCCAGCTCATTTTACATTTGAGGGAACTCAGGCAAATAAAGTTAAGTGATTTGCTCAGGTTCACACAGCTTGTCTGAGGCCACATTTGAACTCAGGTCTTCCAGACTCCAGGCCCAGCACTCTATCCACTGTGCCTTCTAAATACCCAGGGGGAAAACAAAACAAACCTTTAGAGGTACATTTATCCATAATTGAAGGTACAAGTTATATTTGAGGGTTCTGTGCCCTTTAGCTTCAGGAAAAAAGTTTACCAAGATGTGCAAGCCCTGAACATCCTACTAAAAAAAAATCCAGTGATTCCAACATAAATAATTTCAGAATTTGAGGTTGAAGGGGCCTAAATTGTCAACTAATCTGACCCAGGGCTAATCTATCCTCCACTTGCAAAACATCTAGGAATAGGAATCCAACCCAAAGTCTCTTGAAGTAGCCCATTCCATTTTCAGGGATAGCTTTGATTATTAGGAATTTTTTTGTTGATATCAAGTCTCAATTTATTTCTTCCACAATTCCACCTATTCTCAGTTGTGCCCTTTAAGACATAATAGAACAGATTAAATCCCTTCTCAATGTGAGAGTTTTTTACATACTAGGAGGTCATTATTTTGTCTTAGTATCCATAAGCTCTGAGAAAATTAACATAGATATGTAACATCCTTACAGTGATCATCCAAAGTTGATCTAGCAATTCAGAAATCACTGTAAAGGGGCTAATAATTCTGAATTATAATGACTCTGAAAGGCTTCTTTCTTTATTATTCTCTTGTGGCATCGGTTAAAGGGAACTGGGTAGATAGGAATGTTTCTGCCTAAAATCACTTCAGTGAATTTTCTAGTTCTGGTACATAGTACATTGTCTTTGAATTTGGAAACATGGAAGGTGATAGGGGAAAGGTTCACCTTCAGTAGGTCATAACAATGTCTGGAAATTATAGTAATTTTAAGATCTGTTCTGGACAAATCCAAGCAACCAGTTAAAAATGCAGACCTTGAAGGTTAATTACCAAAACTCTTGGTTCTGCCTATCAGTGAAAATGGTCCATCCAGGTTTTAGTTCACTTTTTGTTAGTTCACTGTCCTCTGTATTTACCTTTCCTTTGGAATCAGAAATAAATAAAAAAAAAACAGATAATGTAGGGTGTTGAATTAAGAAACACTTTAAAGATGGTGTCCTTGTGGTCCAATAGGGGTTATTTCCTAATATTATTATCTAGTATGTATAGAATATCTTCCTTTGCTTAAAACAATCCTTTGCTTTAAAATTTAGTGAGGTGACTAAATGGCAGTGATCTTTCTTTGATGACCAACAATGAAATCTTTGAGTGAAGCTTCCTCCTTCCTTATAGACATTCCCTAGTAGTATATCATGTTTGATGGGAAGCCTTTTTACTACTTTGTGAAAATATGGTGCACTGTTGTTTTAACGTTTCCTAGAGGACCAAAGGTGATCATGTGTGAAATCATTCCTTGTTAAGAGAGGTCTTGTCCCTGAAGTAGATCACCTTTTCTGACTGCCTTTCTTCTACTCCTCAGAGCAAACAAGCATATCTGTGAGGTGTCCCTATCAGATTTTATTCATCATACCTGCTGAATAATGAGCTATTTCATGCATGGGGTTTTCCTTTTGACTAAATATAATAATAAGACCGATTCCTCTGTGTATGATATAGACAATGGAACTTTAAATTATATGCTAGAGAAATAAAAGCCATGAGGTGCAAAAATTAGTTGAAGAATCATGGTATTACTTACAGCTAGATGTACTATGGGGACATCTGTGAAAAGGGAGAAAATGAAAAGAAGGGGGGATAAGAAAAATAAACATTGTGTGGCAGTGAAAAGAATATTGAGTTTAATTGGTAAGCCTGGGTTAAAACCCTCACTTTGACGTATATTAATTGTGTGACCTTGGGCAAATCACTTAAGTTCCTCAAACCTCAGTTTTCTAGTCTGTTATATTATTTTGGAGTAGCCTCTGATTCTAATGATCTACTCCAGTCACCTTATTTTGTAAACACTGTATAGAGAGCTCAAATTATTTGCTTACAGGCACATAATAGCCTCAGTGGGGACAGAATGAAGGTCTGACTCCTTCTCCAGTATTTCTTCCACCATACTGAAATATCTCAGATACTGAAAGAGTGCTGTGCTTCAAGGGATAAGCTCCTAAGGAAATAATAATAGCTGACAGTTATATAGCACTTCACATACCTTGACTTCACATTACACAGCACTTTATATTCTCTTTGGTTCCTTACCAGAATCCTTATTATTTCCATTTTGCAGATGAGCAAAATAAGAAAGAGAGATGAAGTCTTTTGTCAAAGAGACAATGCTGCTTATAAATTTCAACAGTCAGATTTGCACCCAGGTTTTTCTGAGAAGTCCAGCACTCTGTCTACCATGTCATACTTTCATATTTGTGTCTCTAAGTGAAATTTTGAATGAAAGACTAGGGCAAATGGGTTTCTTGTACTGATGTCTTTATTTTTATACTTTGATGGAGTATTTTGTCCACCAATTCAGGCTGTATTCCCTCCATGCCATTTCAATCTGTGTCACTCTTATGTATTTTTTCCATATAAATTCCATAGAAGATACAGCCAGTCTGTGGGAGGCATCGTTTTTTTCTTTTATTATCATGAGAGCAAATGCAAAACTTAGGTTGTCTCTCTCTTGTTTCTCATTCACACTACTTTTTAGTTCCCCTCTTTTTCTAATCATGAATATTCCTGACAATGTCTTTATGTTGATGTACAAGGAGGGGAGGTGAACGATCAATAATCTTCCTTACCTACAGACTTGTGACAGTACCTATCCCATTACTTATAGTCCTTCCTTATCTCTAACCAAGCCAGTTAGGTTCCCCAGTGAGCCATTATGAACCCTCAAATATCACACTGCAATTTAAAAAAAATAGTAAATTAAATTCATTATGTATGTAATTGCAGAGGACAGGGGTGGAGCAATGAATAGGGACCATCATGCTCAGATAATACAATATTCTGTGTGGAAATGTCTGGAGAGTATGCCTCCAGGCTTTTAAGTGACTGAATTCAGCCAGAATCACTTCTTTTTTCCCCCATGTAAATCCTAATTTCCTTACTGCATTTAAGTGAGAGAAGAAAGAAAATTATCTAAGGGGATAGGCTTCAGGCTTTACCTATCAGAGCCTGGCTGACATGTGGACTGTGAATATGATCCATAGTTCTTTCCATTGGTGTTTTTTCTTTCTTGTTTTACGTCAAAGAGTTTAGTGGTGACTAGGATCTTGTGAACCTCAGGAGAGAAAGTTAACAGAATAACCATAGAATGAAGTCGATTCTAGATTTTCATCCAGCCACTATAGCATCCAGGTCTCAAAAAGTTAGGAGAAACTTTTGAAACACAGACCAGTAAAAATCTGAAATGCATACTCATCCAATTGCTACACCATATTTGAACATAAACTTGGTAACACTGATGTTATGTAGAAATGACATTAAATCTGAGTCCACTCTTTCCAGTGTACAAAAGTAGGACAGAGAAAAATATCTCCCTCAGGTGCTGGGATAAAATGTTTGTATTTCTTTCCTTGCTATGTATCTTTAAATAAATATCATTTGTAAAAGTTAATTGATAGTGATTGGTTAAATGGAACTGGAGAGCTAACCATTGATGGTACATAGTACAGGGAATATTTGAATGGGAGCTTGAGGCCATAGCATTAGAGAGGAATTTTCCAACCACTTCATAGACCATCTTAGAAAATGAGGGAAATATGTAACTTTTCCCTTCTAGAGAGAAACCAGAGCATTCTCTCCCTGTACATTATATGACTGCACATTGATTTGATATTTCTAAAGCCACTCCAGAAAAGTTAATGTCTTTATTTTATAAGCACACCCTACATGTGTATATACACACATACATGTACATACACACATGCATGCATGTGTATATATGCATATATGTATATACATAAATATAGTATGTGCATGTGTGTATATGTGTGTATATATTATATATACTAAGTACTGAAACCTCTGAGTTTTAGGTACAATGGAAAAATATATAATTATAGCTCTGATGAATGTCAGTGATCACCTAGTTCATTTTCACCCTTCCTGTGAAAGAGGAAGGAGCGGGAGCCCAAAGAATCCCATTGTCAGAAGGCTGAAAATAAAAATTATGACATTGACTCTCATACCAGAACTCTTTTTTATATTGTAATAGCATAAGAGCTAAAGAAACATAGAATTAGAGCTAGAAGGAACTATAGTGTTCCCCAAATCTAAACATTTCATTGTATAGATGAAAAAACAGAGGCCTGTATAGGAAAAGGGATTTGCCTGAGCTCTATCAGTTAAGAGGCAACAGAGCAAAAATTCAAGTCACATCTGCTGACTCCAAATCCAACACTTAACACTTCATTACTCTGAAAAATGTAGCCTGCTTTCTCATTCATAGTATTATTGATTCCTTCTAGTAGCACTCAGATAAACAGTGAACACAGTTATCCCTATTCTTTTCAATTTTGAAAAGTGGTCAGAGAGGTGGCAGAGCTAAAAAGATGGCATAAAGGCAGGGACTCACCTGAGCTTTCCCCCAAACACCTCTAAAAATTACTTCAAACAAATTCTAGAGCAGCAGAACTAACAAAAGTGAAACAAATTTCCAGTCCTAGATAACTTGGAAGGTTGGCTGGAAAAGTTTGTTGCACCAGGGTGAGAGAGGAGTGCAGTCCAGCACAGGCCTCATCAGCACAGACCTGGCTTGAGCAGACCTTGGAGAAAAAAAATCACTGTCACCAGTAGAAGTTTCTAGACCTCTCATTCCACAGAAAAACTTAAAGGTCAGCAGGAAAGGTCTGTTGCACCTGGGTGACAGTGGAGCACAATCCACAGCAGGCCATACCTGCAGAGCCCCAGCCACATCAAACCAGGAGTAGGCCTTGGGACTGACTGAATCAGAAGCCACAGCAGCAGCTACTTCAGGAACTCTCAGCCCACAGACAATAAGGAGGTTGTATAACTATTCAGAAGTGGATTACAATGGTCTTTTTGCAAATGCTGCGGCAGGACTGTGTCGGTTTGCCCATACTTGGATCCATGTCACAGTACTGAATGGCAGTCCCAGATTGAGGTGGAGCACTAGCATAACAGAGCTTGAGGCAGCAGTGGAGGGGGGACACTCCTCACAGTTCCAGAGTGGAAAAGAGTGCTTATGGTCACTCACAAAGCAAAGCTCAAGAGAGGACCTTAGATCTCTCCTCTTCTTAGATCATTCCACGCTAGAAGAACTGAAAATTTGTAGGTCCCTACTTTAACAAAGAGTTAAAAGTCAAGTAGCCGTTTAAGAAAATGAACAAACCAAAAAAAAAAAAAAAACCTCTGAGCATAGAAAGTTACTATGGTGGCAAGGAAGATCAAGATATACACTCAGAAGAAGACAAGAAAGTCAAAACCCCTATATCCAAAACCTTTTCCCCAAAATATGTGGATTGGTAGGGATGGCTAGGTGGTACAGTGAGTAGAGCACTGGCCCTGCAGTCAGGAGGACCTGAGTTCAATTCCAGCCTCAGACACTTAACACTTACTAGCCCTGGGATCTTGGGCAAGTCACTTAACCCCAAATTGCCCCTCCAAAAAAAAAGCAAAAAAAAAATGAATTGTTCTTAGGGCTCATGAAAGAGCTCAAAAAGGATTTTGAAAATCAAGTAAGAGAAGTAGAGGTAAAACTGAGATCTTCCTGGGAAAATTTCATCCCTGTGAAGAGTAAACACCTCCAGGATGGGTTCCCTTTTAACAATAAGTCACAAACTGCTTAAACTAGAAGTGGTGAGTCCTGGGGTCAGTTGGTTTGAGAGGCTGCCACAGTCTCAGGCACAGGAACTTTTAACCCTGGATTAGTGAAGGGAGTTAGATGTTTGAAGCACAGAAAGATCAAGGGAACCTCTGCTGACAAGGAACACTAGACCCATCTGTGCTGTGAAGAATTGTAGGGGCGAGAAGGAACCAGCACATGCCCAGTGAGAGCAGAAGCAGGGGGGCAGAAAGCCCCTGGCTGTGGGCACTTACAGGAGGTTGGAGGTTTGTCTTTAGCTCCAGGGTAGAGGGGAGAACTGCAGATCTGGGACAAGAGGAACCATTTCCCATAACCCAGAGCTAGAGGTGATTACAATAATTAAGCTATTACCACAAAAAAAGGAAATGCAAGGGGAAAGGAGAAATAAACCAACCGTCCAACCATAGAGAGTTATTATAGGAATAGAGATGACCAGAGTTCATTTTCAGTGGAGGATATTAAAGTAAAGAAACCACAAAGAGTAATGTCAAGTGGATACCTGCCCACAAAAGAATTCTTTTTAGAAGATCTTTAAAAGATTTAAAAAACCAAATGACAGAGATGGAGGAAAAACTATTAAAAAAAAACTAAAATAAAATTTAAAAATAAGAATAATTCAAGAAAACCCAGAAAGGTATGAAAGGAAACTCAACCAATTAGGGAAGGAGATCCAGAATTTTAAGGAGGAAAATTACCCCTTGAAAATTAGATTTGGGCAAAGTGAAGCCAGTGAAATTATGAGATTAAGAAATCAACAAAATATGAATAATGAAAAAAAAGAGGAGAAAGTGAAACATCTTATAAGAAAAACAACAGATTTGGAGAATAGATCAAAATGAGAGGATGTAAAAATAATCAGACTAACTGAAAGTTATTGGAAAAAATGAATCTTGATACAATAATACAAAAAGTAATTAAAGCAAATTGTCCTGAAGCATCAGAACAAGGGAGTAAAGTAGAAATAGAAAAAAATGTATTGATCACCACTTAAAAGAGATCTTATGAGGAAAATTCATAGAAATATCCTAGTCAGATTACAAAATCCCCAGATCAAGGAAAAAACAATAAAAGCATCAAGATTAAAACAATTTAAATATGATGGAGCCACAATTAGAATTACATAAGACCTAGCAGAAGAGACATTAAAGGACTGCAGGTGTCAGAACACAACATATCGAAGAGCAAAAGAACTGAGGCTCCAGCCGAAAATATATCCTGCAATGCTAAGTATTACCCTGAATGACAAAAATGGATATTTGATAAACTCTCAGACTCTCAAGACTTTGTTGGAAAAAAAATCCTGAATCCAATAGAAGATTTGACATATAAGAACAAAGAGAAATATAAGCACATAAAGAAGACTTATTATAAGTTATCCATAAGGACAGACTGTTTATATTTTATATATGTCAAATTTATGTCCAAGACCTGGCAATACTACTACTAGGTCTGTATCCCAAAAGAGATTTTTAAAAAGCAAAAGGAGGGAAAGGACCTCTATGTACAAAAATATTGTAGCAGATATTTTCTGGGGGCAAATAATAAGAAATTGAAGGGATGTCCAGGAATTGTGGAATTGCTGAATGGGTTGTGGTGTGTGAATGTGATGGAGAACTGGAGAAATGGTGAGCAAAATGCTCTCAGAGAAAACTGGAAGGACTTAAATGAGCTGATTCAAAGTGAAATGTACCATGTACAAAGTAACAACGATATTGTAAGATGATCAGCTGTGAATGACTTACCTATTCTCAGCAATACAACAATCTAAGAATCCTGTAGGAGTTATGATGAAAAATGCTATCCATTCTCAGAGAAAAAACTGACGGTGTTTGAATACAGAATTTAATTTCATTTTTCTTGAGGGTTTTTTAAAATCTGTTTTCTTTCACAACATAACTATTATAGATATGTTTTACATGGCTATACATATATAACTTATGTCAAATTGCTTGCCTTCACAGTGAGGGGAGTTAAGAATGGAGAAAAGGAAAGAATTTGTAACTCAAAGTTTTAAAAATAAGTGTTAAAAATTGTTTTTAAATGAAGCTAGGGAAAAATAAAATAAATATAAAACAAGCAAAAAAACAAAAGTGGTCAGAGGTTGAGCCAAGATGATGGGATGAAAGCAGGAACTCACCTGAACTTGCTTGTGAATTCCTTCAGTAACCTCAAAAAAGTGAACCTGAACATATTTTTAAAAAGTAAAATCCCTGGGGAGACAGAGTGTGGCAGATTTCCAGTCAAGGAAAGTATAGATCTGCTCTTCTGGGTAGAGGGAACACAGAGTGTGAAGCGCAGGAGATACACCAGAAGAGAACTGACCATAGTGGACCTGGAGCAAGCCCCAGAGATCTGACTCAACCACCACAGGGGCAATTCCCAGACCTCTCACTGCAGGACCAAGGATCTGTCAGAGCTGGGTAAGAGATAAGTGTAGGGCCTTTGGTAGTAGCCACTCTTGGGGCTATAATCCCACAGTCTGAATGTTTAAAAATTGCCTACCTGAAATTCTGGGAGCCAAGATAATGGAGTAAACCTTAGCTGCTCCCAATGCCTCTCTGACCCTGAAAATTCAGAGAATGTTGCGACAATGTAAAATCCTGAAATAGTGGAACCATTTGGAGACTTGGGAGTCCTAGAGGAAGGACCTGGCTATGGCTGTGCTGAAGTTAAAAGTACAGTACAGGAGGCTCCCCAACAAGCCCCTTCTTAGCTGTGCAGTAGGAAATCCTGAAACCCAAAAGGGTGGAGCCAGCAAGCACTAACACCAAAAACTATGTTTTTTTTTTCACAGAAAGAGGGGAATCAGCAGACACCAGCTTGGGGCAGGCTGAGTCTGCCTGAGCTCTGGCCCAGAGACACCACACAAAATTCTGAAACAGCCAGACCACCCCTTCCCCACTGCTTACACCATGAGCTTCAGTGCAACTCCCAGGAAATGCCAAAAGTCCTGTCTTGGCCTCAGTCTAGGCACTCAGAGTCCACAGCATAAAAAGTCAATAACCAAGTCCTTACTCCCAGCACAAGAAACATGGGTTAGAACCCTATGTACCCCAGAAGCAGAGATCTAATTTAAAAGTCAAGAAATAGGCAATCACAATGGAAAAAAAAAAACAGTTGGAAAAACAAGGTGTATTAGATCCTGTTATAATGAGGGAGATTAAACAAATTTAGAAGAGGACATCATGGACCCTATACCCACATCTAAAACCTCAAGAGGGAATATGAATTGGTCTCAAGTCCAAAAAGCATTCTTAAAAAAGCTAAAAAGGATGTTAAAAGCCAAATTAGAGAGGTAGAAGATAAATTAAGCAATTATTTTAAAATTACTTGCCAAAATGGAAAAAGAAAAACTTTTACTGAAGAAAACAGCTCCTTAAAAAGTAAAATTTGTGAATTGGGAAAGGAGGTTCAAAATCTAACTGGAAAAAAAATAACCACTTAAAAGTGGAATCTGGACAAATGGAAAGGCAGCGTCAAAAATTAACCAAGGAAAACAATTTGCTAAAAATCAGAATTAGTCAAACTGAAGCTAATGACTCTATGAGGAATCAAGAATTGGTCAAACAAAATCTAGAGAATAAAAAAAGGAAGAAAATGTAAAATATCTTATTGAAACAACTGACCTGAAAAACAGATCCAGGAGAGATAATCTAAGAATTATTAGCCTACCAAAAAGCCATGATGAAAAAACAGCCTGGGTAACATCTTCCAAGAAATCACTGAGGAAAATTACTCTGAGGTCCTAGAACCAAAGTGTGAAATAGTTAATAAAAGAATTTACTGGACACCTCCTGAAAGAGATCACAAATTGAAAACTCCAAGAAGTATTGTAGCCAAATTCCAGAATTATCAGGTCAAGGAGAAAGTATTTCAAGCAGCCAGAAAGAAACAATTCAAATATGAAACTACAGTCAAGATCACACAGGAACTAGCAGCTTCTATATTAAAAGATCAGAAAGATTGGAATATGATATTTCATAGAGCAAAAGAGCTTGGACTACAACCAAGGATCAACTATCCAGCAAAATTGAGCTTAATTTTTCATACAAGGAAATAATCATTCAATGAAATAAGGGACTTCCACATCTTCCTGATGAAAAAGCCAGAGCTCAATGGAAAATTTGATCTCCAAATACAAGACTCAAGAGAGACATAAAAAGTAAAACAAGGAAAACACACACACACACACATACATTCACACACATATTCACATACCTTGTTATTTAATAAGAGCAAACAGTTTACATCCATAATAGGAAGCTGATACCTGTCAATATTCAGAACTGTATAATTATCATGACATTTAAAAGGAATAGACATAGATAGAGGGTGTAGGTATAAATTAACTAAAGTGATGATAAAAACCTCATTAAGGAGTACAAAAGAATTGTAATGGGAGAAGAGGAAAGGAGGAGGCAGAAAATAGTAAATTATACCACATTAAGAGACATAAAAATATATAGCAGAGGGAAAGATGGGAGGAAGCTGAACATTATATGAACTTTACTATCAATGGTTTTGGATCAAGGAGGGAATAAGATAATCAATTAATTATAGTGTTATAACGTGAATGAACACAAAAGTTTTTTATAGTAGAGGGAAAGAAGGAAAGGAGAGGAGCATTGTTTGAGATTTACTCTCATCACATTTGGTTCAAGGAGCAAATAACATACTCCATTAAGTATAAAAATCTATTGTGTCCTACAGGCAAAAGGAGGGGAAATGGGGAAGAAAAGTCGGAGGGTGTTTAAAAGGGAGGGAAGAGTATTAAGGGGAAGTAAGGAAAAGGGAGGGGGGTGATAGGGAGGGAATACTGAGGGAGGCAATGATCAAAAGGAAAACTCTTAAGGAGGGGAAGGAAGAAGGGAGAAATAAAAGCATAAAAAGAGGAGGGAATAGGATGGAGGGAAAGACACAGATAGTAATCATAACTGTGAATGTGAACGGGATGAATTGTCCCATAAAATAGAAGCAAATAACAGAATGTATTAAAAACCATAATTGTACAATATTGGTCTACAAGAAACACATTTGAATCAGGATACACACAGGTGTAAAAAGTGTAAGACTGGAGTACAATATATTATGCTTCAGCTAAAGTAAAACAAAAAACAGGGTTAGCAATCCCGATCTCAGGCAAAGAAAAAGCAAAAATAGATCTAATTGAAAGATATAAGGAAGGATATTATATCCTGCTAAAAGGCACCATTGACAATGAAGCAATATAATTACTAAACAGATATGCACCAAGCAATACAGCATTCCAGTTCTTAGAGGACAAGTTAAGGGAATTAGATCAAGAAATAGATAGCAAAACAATACTAGTTGGTGACTTCAATCTCTCTCTCTCTGAAATTGATAAATCTAACCTCAAAATAAACAAGAAAGAAGTTAAGGAGGTGAATAAAATTTTAGATAAGGTAGATATGATAGACCTCTGGAGAAAATTGAATGGGGATGAAAAGGAATATACCTTCTTCTCAGTGGTATATGGTATATACACAAAAACTGACCATGTACTAGGGTATAAAACCTCACAATCCACTGCAGAAAGGCAGAAATTTTAAAGACATACTTCTCATATCATGATGCAATAAAATTATATGTAATATAGAACCATGTAAATATAGGAAAAAATAATTGAAAACTAAATAATATAATACTAAATAATGAGTGAATCAAACAAGAAATCATAAAAAACAATCTAACTTCATTCAAGAGAATGACAATAAATTGACAGCATACCAACACTTCTGGGATGCAGCAAAAGCAATTCTTAGGGGGAGTTTCATATCTCTGCAGGCTTACATCAATAAAATGAGGAAAAAGGAGATCAGTAAATTGGACATGCAACTGAAAAAGTTAGAAAAAGAAGAAATTGAAAATCCCCAATTAAAAAATAAATTAGAAATACTGAAAACTAAAGGAGAGTTTAAAAAATGAACTTAAGAATACTATTTAACTAATAAATAAAACTAAGAACTGATTTTATGAAAAAAAAAACAATAAAACTGAGAAACCTTTGGTCAATTTGATAAAAACAAGAAAAAGAAGAAAACCAAATTACCAATATCAATAATGAAAAAGGTGAATTTACCTCCAATGGAGAGAAATTAAAGCAATAATTAGGAATTATTTTACTCAATTTTATGCCCATAAATTTGACAATCTTAGTGAAATGGATAAATATGTACAAAAATATAAGTTGCCCAGATTAACTGAAGAGGATTTAAAATACTTAAAAGACCCCATCTCAGTAAAAGAAATTGAGTATAAACCATCAATGAACTCTCCAGGAAAAGATCTCCAGAGCCAGATGTATTTACAAATGAATTCTATCAAACATTTACAGAACAATTTATTCCAATACTTTATAAACTATTTGAGAAAATTGGAGAAGAAAGAGTTCTACCAAATTATTTTTATGGCACAAATAGGGTACTGATATCTAAATCAGGAAGAGTCAAAACAGAGAAAGAAAATTATAGATCAATTTCCCTCACGAATATAGATGTAAAAATTTTTAGTAAAATATTAGCAAAATGACTACAGCAACTTATCATGAGAATAATATACTTTGATCAGGTAGGATTTATTCCAGCAATGCAAGGATGGTACAATATTAGGGAAACTATCAGCATAATTGATCATATCAACAACAAAACTAGGAGAAACCATATGATTATCTCAACAAATGCAGAAAAAGCTTCTGACACAATACAACACTCATTTCTATGAAAAACACTAGAAAGTATAGGAATAAATGGAGTCTAACCTAAAATAATAAGTTGCATCTATATAAAACCATCAGCAAGTATTATATGTAATGGGAAAAAGCTAGACACTTTTCCAGTGAGATCAGGGGTGAAACAAGGATGTACATTATCATCCCTCTTATTCAATTTGGAACTAGATATGTTAGCTGTAGCAATAAGAGAAGAAAAAATAAATCAAAAGAATTAGATTAGGCAAAGAAGAGACTAAGCTATCAGTCTTTGTAGATAATATGATGATATATTTAGACAATCCTTGAGAATTGAGTAATAAAACTACTTGAGATAATAAATATATTTAGCTAAGTTGCATGATATAAAATAAACCCACATAAATCCTCAACATTCCTTTATATTTTTAATGGACTCCAAAAACTGGAAATGGAGAAATTTCTTTTAAAGTTACCATAGACATTATAAAATATTTGGGAATCTACCTGCCAAAAGAAACCCAGGATCTATGTGAATAAAAATAATTACAAAACACTTTTCAAACAAATAAAGTCATATCTCAGTATTGAAAAACATCAGTTGCTCATGTCTCAGTCATGCTAATGTGATAAAAATGATCATTTTACCTAAATTAATTTACCTATTTTGTGTCATACCAATAAATGTACCAGAAAATTATTTTATAGAGCTAGAAAAATAGTTACAATTCATCTGGAAGAACAAAAAGTTCCAGAATATCAATGGAATTAATTAAAAGAAATACTAAAGAAGGTGGCCTTGCCATACCACATTTTAAACTGTATAATAAAGTAGCAGAGATCAAAACTGATTGGTACTGACTGAGGAATAGAGTAGTGGATCAATGAAATAGATTAGGTACACAAGACACAGCATTCAGTGACTATAGTAATCTCCATTTGATTAACCCAAATACTCCAGCTTCTGGAATAATTCACTATTTGACAAAAAAAAAAAGGCTGAGAAAATTGGAAAACAGCATGGCAGTATCTGGGCAGAGACCAATATCTTACACCTTATACCAAAATAAAATCTAAATGGTTGTATGATCAAGATATGAAGGCTGATACTGTAAGTAATCTGGGAATAGTTTACCTGTCAGATTTATGGAGAAGGGAAGATTTTATGACGAGTCAAGAGAGAGCATTATGAAAGGCAAAATGGATAACTGATTACATTAAACTGAAAAGCTTTTGTACAAATAAAGCCAATATAACCAAGATTAGGTGGAAAGTGGAAAATTGGGAAAGAATTTTTATAAGCAGTGTCTCTGATAAAGGCCTCTTTTTAAAAACTATATAGAGAACTTAGTCAAAATTATAAGAATACAAGTCATTCCCCAATTAATATGTGGTCAAAGGATATGAACAGGCAGTTTTCAAAGGAACAGATTAAAGAGATCTATAAGCATATGAAAAATGCTCTAAACTGCTATGGATTAGAGAAGTGCAAATCAAAACAACTCTGAAGTACTCCATCTCACTGGTCAGGTTGGCTAAGATGACAAAACAGGAAAATGATGCTGGAGAAGATGAGAAAATATTCAAACACTAATGCATTGTTGGTGGAGATGTGAACTGATCCATTACGGAGAGCAATTTGCAAGTATGCCCAAAGGGCTATGAAGAACTACATATCTTTGACCCAGCAATACCACTTGTAGGGCTATATTCCAAAGAAATGATACAAGGAATACTTTTGTGCTATAAGAAATGAGCAGCAGAAAAACTTCATAATAACCTGGAAAGAAAAAAATATAAACTGATGCTGAGTGAGGAGAGCAGAACCAGGAGAATTTTGCACACAATTATAGACATAGTGTTATCTGTGACAACTAACAGATAGACTGGGCTTCGCTCAACAATGCAACATTATAAGACAACTCCAAAAGACTCATGATTGGAAAGGGCTATCCACATCCAGAGAAAGAACTGCAGAGTTTGAATGCAGATTGAAGAAAACTACTTGAGCTCTCTTTTTTTCTTCGTTTTGTTTTGTTCCTTCTTTCTCATTCATTCCGTTGGTTAAAATTCTTTTTTACAACTTGACTAATGTTTAACGTGAAGGTATTTGTAGAATCTATATTGGATTGCATGCTGCCATGGGGGAGGGAGGAGGTAGAGGAAAGGGCAGGGGAGAAAATTTGGAACTCAAGGGATTGTGGAAATAAATGTTTTAAACTAAAATTATTTTTTTAATTGAGAGTCATCAGGCTTCTTTAAGTAATGAACTTTGCTCAAGATAATTTATCTTATAGTATTAGATTGCAAACTCTATGAGAACAAATACTGTATCTTCTCTAAATTTTATAACATCTGATGTGCCTACTCTGCATTCAGTGAGTATTTGACTGTTTTTTTTTTTTATGGCAGCTTTATCTTGGACAAGTATCAGAATATGGCATAATGTGCAAAATCTCAGGAAAGACAGATTTCATGTAAGTCACAGGAAAAAAAAAGAAAAGTGGTCAGATTAATTTATCATATAAACAACTTAAATTGAGTTGTTTGTAGAAGAGAGTTTTCTGGTCCCTCTAAATAAATTTATGTGATTATCAGGGATGTTCTTCAATAATCCTGATGTGGAAAACAGGTTTGGACAATGATATTCTAGTCAAAAAGTACTAAAAATAATTTTATTATACCATTTTTTACTTAACATGGACTGATATATACTTCCAAGAGGCAAGGTAATACTGAGAGTTAAAGAGTCAGTTCCCGGAATCAGGAAGACATTTTCAAGTCCTGCCACTGATACATAATACTGGTGTAACTCCAGGCAAGACTATTCATCTTTATAGTATTAAAGACCAGGAAGGTCTTTAATATTGTAAATCATAGGAAAAGCACCAATATACATTGGTAAAAAGAGTTTACTGACCAATAGTTCTCTATAAAAATGAAATCACAGATTTGTTTTCAAAATAATATCTGCCTCAAACATTCAATGAGCATTTGTTAATTGCTTATTATAGGATCAAATCGTAGGATCTAGGGATAAAAAGATTAAAATGTAACAGGCCCTTACAAAGATAAGTAAATATAAAATATATATTAATCAAACACAATGTAATTATTAGCAAGACAACATTAGCAACAAGGGAAACAGTGACAAGGCTAGGTCTAGCATCAAAGGTATTTGAATCAAGTCTTGAGGGAAGTCTAGAATCCAAAAGGCAGATTTGAAGGGGATGTGCACTACAGGCATGGGGAAAATATGTGAATGCATAGAAATGTGAAGTAACATGGCATGTGTGTGAGAAACAAGCCAATTTGACTGGAATATAGGCTCTGTTTAGAGGGGAAATTTTTTGTGATAATCTAAGAAAGATGGGTGAGTGCCAGAATGAAGGACTTCAAATGCCAAACAAAGAAGGTTTAATTTTGTTAAAGAAATTTCAGGGAGACACTGCAGATTTTTCTTCTGTGAAGGAACATGGTCAGATGTGTATTTTAAGGCTATCACTTTCAAACTTATGGCTCGAATTGGGAACTATAGACAGGGAAACAAATTAGGTGTGTTGAGGGTCCAAATCATGGTGATAATGGTGTGACTAGAGAAAAGATATGAGTGAGATATTGGACCAGTAGAATTGACAAGGCTTGGCAACTCGTTTAATGAAAGGAGAGAGAATGAAGAGTTGAGAATGAAGTAGGAGCTTAATAAGAGTTTATTGATTGATTGTTTCTTCAGTTTTTAACATGGGTTGCTAGAAGGATAGTGGGGCCCTCAAGACAAACAGAGATATTAGGAGAAGGGGTGAGTTGAACGACTTGACTCAGTCTTTTTTTTTTTTTGCAATCATTCCCCGTATCCTTCCAGAGAGCCATTTCATATACCAAATAGTATTTTTAAAAGACAAAAAAGAAATAAAATTGAGGCCAACCCCATGGCATGGAGTTAGAGGCAGGCCAGGAAGCTGACCACAAGGTGCGCAGACAGAGGCAGGCCAGGAGGCCGACCCTGTAGCGTGAAGAGGCAGGATGGGACAAGGCTTGGTAATTGTGGTTGCAAGGCATCTCACCAACCACAAGGGCCATTACCAGGCCTATCAACAAAGGGCTGGAACTGGACAGAGCAAGGTAAGAATCAAATGCAGGGCCCTTGGCAGGGGCAGTAAATACTCCTGGGACCACCAATCCATAGCCCAGAAATTTAAAAAACCCCTATCTGTATCTCCAGGGACCAGGATAGCAGAGTGAACCCCAGCTGCTCCAACCCACCCCCCCCCAACCCTGAAAACATAGTAATTATTGCCCCAGGACAAAAGCCTAAACAGTAAAGGCTTGGGAACCTAGAGGAAGGGCACGGCTAGGGCCTGCCTCAAAATGGGTAGAAAGCAAACTGCAAAGACAAAGATTCTGGAGTCCTACTATCTGCAGAGGGAGGAACCAAATTCAGAGGGAGCCAGTATTGACTTACCAACAGCTGAAATGTCAACAGGGAACTGGTCTCAAGCACAGAAATCTTTCCTAGATGAGCTCAAAAGGAATTTTGAAAACCAAATGAGAGATATAGAAGACAAAATGAATAATTCTTTTAAAATCAAAACTGCAAAATTATAAAAACTTTACAATAAAGAAAACAGCTCCTTAAAAAGAAAAAAAATGTGTGATATGGAAAAGGAACTCCAAAAACTAACCAAGGAAAATAATTTGCTAAAAACTAGAATCAATCAAATTGAAGCAAATAACTCTACGAGGAATCAAGAAATAGTCAAGGGGTGGCCAAGTAGCACAGTGAGTAAGAGCACTGGCTCCAGTGTTGAGAAGACCTGGAGATCGAATCCCAGGCTCAGACACTTAGCAACCTGAAACACCAGAAAACACCTGGCTGTGTAATCTTGAGCAAGTTACTTAACCCCAATTGCTTAGGGGAGGCCAGGTGGCTCAGCAAGTAAGAGCACCGGCTCCAGTGTTGGGATGACCTGGATCAAATCTGGGCTCAGATACTCAGCACCACACCCAGAAATAACTGACCGTGTAACCTTGAGCAAGTTACTTAACCCCAATTGGTTTAAAAAAAAAAAAAAGAATTAGTCAAACAAAACATCAAGAATGAAAAATTAGAAAAAGAGGTTTTTCATCTCAATGGAAAAATAACCGACCTGGAAAACAGATCCAGGAGAGATAATCTGAGAATCATAGGCCTACTGGAAAATCATGATGAAAAAATGAGCCTGGACAACGTCCTCCAAGAACTCATCACGGAAAACTGCCCTGAGATACTAGAGCCTGATGGTAAAATAGAAATTGAGAGAATCCATTGGACACCTCCTGAAAGAGATCCCAAATTGAAAAGTCCTCAAAATGTTGTGGACAAACTGCAGAACTACCAGGTAAAAGAGAAAATACTTTAAGCAGCCAGAAAGAAACAATTCAAACATTGAGGAACAACAGTGAGGATCACACAGGATTTGGCAGCCTCTACACTGAAAGTTCGGAGGCAGTGGAATACAATTTTTTGCAAGGCAAAAGAGCTCAGATTACAACCAAGGATCACCTACCCAGTGAAACTGAACATATTTTTCCCAGCAAGGAGATGGTCATTCAACAATATAACAGATTTCCGGACCTTCCTGATGAAAAAGCCAGAGCTCAATGGAAAATTCAACTTCCAATTACAAGATGCAAGAAAGACAGAAAGGTAAACAAGGAAAACACACACACACACACACACACACACACACACACACACACACACACACCCTGTTATTTATTAAGAGCAAACTGTTTATAGACAAGTAGAGAGTATGAGTATAAATTACACAAAATTATGATAAAAAAACTTATTAAGGGCTACAAAGGGACTGCAATGGAAGAAGAGGAAAATGAATGAAGTGGAAAAGGGTAAATTATGCCACACAAAGAGGCACAAAAACATTATAGCAGAGGGAAAGAAGGAAGGGAGATGAATATTATATGAGTTTTCCCTCATTGGTTCTGGTTCAAGGAGGGAATAACAACCAGTTAAACACAGGACTCTATGGAGAAGAAACACAAAACATGTCATAATAGAGGGAAAGGAGGGAGAGAGGGGGGATTTGCATGAGATTTTTTCCTCCTACTCTTGGTGCGAAGAAGAAATAACATACTACATTAAGCATAAAAATATCCTACAGTAAGTAGGAGGGGAAAAGGGCTACGAAAGGGGGGGGGATGCTTAGAAGGGAGGGAAGAAGTAAGGGTGAAGGGAAGGAAAAGGGAGGGAGGCTGATAAGAAGTGAATACTGAAGGAGGTGGCGGTCAAAAGGAAAACTATTAAGGAGGGGAAGGGAGAAGAGGAGAAAAAATATAAGCATAAATAGGGGAAAGAATAGGATGGAGGAAAAGAAACAGTAATCATAGCTGTGAACATGAATGGAATGAACTCTCACATAAAATGGAGGTGGATAGCAGAATGGATTTAAAATCATAATCCTACAATATGCTGTTTACAAGAAACACATCTGAAACAGAGGGATATACACAGGGTAAAGGTAAAAGGCTGGAGTAAAATATATCATGCCTCAGCTAAAGTAAAAAAAGCAGGGGTAGCAATTCTTATCTCAGATATGCATCTACTAATGGAGTTTCTAGTTCAGTGGATATGGATATTTTAGTTACTTTATTGGCATAATTCCAAATCTCTTACCAAAATTTCAATTTCACACCTACACCATCTTATTAGTTTGCTATAATTCCATAATTGCCACAATATTAAATATAGTTTTTTTTATTTGCCAATTTGCAGGGTATGAGGTGAAACTTCAGGATT
>NW_027187378.1:45124132-45169100 GCF_028583685.1 Petaurus breviceps papuanus | reverse complement strand
CTTTTAAGGTTCTGATTACATAGTATAGCAAACACTCTATTCCATAATAAATCAAAGCAAAACATCAATAGAAAATCAAGGTACAGCATTCACAATATTACAACTTATCATAGAAAATTACAATACAGTATTCACAACCACTTTTCATAAAAATGGTCACATAGTTTTCACCAAAGTGGTCACAATATTTAGAACAAAGAACAATCATCTCAAAGTACACTAGTCAAAGTCTTCCACTTATGGGGCACACTTAAGTTACCTCAATCAGTTACTTATTCAACAACCAATTACTAAGTAAAATCACAATATAGTCTCAAAGTACAATAGTCAAAGTCTTCTGTTCATGGGGCAAAGTCTTCCACTCATGGGGCAGACTTAAGTTAACTCAATAAGTCACTTATTCAGCAATCATTACTAAGTACCATTAATCACTAAGTACAATAGAAAATACAGACCCTCCACCCCTAGGTTACCAGCAAACTACAATTTCATCATTACTTAGTACCCATGGAGAGGTCTTTTCATCTTGACTTGGGGCTGGTTCTCAAATTCCCTGGATCCCCTTCCATGGTCTCAGATTCTACCTGGATTCACCAGACTGTCACCTGGGTTCAATGGCAGACAGCTCCCAGTTCCTTGTCCAGTTCTCTGGGTAGGTCCTGCTCCGCACTGAAGTGCACAGGGTCTAGTCCATGTCAGATCCTTCACATTTTCTGCTCCAGGAAATTCAAGCCTCAACCAAGCCACAAACAGACAAGGTCTCAGTATCCCAGTCATGCTTCCTCAGTCACCTGGCCTCCTGGCTCCTGGCTCCGGGATCTGGCTACTGTTCAGAAGAAGCTCCACCTCAACAAGTTCTCAGGAAATTCTGACTCTGTTCTTGATTCTCTCTCCTGTAGCTGCTCTGCCACCAGATGCTGTTCCCAAGAAATTCTGACTGTGCTTCTCTGGGGCTTTTCTTATATACACAGCATTAGTTACTTCCTGTTTCTGCCAACCCCTTCCTGTTACATCAGCAATAGGAGACAGGAGTTCATGCCTTCTGTTTCCCCAGCAGAGGCTTGATCAATTACTAAGTGATAAGTACCTGCTACCTTTGCCAAAACAAAGGGATCTTCAAATTCAAATTACATTACCATTCACAGACATATGAATATTTATCAATTGTTTATATATTTATATATCTTGGATATAAAACCTTTATCAAAGAAATTTCCTACAAAAATTTTTCCCCAGTTTGACCATTTCCCTTTTTTTCCTAGCTACATTAATTTTCACTTTGTTGAAAATTTTCAGTTTCATGTAATCAAAGTTATCTATTTTATCTTTGTGATTGTCTCTGTCTCTTGTTTGTTTAGGAATATATCTTATATCCATAGCTGTGAAAGGTATATGATCTGTTTCTCTTTTAATTTTTCTTTTAAGTATGATGATCTTTAATATTAACATCATGCATCCATTTATAACATATTGTAGATTATGGTACAAGGTATCAGGCCAAGGTTGATTTCTGCCAGATTGTTTTCTAGTTTTCTTGATGTAGTTTTAAACCCCCTCACTTAATAGTCACAAGAATCCAAACTGTCTATATTTTCCTGACATTATTGAATTGCAGCGTTAGAAATTAGAATACTTTAATAAATCATTTATCTCTAGGGGCGGGCAGGTGGCTCGGCGAGTAAGAGCACTGGCCCCAGTGTTGGGATGACCTGGGGATCAAATCCGGGCTCAGATACTTAGCACCACACCCAGAAATAACTGGCCGTGTAACCTTGAGCAAGTTACTTAACCCCAATTGCTCTAAAAAAATTAAAAAATAAATCATTTATCTCATCTAACCTGGTTTCTTCAACTGTAAAAATGAGTGGAAAGGTTAACCTCTCAATTACAATTTGTTTCTATATCTGTGATCTATAATCTTATCAACATCCATGACAAATGATCATCCAGTGTTCAGGTGAAGACCCCCTATGATGTGCAACTGAAAGTCACTAAAACATGCCATTCTACTGTTGCCAGCTTGAATTATTAAGGAATACTTCATATGAAGTCAGAATGTTCCCATACAAATAACTTGGTGTGGGGGGAAGAGGGAGGAAAAGTAAAAAGAAGAAAAAAGTTAGAGGACCAGAATGGTAGAGTGAAAGTTTACTCAACTTGTAATCAGAATTCCTAGGTTCAAGTGGATGATCCATCACTGTTGGACTTTGGGCACCTTACCCAGCCTCCCTTGGCTTACTTTTTTGCTTCCAAGTGAAAAATGCCAAAGACAGAGTGCAAAGCCAAGCACGGGCAGCTCTCCAGGAGTCTGCTACTGTGAATAGCTCCAAGATTCTGATCACATCATATAGTGAATTCCCCATTTAATCAGCAGTAACCTAAAGCAAAACATTCACAGAAATCAAAGCACAGCACTCACAATGATATAACATAACAACTTATCACTAAAGTGGCCTCATAGATATCATAGATAACAAAAGATATCATTCAGGATACAAAATACAAAGGTCTCCTACCCCTACATCACATTGGTCTTAATTTCATCAGTCAGGAAGTCTTCTTTCTTCTTGGTTGGATATTAGCTTCCAATTATACTTAACTCAATCATCCTTAAGGGGTACAAAGTACAAAGTACTCCCACCCCTAAGTCAAGTTAAATCATGATCTTGTTGGTCAGCAGTAATTACCCAAGGAATGATCCTTTCATTTTGGCTCCCTGAAGCTGGCGCCCAAATTCCATGGTTCCTCTTCCAGCTCCCAGCTCTTGCTTGCATTCACCCAACCATCACCTGGACTTCACAGGTAGGCAACTCTCAGTCCCTTATCCAGTTCCTTGTTCAGTTCCTAGTTCTTGTTTCATATTGAATCTCATAGTGACCAGTCCACCTCGAACCCTTCACAGTTTCTGGACTCAACAGAACAGCAACTACATTCATGCACATTGCTGGCACTACCTTCAAGTCACTTTCTGCCTGTGAAATCAACACAGACCCACAAACAGGGTCTGAGAAAACAATACAAAACATCAGTAAAATCCCAGGACCTCTGAAAACACCAGTAAAACTCTCCTGCAGGACTTCTATAAACAGACAACAAGAAAATATTTTTTTCAGGGCTTCTGAACCAGCAGTAAGGTCCCAGGGCTTTTGTAATAACAGCAATGTCCACTATCTGCAGACAGATCTGACAAAGTAACATCAATACAGACAGATAAATTGATGGCCACCACAGCCATACTTCCTCCTAGTTCTGCTCTGTCCCAGCTCTGCTTGAGCTTTTTATATGTCATTAGATCCCTCCTGTTCTGTCCACCTCTTATGTCCTTCCTGTTCCTGTCTTTGACAAATACCTCCCATTGAGGGCTTCACAGGTTCTGTTTCTTAAAAAAGACTTGATATAATCACGAGCAAGGTTCCAAGACACTTGAACTGAAACAAAGTTCTAAATACTCCTTTCCTTGCCATTACACAGAGGTACTTGAAGCTAATAGCCCTTATTCCATTGGTGGGTAAGGGTAATCTATATTGTAAGAAAGCAAATAAAGGAAAGAATGGAAAGTATTGCCCGGCAATTATCTCTCAGAAGAACTGGATGTTCCACATAACTATAAAAACTGTGTGCTCTTTTGACTTCGTGAACTACTTGGTTTTAATTTGCTGTGTTTTATATGAGCACATCTTTCACTTAGCCACTGTGAATTAGAACCCACAGCCAAATGTCATGTGTTTTCCTTCAAGTCAATGCAACATGTCCCTCTTAACCTCATTGCCTTATCAATGTTCTCCCTAACTCTCCTTTTGCTGGAAAACATAACAATGGTGCAATTTATTCCTTTCCCAACCCTATAATGAACTGAAATTGATATTGTAAAGGTATATTTAGATCCTGTGCCTCTGCCAGATCTGGTGACCTTTAACAGGCACCTGGAAAGACATAATATCTTCCTGCTGTGCTAAATTTCCATTGAATTGGCTCTTTAACGTTGCTCTTTCACCACTGATAGTCACCCTTGTCTCCAGTATGCTGCCCTTTTGAGACCACAATGGATGAAGCTGGAAGCCAAGTCAGACAAGGGAATCAGGGAGAGAGAATAACAGTAAGAGAGAAAGAGGCTTGTCATTCTTCAGGATAAAGGCACCTGAGATTAGGGAAATGGAACAAAGGTAACAATGGTAGATGGGATACAGAGAAAGAAATTTGTTGTGAAAGTGTGTGTATGTGTGTGTGTGTGTGTGAGAGAGACAGAGACAGAGACAGACACAGAGAGACAGAGAGAGAGACAGAGAGAGAGAGAGAGAGAGAGAGAGAGAGAGAGAGAGAGAGAGAGAGAGAGAGAGAGAGAGAGAGAGAGCACTAAAGAGCAAACAATGAAGAATGGAATAGAGGACGACATTTCCTAGATTGATTAAACATTTTGAGTCTTCTTCAAAGATTCTATTTTTAGATGGAGTATTTAGTAAGAAAATTAGAGTTTACCAGCAAAGTGTTTCCTTTCTGGACTTCAAATAATGCCTCAGGTGCAATCTCACCTTGGAAACTCCCTCATCAACTGGGACTTCCTTATGATTGAACATATACCTTCCCTTGTTGTCTTCTAACCCTGGAACATCTTTCCTCTACAATAATCTCCTTCCTTTATTTCAGTCTTATTCTGATATGGTGTTTGGAGTCTCCTCACTATGAAACATCCAATCACTTCAGAACAGATAATGGAATATAAAGATCTTCCCTGCACATATGTAGGCCTATGTGAGTATGTGTGTTCCCCTTTTTTCCTTGGAACAGGAACTGTGTTCCCAGGTCTAAAGGCATACAGGTATTTTGCCTTAACAATCATGGATGTCTTGCTTCTTTGAACTCTGACCCAGTTCACAGCTATGACACATCCCATGCTGAGTTATATAGAGCCCTAGCACAGAGCCAATTAGCTGCTAGGCCACATGGGTTTTCATGCCTTCTTGGCACTGAGTCAATCAGGTGCCAAGTCTTTGTTTGAAAAAGCCCATATATTCAGGGAGATTGATATTGCCTTGGGGGCTTCCTTTGCGGGGAGAGAAGAGGGGTTCTTGCTTACAAGAAGGATCCTTCATATGTCAGTGCTCTCTGGTCTGGTGATGCATGTAAATATTTCTGTTACTCTATTAAGTTTTGTTTTTCTATATTTCTTTAGTGATGTTTTGTCTTGTTCTAGAATGCAGAATAAATGTTGTGTTGGTTTAGTTTTGAGTGGAGTGCTTAATATACTATGTGATTTAGTCATTGAAATATATATGTACATTCATAACAGTTGCTCATATCACATTGGCTGACTTTTTGATATCCTTCTTCTATGCTGGTCCCTTTTTCCTCTTGGTGAATTGTTCCTGGGGCCTATATTTGAGGGACAGACCAAGACTGGTAAACCTGGATTCTCTTCCTGGTTGTGTTTCTGAATTTCTGTACTTTAACACCATGTTCCCATGCAGGTATTTCTGTCCCATTGCCCCCTGCCACACACACACACACACACACACACACACACTTTTTATGTGGTTTTTGTTTGTTTCCTCATCACTTAGGACAGTGCCTGTAAGAATTTTTATTCTTAATTACAAAAATTGTAACCTTCTAATGGAAGTTTCCTCTTTTCCCCAGTCTACATTCTAGTTACTTCAACATCATCCCCTACTTTAGGTAGTGCTCTCAATTTGTGCCCTTGGTCTAATCTTCTCTCATCTCTCTTATCTGTTCACTCAAACTATTTAAATCCACAGAAAACCAAATCTAGGCTGAAAATGATCACTAGTTTTATTCTGAGCCTCTGGAATCTGTTCACATATGAAGCAAAGAGTCTATGAGAGAGTATTTCAAGTCATAGGCATTTCTTTGTCATTTCCTGGATTCTGACTCTTCATGTGATCACACAATATTTTTTGTAAATTTTTAAAAGCATCAATCTATCTGTAAGATGGAAGCAGCAAAGTGGTAGTGGCGAGCTATCCATTTTCTCAGTCCAGCAGGCTGAAAGACACAAATCTTCAAGTTCTCACTCATTAGTGAGCTATAGTCTCAGAGACAGAGTATGATTGAGAGGCTACTGGCAACTCTCAAGAAATGACAACAGAGTCTCACAAGCATGCTCTTAGACAAAAGCTTGGTTCTTTTTCTCTGGAGACATTTTTTGTTGTTGTTGTTATTGGGTATGCTTTTTGTTTGTTTTTGGTTTTTGGAGGGGGAAGGTGAGGCAATCTGGGTTAGGGGACATGCCCATGGTTACGCAGTGTCAGATTACTTACTAGTATTTGAGGCCAGATTTGAATTTAGGTCCTCCTGACTCCAGGGCTGGTGCTCTATTCATTATGCCACCTAGATGCACTGTGGAGACAGTTTTTATCAGTGACTATTATGCCCAATAAACTGATCAGTTCCAAAGTCCTTGCCAATCATCTACAGTTAAATAAATACTACTTGGAATCCTAGTAACATAGGGATGTAATATCTCTCTACTATATGAATTCCAAGGCAGGTGATCTCAAAGAAGACACAAAAACTCATGAGACTGGCCCCTTGGGAAGAAAGATTCCAGATGATAAAGGAAGGTAATATCCTAACTTATCTGGTCCTGTACATGAACCTCAGTTGTACAGGTGAATAAAGTAGTGGTTGTGAAAGAAACTCTCTTTATCTAAGTCTGACAAAAGCAGCTGATCTGATCACTAGCATTGGAAGAGACCTTGTGCTAGTACATTATAGTCTTAGGTTAATTTCTTCTAATAAGATCAGGACATAATGAGAATAAGATGTGAGTTTGTCCGCCTATACAATTTTTCCACCTTGGCCTATACATCATGACAGTTAGTTCTGTTGCCTGTAGCTGAGTGCTTATTATAGCTTTACAAGGCAGGGGGTCCACTGCTCACAGAAAAGCTAACATTTTCTGGGTTACATAGCAAGAGGAGGTTATCCCCCTTTCCCCAAAATTCAAGGACACCTCCTTTGTCCATCTCTATATGACTCATCTATAAATGAAAGGGATATAAGTTGTCCTGTGACAATCACAGGAGGCGTCTCTCTCTTAGTCATTGACAACAAGATTCTTGCCTCCTTGATCATCTGATCTTTCACCTGGAAGATGGTCATCAGATTGAGAGACAGTGTGGTTTTAGAAAGGGCTCAGGAATACTTGATGTAGTGTTTACTGCCCAAGAACTTCAGGAGAAATACCAGGAGTAGAACAGAGGTCTACACACAACATTTATCAGCCTGACCAAGGCCTCAGATACTGTCAGTCATGAGGGCTAGGGCAAAATTGCAGTAAAATTTGGTTGCCTGGGGAAGTTCAAAATTTTTGTACAACAGTGTCACGATGGCATGCTTGCACAGGTTCTATGTAATGAATGATCTCACTCATTCCCAGTCACCGGAGGAGTGAAACAGATACTTGTTCCCATTCTTTTTTAGCATGATGTTTTCAGTGATGTTGGATACCTTCAATGAGGATGAAAACAGCATCAAGATCACCTACCTCACTGACAGTAAATTATTTTAACTTGAAAAGGCTATAAACCAAGATTTAAGCAGAGGAAGAGTTGCTGAGGGACCTTTTGTTCACAGATGACCATGTCATTCATGCAGGCTTTGAGCTTTTGATAAAAAAAAAAAATATGGATTGATTCTCTGTTACTTGTGCTAATTTTGTCCTAATGATTAACACTAAGAAAACAGAGGCTTTCCAACAGTCAGCATCACACCATCAATAGCTGAAACAAATAGTGAAATTTTGAATGTTGTAAATAAATTCACTTACCTTCGTAATTTCCAGGAATTTACACATAGATGATGAGTTCGACACATGCAGTGTCAGAGGCAGCTCAGTGTTTTCAGTGTTAGAGAGAAGAGATATTATATTGCCTACCAAATTAAATGTCTACATAACCGTTCTGCTGATCTCATTGCCTGTGAAACCTGGACATTATATTAGTTCAGTGCCAGGAGTTGAGTCATTTCCATGTGAATTGCCTTAGGAAGATTCTGAAGATCATCTGGAAAGATAAAATACTGGACACTCAGGTACTTTCTTTGGTTGAACTGCCAAACATTCATACTGTAATGCAGAGAGCACAGCTCCAATGGGCCAACTATGTTCTTTTAATGGCAAATAATCATTTGTCTAAAAGACTATTTTACAAAGAACTCACACAAGGTAAACGCTCACATGGAGGTTAGAAGAAGTAATAAAAGGACACTCCCAGGGTCTGTATGAAGTACCATGGAATCACTTGGGATATTTGGGAGACACTGACACAGGACCACCTAGCATGGCATGCTTGTATCAAAAAGGCACTATGCTCTTTGAACAAAGCAGAACTTCAGTAGCTCAAAAACATGAGATGCACAAATTTAGAGACATTTCTGCTCCAAATGTTTATATGGACAATTTGTGCCCAACCTGCTGGAGAGCCTTCCAAGTTCATATTGGCCTAATCAGTCACAGTCAGACTCACTGTACCTTGACCCTAAAATAATGATGTTATTTTGGTCCTCTTCAAGAATAAAGGACAACAAACTAACCAGCAAGTGGATATGTAGCATATTTTTTTCTTCTGCATATTCCTATCTATACTCTGATGGGTCTAGGATGTCATCAGTGTGAGTAATTCTAATAGTATAGATCACAGCACATCTATGATTTATCACTCTTTGAAATACATGCCCTTTTATAAAATATTCATATGAATTCCATCAAATGTACTAAGGATTCTTCCTCTACATTTCTTGACTTTGTGTGGTTACCAATGAAGCATATGAGAAATACATCAGTTTTTTCTTATTCCTGGTACATTATTTGTTTGCCTCATTTTCAAAATACATATCTAATGATGTAATTGATTTTTTTCACTATACGTCATTAGTATCAAGATCAAGCCACTCAAGTTCACAAAGTACTTCTTCACTTTCTTTTGGGTGATCTACAGAGTTTATTCTCTGAAATTGTGGTATCTGAAGAAGCACAGATATAAAGCATCATGGGAAGAATACTGATGTTAATATCAATTTGGACCCAGTCTTAACAAGATGGGCTTTGTTTCAGGGAGGATCTTGAAGTAAATAAAAGTATTGTATGAGGGTCCCAGATCATTTTACCTCTTTGTTGATTCTTAGCCCAATTAGTAACATGTTCTTTATCCTTATTATTAAAAAAATTGTAACCTGGCTTCATATTTCACTGAAAAAATCAAGGCCATTCACTGGCAGTTTTCTCTTCTGTTCTCATCTTACATATTCAGATGGCTTCTCCCTCCCATTATTTCATGTGAGATAGTGGTAAAGGATACATAATAACCCTTCTTACTAAAGTAAAGCATTCTGCATTCACATTCCATCCTTTCTTAATCAACAGTTACCCTCTCTACCATTCCCATTCTTTCACTAATCTTCAATTTTTCTATCTACTGGCTGTTTCCCTACTATTTGTAAACATGCATATTTCTCCCCATCTCCAAAAGATTCTTAGTGATACATCCAGTACTTCTAGTAATCAACCAATATTGTTCCTCCATTTTATGCCTAAGCTTGAGAAAACCCATATTAATTCTACTTCCTTTCATTTCACTCTTTTTAAATCTCCACAGTGGTTTTCAATCTCATTGTTCAACTGAAACTGCTCTTTCAATAGTTAACAGTGATCTCTTACTTACCAAAATTAATAGCCTTTGCTCAATCTTCCTTCTTCTTGGTCTCTCTTCACCTTTCACACTGTTGATCATCTTTTCCTCCATACTTTCTTCTCCAGATTTTTGCTACATGATTCCCTTCTGATTTTCCTTCTACCTGTATGACTACTCCAACTCAATCTCTTTTGTTAGATCTTAATACAGATCATGCCTACCAAGTATGGGTGTCCCCTAAAGTTCTGTCCTAGAACCATTTTTTGACTTCATCCACATTATTTTTGTTGGTGATCTTATCAGTTCTCATGAAATTAATTTTCATATCTATGCAGGCAATTTTCAGATGCAGATGTTTATCTAGGCCTAATGTCTTTCCTTGCCCACAGTCTTGCATCTCTGCCTCCTGAACATCTTGAACTAGATATTCCAAAGTCAACATTTCCAAAACCTCATGAGTATATCTTCTTGCTCCCCAGATCTTCCCCTTTTCATAACTCCTATAACTCTTGATGGCACAACTTAGTTGTTTAATGTTATCTCCCCCATTACTGCATTTGATCATTGAGGACAGAGATTGCTGTTCACTTTTTTTGCGTGTCATCAGTATTCTTTGTATCTGGTATCCTTGGTATAATTCCTGACACATAGAATGCATTAAATAAAATCTTATTGTCTTGATTTAATAGGACTTGAACTCTCTTTGTTCAGACTTTGGAGAATCAGGTACTGTACAGTGTGTGCTTTTGTGGAGATACAGAATGAGAAATCAAATGTCTATTCTTTGTGCCACATATTTTGGGATGAGGTTACAGACCTGACATGGATTGTGAATTTAATCCACATTGAGACATCTGATCACATATATTTTCTGGTTAAACGAGGGGGAATGGAGCCACGATTATTGAGCAATGTTTCGGTTTTATATTTTTTCAAATAACGCAGCATTTTTAAAGATCTCAATTTTGAATCTTCTGTTCTGAAACCTTTAATGAGATTTTGTACCTGTTCCCATTTTGCCAATTATGCTTTTTAAGGAATTCTTCTCTTCAGTGGATTTTTGTGCCTTTTTAAACCTATTATGGCCTATTCTTTTTTTTTTCCTTTTTGAATGGGACATTCCCTTCAGTATTTGTTTTTTTATGCTTCCGTTAACAAATTGTTGTCCTTTGAAAAATTATTTTTAGGATTTTATTCCATCATTATTTTCTTTCCCCAATTTTCCCTTTGTCTTTCTAATTTGAATTTTAAATGTATTTTTTGAGGCCTTCCAGGTGTTCTTTTTGGCCCTGAGACCAATTTATAATTTTCTGTGTGGCTTTACATGTAGCTGTTTTGACATTGTTTTCTTCTTCTAAGTTTGACTTTTGATCTTCCCTGCATCCAAAAGTTCAGGTTCTTTTTTTTTTAATTATTCACCAATTTTCCTAGCATATTTTTTTTTAATTCTAACTTTATGTTAAGGTTGGACTGTGCCACAGACTTCAGTTTTTTGGCTCCCCTCAGAGCTAGTCTGTGGGTCTTTGTGATGGTATGACCTAAGAAAAAGTAGGGTCACTGCTATCCTAGTCTATGTTCTAGTAAGCGATCAACCACAAACCCTCTTTCTGACCCTGGAACTGTGCCCTAGGTTTCTGCTCTTTGAAATAATAAGATTAATAATAATAATAATTTATTTAATTTTATTTTCCAACATTCACTTTTATAAGATTTGTCTTCTAAATTCCCCCTCCCCTTTCTTCTGAATGAAATCCAATATAGGCTATACATATATAAACATATTAAACAAATTTCCACATAAGTCATGTTGTGAAAGAAGAACACAAAAAAGAAACAGCAACAACAAAATAAAATATTATCCTTCAATATGCATTCAGACTTCATAGTTTTTCCTCTGGGTGTGGATAGCATTTTCCATCATGAGGCTTTTGGGATTGTCTTAGATCATTGCATTACTGAGAAGAGCTAAGTCTATCAAAGTCTGTCACCACACAATGTTGCTGTAATTTTGTACAATGTTCTCCTGATTCTGCTCACTTCAATCAACATCAATTCCTTCAAGTCTTTCCAGTTCTTTCCCCCCAAAATCCACCTGCTCATCATTTCTTATGGAACAATAGTGTTCCATTACATTCACATACCACAACTTGTTCAGCCATTCCCCAGTGGCATCCCCACAATTCCCAATTCTTTGGCACCACAAAAATTTCTGCTATATAAACATGTGGGTACTTTCCCCTTTTTAAGATCTCTTTGGAATACAGACTAGGTCTCTCTCTGCTCTTGCTAGTGATCCTCCTCACCCTGGGGCTATAACTGGGATCCCTATATGGGCAACGTAACAGTGTCTTACCTGTAGTGCCAGCAAAAAGGTCCCCTGTTCTCCCTTTTTGCCCAGTTTTCTCACCCCCATCCCCAAGTATCTATAAGCTGAGAGTTATATGGGCTGATAGATCTTGCCCTACATTTGCAGGTTCAGTAACTCCCTGCCCTCCCCCCCTCCCTCTTCTCACTAATGCCTGTTTCCAAGTGCTGCTTGTACTTGTGTGGTCTGCACTAGACTGGCCTGGATTGTGCTCCACTCTCACCCCAGTAAGACAGACTTTTCCTGTTGAACTTCTAAGTTGTCTTGGGCTGGATAATTGCTTGATTTGTCCTTTTATTGGTTCTGCCACTCCAGAATTCATTTAAAAGTTTTATTTTAACATTATTGTTTTGGGGTTTTGTTTTGGTTTTTGGAGGGTGAAAGGCAGGGCAGTTGGGGTTAAGTGACTTGCCCAAGGTCACACAGCTAGTAAGTGTTAAGTGTCTGAGGCCAGATTTGAACTCAGGTCCTCCTGACTCCAGGGTCAGTGCTCTACTAACTGCGCCACCTAGCCACCCCTATTTTTAACATTATTTAGAGGGAGATTTGGAAGAGCTCAGGGGAGCCCCTGAGTTTGATCCTCCATCTTAGGCCCCTCCAAATCCTCCTGCTAACTTTCCTAATCTCTCATTCCTATACAAGTTTTCTCTACAATTCTCAGGCTGAATCCTACTTTCTTTTAACCAGACAATGTTACATTGTGCCCTTCTTTGAATTATTTTGTCCTCAGCATATTTCTTTCACACTCATTTTAAGACAATATTTTGTTGAGAGAACGGCATTTAGAATTAGTGAGACAGAGTTAAATGCTTACTTAGATAGTTACTACATATGTAAGCCTATATAATTTATTTAAACAATTTGGGTCTCAGTTTCTTAATCTCTAAACTGAAGGGGTTAGATTCAATACTCAAAACTCTTTATTGACCCTTAATCTATTATCTTCTGATAAGGCCTAAGGGATTTCAATATTGTTGACACCCCCACAAACACCAAAGTATAACCAACACTCATTTATGAAAATACACGCATACATACAGACATATATCCATGCATGCATACATATCTGTGTATATATACACGAACATACAGTGTAGACATGCATATATGTAAATATGTATTTAGCCATATCAAATAGTTTTGATGATTCCTGCTTTATAATATGGATTTAGATCAAGCAGCATTATTCTTCCTTCAAGTCTACATTTTTTCAGTATTTGTCTTATTATTCTATATGTGTTTTTCCTCCAAATAAATGTAATTAATTACTCTGTAAATTATCTTAATTGTAGTTTGATTTATCTTTAATTATATATACATACACACATATACCAGAGAGGAAGAGAGATGAATGAACTGTGGAAGTATTTCTATTTTTCTTATATTGGTGTGGCCCAGACAGGGGCACTAAATATGATTCTAGTTATTTCAGTTCTATTTTATTTTTAGAAGCATTTTACAATTGACATATACATATATATGTATATGTGTGTATGTCATGTGTGTGTGTGATCACACTCACAGACAGACAGAGAAACAGAGAGACAAAGACAGAAAGACATGAAAGATAGGGGTTAGGGAAGTAGAGTTATCATCAGGAGATATCATTCACAAATTTTAGTGATATTTTCTCTGATATTTATTCAATTCTATATCTATCAGTCCTATACATGTGAAAAAAGTTTGAGAGAGGAAAACCAAAGTAGCCTATTATTATGTTGATATCTATGTCTTCTTGCAATTCAGTCCATTTTTTCTTTAAGAGTTTAGATGTAATGCTTTGTGAGACATAAAATTTTAATATTGATATTGTTTCTTTTTCCGTAGTTCCTTCACTAATAAAATAATTTCCTTGTTTTTCTTTACTTATTGTGCATTTTTGCTTTTTCCTTTTTCTGAAAGCATGATTTCAATGTTTTTTTTTAATTCACCTAATGCATCAAATAATGTGTTGCAGCCTCTCATTTCAGAATGCATTTTAATCTGTCCTTTCTATATACTCACATAACCAGGACATTAGTTCAGACTCTCATCACCTCTCATTTATAAAACTGCAATAGCTGCCTAATTGTCTCTGCTACAAGTCTTTCCCCTTCGTAATCCATCCTACACACAACTGACAATTTCTTCCTAAAACAGAAGCATGAACAAATCACTCCCCTGTTCAAAATCTTTAACTGGCTCCCTACTTACTCAAGTATAAAATTCAACCTCATTAGTTTGGAATTTAAAGCCATCTACTATCTAGCTCCAACCTACTGTTGTACCCACATTTCATATTATTTCATGTCACACTTATTCCAAAGTAACTTATTATCTCCTCTCTGAATTTTGGCATTCCACATTAAGCCTCTGTACCTTGAAAGTTGCTCCCTCCCTTTTTCCTGGAATGCACACCTTCCCATTCTCTGACTCTTAGATTCTTTCTGCCCTTTAAGGCTTAAATGAGGTGCCACCTTCTCACTGAAGATATTCCTCCTCCCTCTAGTTATTAGTTATCTCTTAATTTTTCTTTCATTCTTCTAATACCTCTCTGTCTCTGTCTTTTGGTCTCTTTCTGCCTTCCCTATATGTATGAATATGCATGCATGTGCACATATATGTATATACACATATGTGTGTGGAATGTTAAATATATGTATTGCGTGTTATTGCCCCAATAAAACTCAAAATATTTAAGGGCAGGAACTATTTATATTTATATAGGTTTTTTTCAGGGCCTAGTATATTGACTGTTACATAGCATGTGGTTAATAAATATCGGGGAAATGTTATTTACAACTTCTTTGAAACACATTTTCTTTGAACTTGTACATTAGCTTCATGCTGCATTTTCTGCCTGTTCCTTGGGTCTCATTTATTCCTGAGTATTGACTTAGTCTTCTGGTCACCTCCTGTCTCAGTTACTTAATATTTTTTTTCTATTAATTCAATTGAGTAAACACTTTTTAAGTGCCTACTATGCTAGACACTGTACTAAGTCCTGGTGATATAAATAAAAATAAATAAACAAAAGTTTACAGTATAATGGAGGAAGACAACATAAAAAGGAAGCTGGAAGGTAGGGAAGGACATAAAAAGGTGCCCTGGAAAAGGGCACCTTTTTCCATGGAATTGAAACAAAGCAGTGCTACAGACATGAAATGGAATGATGCCCAGTACTCTCATGCCCAGTACTCAAATAATGGAGTACTCAGCTGTATTACCTTTCCCAGCCATCAAACTTTAAGCACATGTTAGTTCATTAAAATCTCTTGAACTTTCCTAGACATAGTGTCTATTACCCAGTCATAATTTACTTACCTTTTACTCAAGAGATTGATATATTGATATTTTCTTATTTGTCAAGATCTTTTAAAATTCTGGATCTTATTATACAGTGTTCTAGGGTATTCTAGCAGAGAACTCTTTCCAAATTATCATAGGTTCTCTTTGGGTTCAAGATATTCAAATCATTTCTGAATTAGATAATTGTATTATCTTCTATCTCATAGCTTCATCTTTTACACAGGAATAGCACTAAAGACTATATAAAATGCTTTATGAAAATTTAAGTAGACTATGAAAATTAAGTAGACTTAATAGTCTGTTTAAGTACAGAATGTAGAAAACCCAAATAAGAAGTTATTTATCTATAAAGAGGATTCTTGGCCATAACTAGGCCTGCTAATGGACAGATCTGGGAGAACATCAGAGTTGACTTTTCCGTGTCAGATCATCTTAATTCAAATATTGTCAAAACCATTCGTCTCTTCCATATTGATTCTCCCTCCCCTGTCATGGATCAATATCCCTCTGCTCCTTGCTATACCACCCTCATAACTTAGTATGACCAAAGCAATTCATCCTCCTGTGGCTATTTCTAGAATGACAAATATCTCTGAACTTACCTAGTCTGGCCCTTGATTGCCAGATACTGTTATTCCCCCAGCTTATACATAAAGTCTTTGCAGCTATGTTGGACCTAGCAAAACTTGGATGTCATTACCAAGACTTTAATAACACAAGACCACATCTAAACTGTGATGAGGCATCAATGAAAGATTTTCTAGGAGAGAACAGATGGGCCATGTTAAACTATTATTCTCTTCATACAAGTCTAAAACAAATGTTTAGGAATTATATATATGTATGTATACACACATATGTATATATGTATATGTGTCTATAGTGTTTGCATATGAAAGTGTGTATCCAGAGAATAGAAACTTAAAAGAAAGATGAAAATAGATGTTGTATTTGGTGGAAATGAGACTGAATTAGAGATTTTTTAGTCATTTTTGATCCAGTCGTGCCAAAATATGGAACTATTTGGGGAAGAAATAAGACAGTATTAATGCAGCCTTTGGTGTGCACCTACCTAGAGATTTAATTCTGTTCATTTTAGGACATATGTATAAACCCAAAAGTATGTCATCAAAGGCTCCAGATTAGTAGATGTATTCAGAGTCAAAAGATTAGACTTGATGAAATGTGCTGTCTTCACAAAGCACTGCCAAACACAGCAGTAAGCTTAAGTGAGTCAAGAAGTGTCAGGAGAGGGAAATTAATTTAAATTAAGAGTTGGCACTGGTATTTTTTAAAGGATACCTGCTCCTGTGTTCCAGAGATCTGTGATCATAGTGTTCATAATATTCATAAGAATTTTTTAAAATAATCCATACCTTTTTTTCAGTTTGCTATGAAAATCAAACATTATTAAACAGATTTTATTTTAATGGGATCATTACTACCTTTTGAATTTCTCCCCCAAAATTCAATTAGAAGTTGATTAGTTTAGTTATAAACAATAGAAAAATAGGGTGAAAGAGGGCAAAATATGCCCATCCTACTACGCCATATGGATTATTTTCATATTACTGGATTCTTCATTTTTCCTCAAGCCTAAGGATTTAGGAAGTGATTAATAGAACAGCACACAGTTGCTTCTTACTGAGTGTGAATGTTCCAAGAACAGCTTTGTGGTGAGTTATTAACCTGTGAATTCTGATTGATCATATAAACCAAAGTGATTTATCCTAAAATTTGTTTTGGTGATTCATTAAGTTTGACCAGCATTGCAAATTATCTCAATAGAGGTGGCCTTGGTTTCCAAAGACCTGAATGCATGGATTGGCTCCAATGTGACCTTGTCCAAGTCACTTCATATTAAAAGGTCATAAACCAATTCAATAAGCATTCAATTAAATAATTATTATGCACAAGACATGGTATTAGACACTGGAAATACAGAGACAGACCTAGATAAACTACACCTAAATATAGTCCTCCAAATGTAGACAAAACAAATAAAAGAGAATACAACTTATGTAATTGCTGAGCTGATACATGTCATCTTTGAAAGTTCTTGGAGAAAGTAAAAGGTGTCCAGAGATAAAGGACAAAAGTTTTCTTAATTTTTAAAATGAAAGATGAGTAGAATCATCAAAACATAGGCCAGTGAACTTGACTGCTTTTTTACCAAAATTCTCAAATGTTTATAAAGGAATGGTATTTAACCATCTAAATCAGCCAGCTGTGATCATTAACAATAAGATGTCATCAAGATAGGTCATGCCAGACTAACCTAGTTTTCTGTTTTCAAGGGATAAACATTACAGGGGAATTTGGCAGAAATAGTATACTTGGAGATTTATGAAGCATTTGACAGATTCTCTTAGTTATGTTTATGGGAGATATCAATGGATACCAACTAGCTGGTAAAAAAAATGAAGATAATAACATGTGTAGTACATATCTCATAAGTGGGGAAATGCTTGAAAAATTCTAAAGGGGTACATAGATATGAGTTGCTATTTCAGTATACTGAGAAGCAGCATGTCATAGTGGACAAATTACAGATCTTGGAGTCAGGGAATTTTAGGTTCAAATCCTGTTTTGGGCATGACTAGCTATGGGGCCATGGCAAGATATTTATCCTTACTTAAGTTTCAGTTTTCTCATCTATAAAATTAGGGAGAGCATTCATTATTTCAGACATAGAAAGGAAGGAAAGAAGGAAGGGAGAAAGGAAAGAAGGAAAAAAAGAAGGAATTTGCTTCTTGAATTAGTACACTTAATTCTTTCATTAGTACGGTCCTCTCAGCATGAAACATCTAATTTATCCCTGTGAATCCAAAGGTAATGTAAGGTTGCAGTTTTTTTAAATGAGACAATACAGTGATATGTAAAGTATAAGGAGAAAATGGAGAATCTCTACCTGGAAATCCTTAAGAAAATGACAGATTATTATCTATCTTTTCACTTGAACTGACTAACTTCCTATAAAGTCATGCAAGAGCAGCTTTCCAGAGGATGGCTGGTGTGAACAGCTTTAAATGTTTTGATTACACAGTGTAGTGAACACTATTTATTCAATAACAAATCAGAGAAAAACATTCACAGAAAATTAAGGTACAGCATTCACCATATTACAAATTATCACAGAAAATCAAAATACAGCATTCACAAAAACTTATCACAGAAAATGGCCACATACTTTTCCTCACAGTGGTCACAAAGTATTGAACAAAAACAATCATTTAGTAACTCAATCATTCAATCATTCATAAAGAAGTTTGCCTCCTTAAGGGACACAAAGTACAAAGTTCTACATTCATGTGGCACACTAAGTTACAAATCAGTCAGTATTTGTTTATCATTCATTATCCCATCATCAGAGAATACACAAGCCCTCTGCCCCTAGGTCACTAGTAAATTTTAATTTCTCAGTCAGTACACAGTATCCTAGTAAATTCTTCTTTCAGCTTGACTCGGAATGGTCTCTCATATTCCCTGGATCCCCTTCCATGGTCCCAAATCCTACCTGAATTCACCAAAGTGTCACCTGGGTTCAAATCCAGAGAGCACCCAGGTCCTTGTCCAGATCTCTGAGCACTTCCTGTTCTATGCTGAAGCTTACAGCATCCAGTCAACCTTAAATCCTTCACAGTCTCTGTTCCTGAGAAGTCAAGGCTCAACAAAGCGACCAACAGGTTCATGCAAAGTACCAGCATCACAGTCATACTTCCTCAGTCTGCAGCAGCTCCAGCCGACGCTTGGACTCCGCAGAAGCTCCAGCTAGTTCTTGGAATCAAAATCACTTCACCCAGGTTCCCAAAATCAAAATCATTCTCTCCAGCCTGGGGGGGGGGAGGCTTTCCTCTTCAGCCTCCCTGGCAACAGCAGCTTCTGCCTCCAAGAAGATCTGTGTGACCCAGCAGGGGCTTCTCCTTATTTACACACAGGGCATTATAGCTCCTTCCTGTTTCAGCCAACCCCTTCCTCTTACATCAACAACAAGAGTTCATACCTTCTGTTTCTTTAACAGAGACTTGATTAATTACTAAGTGCTAAGTACCTGTTAGCTTTGCCAATACAAAGGGATCAAATTACATCACGATTACACCTCTTAACTGGACTTGCTATCTCTATGTATCTCCCCTGTGCAATCCATCCTCCACACAACTGCCAAATTGATATACTTACAAAGTATAGTTCCTGTCATGTCACTCCTTCTTGATTCTAGGATAACAGATTCTCTGTATTTTAAAACCCATTATAACTTGGTTCCAACTACTCGCCAGCAGCCTTGACCATCTCCAGATCCCTGGACCTTGGACCTTCTCTTTTGCTTGGTGAATTTCTGACTAGGAACACCATTTCATGAGAAACTGCAGCTATGATCATTTTACTCCCAACTCACATAACTCTGAAATTCTACCTCCTGCCTCTACTTCTGACTTTGTATAATTTTTTTTATCATGCCTCAATTGCCACCTCACCCTAAAACTTTGCTCTGTGTCTGGGACTTCCTCAGTGTAGAATATCTTTCTTCTCCTTCAGCCTTCTTATCTTGGAACGCTCTTCTGTTATGCCTACCCCTTTGTCCAATTGGTGTTTTCTTCTAAAAGCCTCCAGACACAACAGACTTCATTCACCTTCTGGCTCTGATTCAGCCTTTCTGGGCATCAATACCATCCTCCTTGTGTGAGTACCTTTCCTTGCCCTTTCCCCAGCCACTTCCCAGTTCTTCAGCTTTCTTTTGTGTTTTTGACCATTAGAGTGCATGTTTCTATGCTCATCTATCCTTGAGGCCTGGGATTATCTTTCTTTTGTCCCTAATGCTCATCCTAAACCATCTATAGTCATCCTGGTGAATATCTGAACACTGGACCCAGATGACTCTGGAGGAGAAAGTTAGGCTGCTGACCTTGCACAGCACTGACTCACTCAAATCAAAGTGAGCTGCAAGCTATAGCATCATTTCCCTGATGTCATGTTCCTCTCTGAGTGTGAAGGACAAACACGACAACAGTACCACATAAAGTGCTAAATAAATGATTGTTGACGGGTGGCTAGGTGGCACAGTGAATAGAGCACCATCCTTGGAATCATGATGGACCTGAGTTCAAATCTGGCCTCAGACGCTTGATATACTTACTAGCTGTGTGACTTTGGTCAAGTCACTTAACCCCAACTGCCCTACAAAGAAAAGCAAACAAAAAAAATAAATGATTGTTGCCTTGCTTTTTCTCTGCCTCCTAATCAGCAGCTTTGCTTGAAGACAGGTACTGCCCATATCTCCTGGTTTTTTACCTCACCTTTATATTTCTTCTTCCCCTATTGGAATATAAGCCGCTTGAGAGTAGGGACTATCTGGCATTCTTTTATTTGTATCCCCATTGCTTAGAACATTGCCTGCCAGTTATAAGCTTTTAATAAATTCTATCTATCTATCTGTCTGTCTGTCTATCTATCTATCTATCTATCTATCTATCTATCTATCTATCTATCTATCTATCTATCTTTCTGTCTGTCTGTCTGTCTGTCTGTTTATCTATCCACATCTCCCCTGGTTTACTGCATGTTACTGTCCTTAGAGCATGATATGCTACAGCCCAAATGGCTTGCTTCCTGATCTCTACATATGACAGGCATCTCATAATTAGAATACATTTTCTACACGATGATGCTTCTGAAAATATAAACTTCTTTCAAAACTCAAATTCTACGTCCTAAAGAAGACCATTCCAGTCTTCCAGGTGATAGTGCCCTCCTTTTCAAACTACTTAGTCTATATTTTTTATTTAATTTATTTTCAAGGTCCATATTGTTGCTTGGCAATAGAATATAAACTCCTTCAAGACAGGAAATATTTCATTATATTTCTTTGGATCCCTAGAGCCTATAACAATGCTTGGCACATGACAGAAACTTGATAAATGTTTATTGAATTGAAAAGACAGTTATGAAGCAATTGTACTCCAGAGAACACTTTCAGTCTTAAGTTTCAGAGTAGAGTACACACCTCTTGTAACAAATGAGCTGCTGTTTTGTAAGGTAAGTGGAAGTTCTTTGCAAAGGAATGACCTTATTGTGGAGAGTGGGAGAAACAAATCCATGTAAGGTATCAGAGCATGGATTATTTCAGGGCTCAGTTGAGCCTAAGCCAGGAGGGGTTACATGTGGCCTCAAGGCCACAAGTTCCCCACTCCTGGCCTAGGCCTTTACAGGTTATCACTCATTATTTCTGGTAAATGGGACTTTTCATTTTCAGAACATTTATTGCTTTTGATCTAATTTTCTAAACACTGCTAGGAGGCAGTGCTATTGAGAACACCCAGAGTATCACTTAGTATTTGGAATAAGTATTTTGGATCCGATTTGTCTAGCCATTAGTGACAGAAACAGAACACTGCAAATTACCATGTACTCAGAATGGACAGAGCCAGTGCTGAACATAGCCTGCAAAATCTTTGCCTTACAATCCTCAAGAAAGGGAACTGAGTTATATAAAACCTCTTTCTATAATAAAATGCATTTAATATTTATTATTGGGTCTCATAATTGATTGGAATCCCTGAAATTATCTAGTCCCACAGTGCTTACCCAAGTCGGAATTGCCTCTTTAACATGCTTGGCCAATGGTAATCCATTTTCTACTTTCAGACTTCTGGTCATGGACAATGTATTACTTCCTGAGGCATTCCACTTCTGAATAGCTTGACTTATTTGGAAGTTTTGTTTTGTTTTGGTTTATTTCTTCCTCCCACCTTGCAACATCTACCCTCTTCCTCCACCATCCTCCACCAAACACATACCTCCCTTACTCTGCCTCTAAATTTGCCTCTCTGAAACTTCTACATTTTACTCCTCATTCTGCCTCTAGGGCCAAACACAATCCTGATTCCTTTTCCACACATGGTCCTAAATTACTTTAATAATCCAATCATCGCTATGTATACTTAATAATATCCTCACCTAATATTGCTCACTTAATATGTACCAATAATGTTATAAATACTGGAATTACAAAAACAAAAGCAAAATGATCTCTGCCATTGATGAACTTGCATATATCTCTTATGTTTTCCAAAAATATTTTCTCTTTCTTTACAGGACTAAAAATGCGTAGTTCTTTCAAACAAGCCTCACATGGCAAAGCTTCCTACCTACTCAACACCCTGTTGTTGAGTAAGCTAGGCAGTGCATTAAATACACCATCAGAGGTGTAGTGGATAGACCTGAATTCAAAACCTCAGATATTTACTAGCTGTGCGACCTTGGACAAATTACTTAACCTATGTCTCATTTTTCTCAACTTTAAAATGGGAGTAACAATAACACTTAGCTCTTAAGGTTTTTCCTGTGATGATCAAATGTAATAATATTTATAGAGTGCTTAGCAAAGTACTTGGTATAAAGTGGGTGCTTGATAAATGCTTATATTCTTCCTTTTTCTATTCTTTGTTGGATAAACTCCAGCTTGTCAGTGTCCTTTCTAAAACTTTATCAATGCATTCTGTTAAATATTTAATTTATAGAGAGCCCATAACAAGCAAATTGTTATATTGAGCATCTGTGCAATGAGTTCCTACCTTCTAGGGGCTTATAACCTAAGAAGTCATGACACATTCTTCCTAAAAATTCATGCATAAGAAATAACTAAACATACAATAGTGATTAATGTTATGGAGCAGTGGAGAATATTAATACAATTCATTAAGTATCCTTTCATTAACATTTCAATTCAGAGAGCAAACACTTTTTGCTTAGCTAAGAGGTTTTATCATAATTATAGATCATTAAGACAAATGAATAAATGAACTGGTATTTGAATTTAACTGATCTTTCCACAGGAAGTCAAACTCAGTAGACATTCTTATTCACTGAATCCTATGAACAAGGCATTAGATTTTACTTAAATATGCAAGCATTTAGATATTTTAATTGAAACATTTATTCTTTAGATGCCTGAACCACATATATAAGTACCAGAGAGTCCTGCACCACTTTTAAATCTTTTGTTTTAAAACTTATTCTAATTTTGAAATTCTAATTATTCTATTATCATACAGCTGATTTTCAGACACATGACAATAGTGCCTCATATATACATAGGAGTTTGTAAACTAATTTCCTCATAACAGATCTATTAGGTGATACTAATATTATTATCCCTATTTTGCAGACTAAGAAAGTGGAAATCAAAGAAAAAAGTGATGACTTTTCTAAGGCCCTGCATCTATTATGTGCCCAATAATGACTAGAACTCTGTTCTCCTCACTTTAAGTTCAGAGAATTCTTAGCTATGGCACATAATCCCATGTCATATATTACTCTTAGCTTTACCCATAAGCCAAGGTAACTGGGAAATATACCTAACTAGAAAAATTGGCACTATCCAAATTGCATAGGACACCATAAATAGAAAACAATGGAATTAAATCATCTAATGACCCAGTGTAAAGGTCTCCCAAAATCAAAATCACAATCTTTGTTTATGATCTGTTCTACTTATCTTGATAAACAAGGGATACCTCTTTATTTTCTCTATTAGCTTATTTCAATGGATATAATCAATAATCTTTTTCATGCTATTTATTGCCATAGGCCACTCCAAAGTAATCTGTTGTATAATGATGATCTGAGCTGCATTCATAAGTATTAGGAGATGTGGAGCTCTTCCATTGGAGTCAACTCTTTCTTAGGGTAATTTTTTTCTCTCCAACTTCCAAAGTCCTGCCATTACTCCAAAACATTCCAGAATTTCCCAATTTCTTTGAGTGCATGGTTCATATCAGAAAAGTGTGGTCTTAGGAAAGCATCTCTTCCAGGGATGTTTCTCTTAAGAAAGAGTAGGGTAGGGAACCATGGGAGAAAAAAAAATACTGAACCTGAGAGGAAAGATACACAGCAGAATACTTTGACTTCAGGTGTGTGCTCTGCTTGTAACTTACTCTCATATTAATAAATTTTATATCATCTCACCTGGATTTGTTTGATTGTCTTTGGACATAGAGAAGCACAGTAACATGATAATGAGATCATAAAACAGCAAAGTAAGACACATTAATCTGCAAAATTAGGAAAGAAATGTGAGATATGTTGGCTATTGTTCTTGACTGAAGATGACCAAAATGAGCACCCTGTGTCAAGGTCAAGATGAAGTATGTCTCACTGTAACTGATCAAACCAATATAAACTTGGAAGATTCTACCAAAGGTTGGGTGCAAATACTCCATATGAACATTTGAAGTAGAAATGTCTCTGAATGTGTGTATCTCATTTTTCTTTTCAGCTACTACAATTCTGCCTTGCTCAAAGAACATAGTGCCTCCTGGATTTGAGAATGCCATGCTGGGCAGTCCTGTTCTAGTGTCTCCAATGACATGCAATCTATTTCAAAGTTCTTCAGAGAGCCCTTGAGAGTGTCCCTATATCACTTCTTCTGACTTTCATTTGAATAGTTGCCTTGTGTGAGTTCTCCACAAAATAACCTTTTAGGCAAATGTATGTTTAACAATCAAATAATGCATCTAGCCCACCTGAGTTTTGCTCTCAGCAGTATAATTTGAATGTTTGGCAGTTCACCTTGAGAAGGGACCTCAGTGTCTGGTAGCAGATCTTGCCAGGTGATCTTTAAAATATTCCTCAGACTATTCAAATGGAAGCAATTCAGTTTCCTGGCATGGTACTGGCATACTGTCTAGGTTTCACTGGCATACATTGAGGTCAGCACAATGGTTCCGTAGACCTTCAGTTTTATAGGCAGTCTAATACCTCTTCTCTCCCACATTTTCCTTCAAAGTCTCCCAAACCCTGAGCCATCTCTGACAATGTATGTATCAGCCTCATCATGTCTGCAGGCATCCTTGGAAAGTATACTGCCAAAGTAAATGAACTTACCTACAGCATTTAAAATGCTTCCATTTGCTTTAAATTATGGTTCCTGTATGGGTTGTGTGGTGCTGACTGGTGGAGAACCTCTGTTTTCTTGGTGTTAATTATTAGTCAAAATGAGAACAAGCAATAGAGATTTGACCTATACCCTTGCATCTAAGCCTAGGCTGCACTGAGGGCACAATCATCTGCACACAAAAAGTCATGCACAAATTTTCCCTTCACTTTAGTCTCAGCTGATACTCTCTTCAAGTTACATGATTTATTGTCAGAGAAGTAGGTAACCCTGATGCTGTTTTCTTCATCTTATTGAAGATGTATGAAAACATTGCTTAAATTATCATGCTAAAAACACATGAGCAAGTACACACCTGCTTCACTCCATTGGTGACTGGGAAAGTGCAAGAGCATCATCCATTACCTGCACTTTACTTTTGAGGGAGTTAAAGTCTGTCTTCTTAGAAACAGACAAACTATCCCAGTCTTCAGTAATAAGAACTTGCTACAGCTACCTTCCTGGTTGTTGGAACAAATTTTTCTCATAAACCCATTCTGCTGGGGGAAGTCCTCATGAGTTTCTTGCCCCTCGGTTACCCTCAACTGGTTTTTGGGCAACTTTCCAAATGATTTACAGGGGTGTGCCTGCTGAACATGCTACAGCTTCTTGGAGTCACAAGTGAGAATTAGTACAACTGGAAGCCAAAGGTGGGAAGCAGACATGAAAAGGGTTTGGCATCCCTCCCACCAGAGGCACTAGTCTTCCTCAATACTCATATACCCTGATAGGTGTATGTGTGTGCGTGTGTGTGTATGTGTGTGTGTATATATATATATATATATATATATATATATATGTATATACATATATATATATATATACACATCAGGTGACTGACCTAAAGAATTATTGGGGTGGCTTGACCATTCCTGGGAATCTAGGAAGAGGTTTTTGGTAAAAGATGTTCTACTTCTTTCTACAGAGAATGTCTAGGCTACCACCTAATGGTCACAACCTAATCACTGCCATAAGCTTGAGGGTAACTCTATCTAGAGCAAAGAGGATTGCTTAGAAAAAGGCACAAATGTTTTCTCAAGGAGTAAAATACTTCTCTCCAGTCAAGTACAGTTCTTCCTTGATTTTACAGGTGTATGGAGAAGAAACTACTAACACCCCATATTCAAGGTGAACTATGCCTCATGGCAGTCCTGGCATTCTCTTTAGGAAGGAGTAGAAAATCATTCCTCAATTAAACAACACATCTTAAATCCACAAATCAAAGCACTCCAATAATTCTTCAGATCAGTCACCTGAGGTACATATATCTAAACATGCTTTGCTAATTTTGCATATCAGTCTCATCTTGGTTTTCTGCTTTATGATCTCACTACCATGTTAAACTATGCTCACATTCTATAAAACGAATCCAGGTGAGTTTATACACAATTTATTGACATGAGAGCTAATTATAGAAGACTACCTACTTAAAGTCAAAGTATTCTTATTTATGTTTTCCCTCACACATGTTTGCTTATCCCATCCCTGCTCTAGAAAAAGACAAATAACCAAAGACTATGCTATATGCAGATACAACTACTTAATATTTCCTTAGACACTTAGCAGAGTAGACAGACTCCTTAATCTGCCTTACAAGACAAGTATCTAAAGACTAAGGTTAAAAATCTCTAGGGTAGGAAGATAGTGGGGGCAGGGTCAAGAAGGTGGAGTAGAAACAGGACTTCCGTGGTGCTCTGGCTCCCACCTCCTCCAGTTCATGTAAAAGGTGACTCTGAACAAACTTTGGAGCTGCAGAAGCCACAAAATGACACCCAGAAGCTAACCTCCCGCTGAGGGAAGCTTGGAAGGCTGGCAGGAAGGGGACAGGGCAGCGTTCTGGCAACCAAACCCAGCCCCACTTGAGCCAGAGGTTTTAGCCTCAGGGCAGGCCTGACTAGCCACCAATTAAGGGACTTCAGATCAACAGTAACTGTGGTGGTTTTCAGAATTATCAACACATAGAGGCTAAGGAAAAAGTGAGAGGTCAGTGCAGTGTGGACTTTGGAATCCGGTAGTTTGGGAGTGTGGTTGGCATTTGCCCCTGGGGTGAGCAGCTGCTGAGATGCTGCAGCTGTGCAGCCATCCCCACATGGCAGCTTCAGCTTCTGGCCTGCAGATTGTAAGGGGACCAAGCATCCAGTCTGAGGGGTAATCGCTCTTGCTTTAACCTGCTTGGATCTGTATTGCAGTCTAGGTTGGAGGTCCTGGGGTATACGACCAGCTTGCCAGAATGTGTGGAGGCTTCAGAGAGGGCAACCAACTGATACCTTCAGCAGCTGAGAAAACCCCACCATTTGCAATGAAGCTCCCCTGTCTGGTGACAGAGTCCTACTGTGACAAAAAGCCCCAAAGTCAAGTAATTAAGTGGCAACATGAGTAGGCAAAGAAAACAAAGCAAAGAGAGCAACCCAACTTTACACTCCTATTTTGGGGACAAAAAGGAAGCATGAAACAGGAGGAAGATAATGAAGTCAGAACTCTTGCACCAAAAGCTTCCAAGAAAAATATGAGCTGGTTACAGGCCATAGAGGACCTTAAGATGGATTTTGAAAACCAAATAAGAGAAGTGGAAAAAAAATTAGGAAGAGAAAGGAGAACAATGAAAAAAATTATGAAAGGAGAGTCAACAACATGACTGAAGAGAATAACACCTTTATAAATAGACTAACTCAAATGGCAAAAGAGTCACAAAAAAGCAATGAGGAGAAGAATGCCTTAAAAAGCTGAATTTGCCAGATGGAAAAAGAATCTCAAAAACTCACTGAAGAGAATTATTCCTTTGGAATTAGATTTGAGCAAATGGAAGCTAGTGACTTTATGAGAAATCAAGATACTATTAAACAGATCCAAACAAATGAAAAAAAAATAGAAGGCAATGTCAAATATCTTATTGGGAAAACCACTGACCTGGAAAATAGATCCAGGAGAGATAATTTATAAATTATTGGACTACCTGAAAGCCATAATCAAAAAAAGAACCTAGAAAACATCCTTCAAGCAATTCTCAAGTAAAATTTCCCTGATGTTTTAGAACCAGAGAGCAAAATGGAGGTTGAAAGAATCCACTGATCATCTCCTGAAAAATATCCCAAAAAGAAAACTCCTAGGAATATTATAGCCAGGTTCCAGAATTCCAAGATCAAGGAGAAAATATTACAAGCAGCCAGGAAGAAACAATTTGAATATTGTGGAAACACAATCAGGATAACATGGGATCTGGCAGCTTCTACACTGAGGGATTCAAGGGCTTGGAATATGATATTCTGTAGGTCAAAGGAGCTGGGATTAAAACCAAGAGTCACCTACCCAGCAAACCTGTGTATCATATTTCAGGGGTAAATATGGTCATTCAATGGATTAGAGCACTTTCAAGCATTCTTGATTAAAAAGAGAGAGTTGAATAGAAATTTTGACATTCAGATACAAGAAGCAAGTGAAGCATGAGAAGGTAAACAGAGAAAAGAAATCATAAAGAACTTATCAAAGTTGAACTATTTACATCCCTACATGGAAAAATGATAATTGTAACTTATGAAACTTTTCTCAGTATGAGAATAGTTGAAGGGATGATACTTAAAATGTGAAATTAAGAGGTGAGAGAGGAATATAATGAGAGCAGACGAGGAGAGACAGAATGCAATAAACTATCTCATATAGAAGCAAGGGAAAGTGGTCATCATGGAGGGGAAGAACAGGAAGGCAAAAGGGAATGGGTCAACCTTATTTTCATTGAATTTGGCTTACAGAGGAAATGACATACACACAAAATGGGGTATCTCACCATACAAGAGAGTAGGTGGAAAGGGGATGAGGGGGGATGATGGAAGCGAGGGCAGGCTGGGGGTGGATGGAAGTTGGAAGCACCCACTTTTGAAAAGGGACAGCATGAAAGTAAATAATATTTCCACTATGGAAATGTTTTGCATAGCTACACATGTGCAACCTATATTTCATTGCTTATCTTTCCAGTAAGGGTAGGTGACAAGGGAGGAAGGGAATGAAGCTGGAATTCAAAGCTTTAAAATCAAATGTTTTTGATTTTATATTTTGATTATATATATGTGTGTATGTGTGTATATATATACACTATTATTTATATTATTTTACATTTAATTGGGAAATAAGATATACAGACACTAGGGCATAGAGATCCACTGTACCCCACTGGAAAGTCAGAGGGGATATGGGAGAATATATGGGAGAGAGCAGATTGGAGGAGGGACTATCTAGTGCGATTGCTATATTGGGATGGTGGGCCGGGGGGAAAATGGGGAGAAAATTTGTAACTCAAAAACTTGCGGAAATGAATGATGTAAACTAGAAGTTAATAAAGCATTTGATTAAAAAATATCTGTAGGTTAAAAAAAGAAAAAAATATTTTTCTATAGGGATAAACCTCTAGCAAACAACTTGCTTCTCTCCCTCTCCCTCCCCATCTCCCCATCCTCCCTCTCTCTCTGTCTGTCTCTCTGTTTCTCTTTTTCTCTCTGTCTCTGTCCATCTGTTTGTCTGTCTGTCTCTCTCTGTCCCTTGCTCTCTCTCATCAAAACCTCAAGTATATGGTTTCTCCAAAGAGATGTTTTTAGGGACAACACAGGTTTGGCTCATTCCTGCCCATTCATTTCAGCCTTCCCATTAAGTTAATGTCATGGCTATTTTAACATATACTCAGGATATGTAAGCATATCTCTGAAGCTGAATATGAGTATCCATTTAAGCGGATAAAGAAGTAGAGCATTAGGGTACACAAATTAATCCAATATATACATTGATAGATGACAGAATATCATATATATATATATATATAGCTGCAATCAGGAAAAACTGAGTTCAGGTCTCACCTCTGACATTCATGGCTGTGTCACCCTGCATAATTTCCTTAATATCTCTGAGCCACAGATAACTCTCTAAGCCGCTCTAACATTTGTTTATCTGCAATTTATCCTGTATATATCTTGTCTACATATAATTGTTTGTATGTTGTCTCTCTCTTTAGTCTGTGAGCTCCTCGAAAACAGGAGTTGTCTCTCAAGTTTTCTTTAGTATCTTCAGTGCCAACACAATGACTAGAATGTAGTAGGTCCTTAATAAACATTTATTGAGGTCCTTAGTAAATATTGATTAACCAAGCCTATATATATATTGGTATTGGAAGTTTCCTTGCCAGTGACTTCCTACACAAACTAAATAACAAGTCCAGACAAAAAGTTAAAATATTTTGATATTCAACAATTTCAATATAAAAGTAGATCCAGAGAAGACTAATAAAACATTACTTTGTAACTTTTACAAAATGACAAAAGCCTAATGGAAAAATAACAAGTCCAGGGAGAAGGAATAGGAAAACCTAAAAAAAATATGTAGTCTACTCAGAAGTCTGGTCACTTTGTGTTATTAATACCATTTTTGATAAAAGTCAGGAAGTGCTGGCCTAGGTAGAATTGAATGACATCATAGAAAAAGAAATCAATTGTATTGTAATGAACTATACACAGCTATTTCAGACTCAGCAGCTGTCATGCAGTCAAGTCCTCACCTGGACTGAGCAAAGACCAAAGTTTTAAGAAAGGATGGGAATGAATAAATGCCACTGGCAGTGGTTATTAGAGTTTTAACCTGACCTGTTTACAACAAATTGGCAACAAAAATATAGGGAATTGATAATAGTGAAGACATTGACTATAATGATTCTCTAAAGAATTTTAATTGCTGTGAAACAATGAGAAAGTTGAAAAAAGAGCTCAGAACATCCTAAGCCAGGAAACAATCTCCTTAATAAGCAGAGACATAGGAGCCAAAGGTGACACTAGTTATGCTTACAAGCTCATTGGCAAAGTATAAAGAGGGAGGATAATGGGAGATTACCAGCAGTATTACCTCACAAAATAGTCTACAGATAGTCTTCATAAATATTTAAAGTATTTTTATGTTTTACATATTATATGCACATAATCACTCCATAAATTTTGTTTTTAAAGATACAAAATCTATGAAAATAAAGATGAGAGAACTGGTAGGTAAGAAAATAATAATAATTTACATGAGAGCACATGAGCCAACAAAGCTGGATGAATCAGGAGGAGGCCTAGAGGACCCATTCTGTGAATATTTATGAAGTCATAACTGGTATATGGGTGGAGTAAAGGTAGGAAGTCATTGAGGGAAGCAAGGAGTACAAACAGTATTTTCTTTTTGTTCTTGTTGTTTAGTGGTTCAGTAATGTCTGATCATTGCCCCGTAGAGCAGAGCACAACTGATCCTTCTATCTTATTTGGAATTTCAGTTTACCAACTATAAATCACAAAATAAAATTTTGACTTCTCAATGGGTACAGATTTTCCTTACCTTGACTCTGCTATGAAAACCAATTTTTTTCCCTTTATATGACCCTTTGGATATGGGGTATTGTTCAACCCCACCTCAAATACCAACCTGACCTCACACTTTGGTTTATCCTTACTCTCCTATTCAAAACCCTCACCTCATCTGCCTGAAGGGGCGGGAGAGATAACTTATCTATCCTTTATCTGAAGATTCATTTTATTTTAGCTTCAACTGACTCTGAAGATAAAAGGAATGTAGAAGATCTGAGTTAAAATCAATTTCAGATGCTCACTAACTGTGTGACCCTCTGCAAGTCATTTAACTTCTGTTTGCCTCAGTTTTCTCATCTGTAAAATGAGGATAATAACACATACCTCACAATGTTGTGAGGATCACATCAGATCATAGTAAAGCACTGAGCACAGGGGTTGGTACATAGTAAGTCCAATGTAAATATTAATCATTGTTATAAGAAGACATTCAATATTTTTCAAAAATCCAGGAGAAAATTACTGTTTAAATAAAAAATAATGGGAACGTTACATATCAGGAGACCCAGTAGATAGTTATGTAGTAATGTTTTGGAGGAGCAAGACATGCAGAGGGTTTTTTTGTTTGTTTTTTGTTTTGGTTTGTTTTGGTTTTGTGGGGGTTATTAAAGAGCATATTTCAGAGTGGAATACAATTCTACAGGATGGGAATGCATGAAAGAGATTTGTTTTTAAGTTCATCCAATACCAAATATCAGCTAGAAAGGAAGATAAGTGTACAAGACAGAAATCAAAAAGGGCAATGAGTTAATCAGGAAATTATAAGTAAAGACCCTAGACACTTTGGAGATACCTGAACCTACTTACTTTTTCATATTCAACTTAAAGCTATGTCTGTGTCTGAATGAATGTGTATGTCTGAGAAAAATTACCCCTATGCTTATTACACTTAATAGATTAACCCACTGTGATCAGGTCTATTTTGGTCATCCCATCAGCCACATCCAATGGTAAAACTCAGAATAGTCTATAATAGCTCTAGCTGGCTGGATGTTATTTTGAATGGAAATGGGATTTGGACTAGTCAGAATCTGGGATGTCAGTGACTGATGACATGTTTAGGGGAAGGGGCAAGAGCCTTGTCTAAGGCATGGTGGAGAAGTTTGTGTGGGATTTAAAAAATACTATCTGAGAAGCCAGAGGCAAAGGACATACCTATGTAATGTGAGTAGAAGAGACAGAGCAGCAACCCTTCACAAAGAAGAGGTAAAATCATTTTCAAGGAAATAAGCAAATTGGTAGACAAGGAAGTTCAAAGAGTAGGGTTCAGTGAAGAGTCAAAAAAGGCAAGAACAATTTATTTCACCCAAATAGATGAAAGAAGAATCCAGGAAGCCAGAAACTAGCCCTGTTTAGCTAATCATCGTGATGGACTGCTGCCCGCCAGGGGTGCAGGCTCATCTCCTCATTCTTCCAAATGGGAAGTATTTGTTATTAGGGCTACATTTAACCTAATGGCGAAAAGGGAGCTTAAGACTTGCTGCTTTTGGTGCAGGAATTTTTTCTTCTTATGCCCTTTTTCTTCTCAGCATTACCTCCGCAGGAACCCTGTGTCCTAACATGGCCTACCTACACAAGGTGAGTCTTTTACTAATTCATACTAAGGTATTAATGACTGATTACAGATGAATGAGTCATCTATCCCTAAATGATTATAAAAGAGGAGCAATGGAAAAGTCAGTGCTTAAAATGAAGAAAGGATAATATGACAGTGAATCTTCAGGCACTCTGATAGTCAAGTGGGGGAAATATATATATATATATATATATATATACACACACACACATACATCTATACAAATATGTGTATGTAGGTATATATACATATTTGGATGTGCATATACATATGTGTATATACACATATACATATGAGCATGCATATACATATGTGTTTATATATTTAAGATACTTTCTCAGGACCTGTTAAATCATATCACATTTGTGAGTCATACCCATGAGTTCAGCCATGACTGTGACAACTAACTCCAGATAATTGTCTTTGGAGGCATATGCATTCTTGTGAGTGGGTGTATGTGTGTGGGGGTGTATAAATAATTTATTCCATTAAATACTTCCTGATTACCTGTCAATTTTTAATTCATTTTCTAAAATTTTGACTCCCAAATATTCCCACCCCACTCCTTCCTTGTGAGGCTAAGCAATTTGACATTTATTATACATATGAAATCATACAAAACACATTTCTATATTAGTCATGTTATGAAAGAAAAAGCAAGAAAAATAAAGAAAATTTAAAAATCATGCTTCAGTCTGCCTTTAGGTTCCATCAATTCTTTCTCTGGACATGAATAATATTTTTTATCATAAGTCCTTTGGAATTTTCTTGGATCATTCTTTTGATCAAAATAACTAAGTTAATTGTAGTTAATCATCATACAATATTGTTGTTAGAGTATACAATGTTCTTTTAGTTCTGCTCACTTCACTTTGTGTCAGTTCTTATAAATCTTGCTTTTTTTTTTCTGAAACTGCTCATGTTTCTTATAGAACAATAATCATGGACCGGAATTCATTCAGTCATTCCCAGTTGATGGGTATTCCCTTAATTACCAATTCTTTGCAGCCACAAAAAGGGCTGCTATAAATATGTTCATACATATACATTCTCTTTTCTTTTTTTCTTTGTCTTCTCTTCAGGATACAAAACTAGTTGTGATATCGTGGGATCAAAAAGATTGCAAAGTTTCATAACACTTTAGGCAGAGTTCCAAATCATTCTCCAAAATGGTTGGATCATTCAAAACTCTATTAACAATGCATTATTGTCTTAATTTTCCCACCTCCAATCCAACAGTTGTCATTTTCCTTTTCTGTCATATGAGCAAATCTGACAAGGTTGAGGCGATACCTCAAAGTTGTTTTATTTTTCGTTTCTTTGATCAATAAGATTTAGAGAATTTTATTCATATGGGGTACAAATGGCTTTTATATTATAGATGGCTTCAGAAGATTTCTTCATTTGAAAAGGCATATGTATCCTTTTTAAATTTTTTTATTTATTTTATTATGACCTTAAGAAACAAAACAATAATTTCTATAACATAGTAGAATAGAAAAAAAGATGGTTGTATACAAACTGCAAATCTATTATGTACAACTTGTTATTTCTTTTAAATATGTAATGAAATTGCTATGCAACTTCCCCCCTTTTCTCCTCCTAGTATTCATTAGACACAAATATGTTTTTATGTATAGATAGATAGATACATGGATAGATTGATGTCTTCATACACACAGACATATACATTTATATATGTAAAACTATTCTATACATACTTTTATTATTCAGTTATTTCTTTGAATGCAGATAGCATCTTCCTCCAGATGTCTTTTGTAGTTAATTTTGGTATTGATAACAGTCAAAATGACTTAGTCACAATGTTTTTCTTAGAAAAAATATTGTAGTTACTGTATAGAACATTCTTTGTTCTCATTTCATTCTTCAATATTTCATGCAAATCTATCCATTTTTTCTACGGTCAACCAGCTTATAATTTCTTATAGCACAGTATTATTCCATCACAATAATATACCACAACTTATTCAGCCATCCCCCAATTGACATATGCAATACATATATGTATTCCTTTTTTAAAAATTTGTTTATTTACTTTTAGTGTACAACACTCAGTTTCACAATTCTTTGAGTTTCAAATTCTCTACCTCCCTCTCCTCCCCGCTTCCCACCATGGAGGCATGCAATCATATATAGGATTGACAAATACCTTCACATTAAACATTAGTGAAGTTTTAAACATGGATTATAACAAATGGAGTGAATATTGAAAAAGAATAAACAAAACAAAAGAGAGAGCAAATAGTTTGCTTCAATATTCATTCAGACTCTGTAATTCTTCCTCTGGATGTGGACATCTCTTTCCATAATGAGTCTTTGGAGTTGTCTTATGACCTTGCATTGCTGAGAGAAGCCCCGTTTATCAAAGTTTGTTGTCATGCATGCAATGTGTCTGTAATTGTGTACAAAGTTCTCCTGGTTCTGCTCTCCTCACTAAGAATCAGTTTATATAAGTCTTTCCAGGTTGTTATGAAGTCTATCTGCTCCTCATTTCTTATAGCACAATAGTATTCCATTACAGTCATAAACCACAACTTGTTTAGCCATTATCCAACTGATGGGCATCCTCTTGATTTCCAATTCTTTGCAACCACAAAAATGAGCTGCTAAAAATTTTTTTGCATATACAGGGCCTCTTCCCACTTCTATGATCTCTTTGGTATACAACCCTAGAAGTGGTATTTCTGGGTCAAAGGGCATGCACTTAAAGTTCCAGATTGTTCTCCAGAATGGTTGAATCAGTTCACAACTCCACCAACAATGCATTAATGATCCTATTTTTCCACATTCTCTCCAGCATTGATCATTTTCCTGTTTTGTCATCTTAGCCAATCTGACTGGTAAGATGTGGTAGCTCAGAGGTGTTTTGATTTGTATTTCTCTAATGAATAGTGATTTAGAGCATTTTTTCATAAGCTTATAGCTATCTTTAATTTCTTCCTCTGAATACTGCCTGTTTATATCCTTTGACCATTTGTCATTGGGGAATGACTTGTATTCTTATAGATTTGACTCAATTCTCTGTATATTTTAGAAATGAGGCCGTTATCAGGGACACTGGTTACAAAAATTCTTTCCCAATTTTCCTCCTCCCTCTTAAATCTTGGTTATATTGGCTTTGTTTGTAAAGAAACTTTTCGATTTAATGTAATCAAAATTATCCATTTTGCATTTTATAGTGCTAATACTTCTTTGGTCATAAAATCTTCCCTTCTCCATAAATCTGACAGATAAACTATTTCTTGCTTTCCCAGATTGCTTACAGTATCAGCCTTTATACCTAGATCATGCACCCATTTAGACTTAATTTTGGTGTACGGTGTTAGATAGTGATCTATGCCCAGTTTCTAACACACCATATTCAAGTTTTCCCAGCAGTTTCTGTCAAGTAGTGAGTTCTTATCCCAAAAATTGGGGTTTTGGGTTCATTAAACAGTAGATTACTATAGTTATTGACTGCTGAGTCTCGTGTGCCCAATCTATTCCATTGATCCACTACTCTATTCCTAAGCCAGTACCAAGTAGTTTTGATGACTGCTACTTTATAATACAGATTAAAATCTGGTATGGCTAGGCCACTTTCCCTAGCATTTCTTTTCTTTAATTCCTTTGATATTCTGGACCTTTTGTTCTTCCAAATGAATTGTGTTACTATTTTTTCTAGCTCTATAAAGTAATTTTTGGTAGATTGATTGTTATGGCACTAAATATGTAATTTAATTTAGGAGAAATTGTCATTTTTATCATATTAGCTCAACCCAGACACAAGCAACTGATGTTTTTCCAATTATTTAGATCTGACGTTATTTGTATGAAAAAATGTTTTGTAATTGTGTTCATATAGGTCCTGGGTTTGATTTACAGAGGTTGATTCCCAAATATTTTATAATATCTACAGTAACTTTAAATGGAATTTCTCTATTTCCTGTTGTTGGATTTCATTAGAAATATATAGGAATGCTGAGGATTTATGTGGGTTTATTTTATATCCTACAGCTTTGTTAAATTTATTTATTACCTCAAGTAGTTTTTTATTTGATTGTCTCATTCTCTAAGTATATCATCATATCATCTGTGAAGAGTGATAGCTTATTCTCTTCTTTGCCTAATTTGATTCCTTCAATTTCTTTTTTTTTCTCTTATTGCTAACATTTCTAACACCAAATTGAAGAGGAGGGGTGTTAGTGAACATCCTTGTATCACCCCTGAACTTATTGGAAATGCTTCTAGCTTATCCCCATTACATGTAATACTTGCTGGTGCTTTTAAATAGGTGCTACTTATTATTTTAAGGAAGACACCATTTATTCCTATACTTCATAGATTTTATAACAGGAATGGATGTTGTATTTTATCAAAAGCCTTTTCTGCATCTTTTAAGATCATCATATGGTTTCCCCTAGTTTTGTTGTTGATATGATCAATTATACTAAAAATTTTCCTAATATTGAATGATCTTTGCATTTCTGGAATAGAGCCTACCTGATCAAAGTGTATTTTTCTTGTGATAAGTCATTGTAGTCTTTTTGCTAATATTTTATTTAAAATTTTTGCATTTATATTCATGAGGGAAATTGTTCTATGATTTTCTTTCTCTGTTTTGTCTCTTCCCAATTTAGGTATCAGTACCATATTTATGTCATAAAACGAATTTGGTAGGACTCCTTCTTCTCCAATTTTCCCAAATAGTTTGTAAAGTATTGGAATCAATTTTTCTTTAAATGTTTGATAGAATTCACTCATAAATTCATCTGGCTCTGGAGATATTTTCCTAGGGAGTTCATTGATGACCTGTTTATTTTCTTTTCCTGAGATAGGGTTATTTAAATAATTTACCTCCCCTTCAGTTAATCTGGGCAACTTATATTTTTGTAAATATCCATACATTTCACTAAGATTGTCAAATTTATGGGCATACAATTGTGCAAAATAATTCCTAATTATTGTTGTAATTTTCTCTTCATTGGAGGTAGATTCACCCTTTTCATTTTTGATACTCATAATTTGGCTTTCTTCTTTTTTTCATCATATTGACTAAAGGTCTATCAATTAATTATTGGGTTTTTTCATAAAAACTAGCGCTTAGTTTTATTTATTAATTCTATAGTTTTTTAATTTCAATTTTATTAATCTTTCCTTTGTTTTTCAGTATTTCTAATTTAGTATTCACTTGGGGATTTTTCAATTTGTTCTTTTCTAGATTTTTCAGTTCCATGCCCAATTTATTCACCCCCATTTTCTCTATTTTATTCATGTATGCATTCAGAGATATAAAACTTCCCCTAAGAACTGCTTTTGCTACATCCCACAAGTTTTGGTATACTGTCTCTTTATTGTCATTGTCTTGAATGGAGTTACTGATTGTTTCTATAATTTATTGTTTTACCCACTCATACTTTAGGATTAATTTATTTAGTTTCCAATTCGTTTTCAGTCTATCTTTTCAGGACCCTTTATTTCATATGTGTATTCTTAATGGAATATGAGATACAATAGTTGTTTGTCAATACATTCCAGGATCTTCTATAATAAAATGAAGATACACTTGCTAATCTTTCATCTTATTTTGTCTTTTCTAAGAAAATTGAACAGTCACATGTCTCAAGAGAGTGAAGTTTTGTTTTTCTTCCTACCTAAAATTGAGAAATCAGAAGATTCATTTAAATGAATTCTCCCATCCCCTCCTATGTTATTATGTTCTTTAACTTATATCCAAATCAGAAAAGGAATCATTTAGAATTTGATACACTTTTTAGTATGGATGATTCAAATTCCAGGTCATCTTACATTATGCAAATAAGTCCAAGCATCACTGTACACATGCTCCTTTTGTTTTTTGTTTGTTTGTTTGTTTTTTGGTACTCTAAAATGATATATTTTAAATTGAATACTAGATGTTGCTATAGTTAGTTAAACTTGTTTTGCAACTATTTCCTTTTAAATAGATTAATTTCAATTAGTACAATGTTACATTAACTTTTCAGTTGATCCCTGTATGGTTCTACCATGATTGTTTACTAATTCACTAACATTCCCTTTCTCTTTTCTCTTACATGTTTATAATTAATGCATACTCCATTTTCATATTCTGCTTTTTCACTTTGTATTATTTCACATACAACTTTTAAGATTTCTTTATATTTGTCATACTCCTTTATATTTAGTTAATTTTATACAAAAGAATATGACATTTATGATTGGAAATTCATGCTGTTCCCAGCTTTTTTTTTTACAATTACATAAAAGACATCATATAAAAAATAGCTCTCAATCTCAGCTTCTACAGAAAAACTTTCCTAAACCCTCCTGATTCTGATGCCTTTCTTTCTCAAGATTATTCCAATTTATCTTGTATATAACTTGTTTTTACATGGTGTACATCTTTGTTTTCTTGTTGCTCCTTCCCTTAGATTGTGAGTTCCTCAAGGAAAGAATTGTATTTTACCTTTCTTTGCATCCTTAGCAATTAGCATAGTGCCTGACACATAATGGTCTCTCTCTCTTTTTTTTTAAAGCAATTGGGGTTAAGTAACTTGCTCAAGGTTACACAGCCAGTTATTTCTGGGTGTGGTGCTGAGTATCTGAGCCCAGATTTGATCCAGGTCATCCCGACACTGGAGCCGGTGCTCTTACTTGCTGAGCCACCTGGCCGCCCCTAAGCAACTGGGGTTAAGTAACTTGCTCAAGGTTACACGGCCAGGTGTTTCTGGGTGGGTCCTAAGTGTCTGAGCCCGTGATTCGATCTCCAGGTCTTCTCAACACTGGAGCCGGTGCTCTTACTCACTGTGCTACCTGGCGGCCCCTACATAATGGTCTCTTATAAATGTTTATTGACTGACTCTAAACCCATCAGAGATCAGCATTTGATTAGAGTGGTTGTTTCCTTTACTAAATCAGATCACAACTACTCCACTCTTTTTGCTCTCATTGTTGTTGAGTTGTTATGGTTTTAAAATTCTTTACCTTATGACAACCTGTTAACTGTTCTCAGACTTTAGCTGTGATGGTCCTTGGATTAACCAGGGACTGGAAGCTTTTTCATCTTAATTGGATATTCCAGAAATTTCATTCTGAAGTCATTGCCTTTGAGAATCTGCAGTTACCTCTATGCTATGAGAAGGAATCAGAGTTACATGTTAGTGAGCAAATCTACAAAGACTATAATAAGTTAAAATACAAAAGTTTCTTTAAAAGCCATGTGTTGTCAACACCCAGTCTCATTAGAAAAGATGTGTTGTTATTTTTGTTTTGTAACTGATTTTCTTCTTTTTAGCTGACACAGTAAATTGGGATTGGTCATGTGATATGCTGGAATATGTGTCTGCCATCTATCTTGATACATCCCAATTCAGTGTGCCAGCTGAATTTATTTTCAAAAGCCCAGAAGTTCCAGAGAAATGCAGCTTTTTAAAGTCACATAAAAATAATTTTAAAAATTGCAGGTTGGATGTTAACTTTCCAAAACACCATGCGCAATAACAAGGACCCTGTCAACATAAACCTCTCTATACTAGTGACTCATGAGATACAATTTACTACAGAGTGGAATTCAGTATAATATTTTGTACCCTGTGGTTCAGGGCACCCTTAGACTATGGAATATTTTGGCCAGGTTCAGTTCTCAACTGATCCCAGGTCACTAATTTTCTGTTTTGTTCCTCACCCAATCCTAGAGTTATTACAAGAAAATCTCCTGCAATAGGTATTTATGGTATACCTCACATCTAGGTTTCCCAAAATATGGGTAATAGAGTCTTTAGATCCTGTACAAAAACTGAAGTTTCCGATTGCATGAGAGTAAAGGATATTGTTCATGTCATTTTACAGAAAATACATAAGACAAAGTACTCCAGGAAACCTATAATCAGATATAAAACCACAAAAGTATTTAAGTAGCGTAACACCTTTCTTGGGAATACACAGAAACTAGTTTCCTTTAGGATAATCTCTATTTTCCTCTGATGGTCCTCTTTCTCACAGTGTCCTACATAAACACGGAGACTCCAGCACCATCTTAAGTTGGAGGCTCCCTACAGAGAATATATATATATATTTTGGAGGACTGCCATAAAATAAGCACTGTACAGGATGGCTTGGTGATGCAGTGAATAGAGCACTGGTCCTAGAATCAGGAGGACCTGAGCTCAGATCCAACCTCAGACACTTAACCCTTAATAGCTGTGTGACCTTGGGCAAGTCACTCAACCCCAATATCCCTTCCTTCCCCCACCAAAAGGCAAAAATTAAAAAAAAAATTTAAAATAATAAACACTCCTTTCCACTGGAATTAGACTACCAAGTTACTCAAGATCATGGATTACAAAGTAGGACACTGCATAGGAATTATGCAGATAATTACCTCATTTTTATCAAAGGAAGATGTTGCATCACAAAGTCCTCTTTTCTTTCTGGAAAGTTCAGATTTTGAAATTGTCTAACTTGGGGCAGTCCATGAGGCAATTCTCAAACCTTTTGTTGCTCAAGAAATCTCACTTTTCTGAATGGACAACTATCTTCTTATATTGTGGTATGTAAGGATTTCAAAATTTTCCTCTCTACCACATAAAATTTAGGCTTCCCAAATTTTGTCCATGAACCTCTTATTTACCCTCTTGGGCTAACTGGACAAATATGAATTGGCATAAATGTGAGCTCCTTTATTATTGTTTTTGTCTTCTTAAAACTATTTGTTTTTATATCCCAAGAATCTAGCATAGGGTCTGGCATAGAGAAGGGACTTAATATTAATCTGCTGCTGCCATGTGTTTCTACAATATATCTATCATTACCATTATTGCTACCATCTGCTGAGATGGGAAAGCACACCCTCAGTTACCCCTACCTAAGGTCATGTGCAAGCTTGCAAGTATATGTCTATCTCTACCATGTGCTACTTCTGCAAGTATCAACAACTGTGCAGGCCTGCACAACCTGTGGCCTGTAAGCCATAAGTGACCCACCAGCAGCTTGCAGCTCACCAAAGGATTTCGGGCAGTCTGCAGAAAATATAGAGGGAAAAATCCTCTACACTTTCCATAGGTCACCTGGAATCCTTTGGCATGCTCACAGACCACTTACAGCCTGTGGGCCGCAGGTTGTACGATCCTCATCTATTTTCTATATAGATTGCTCTTCTAGATGGAAAATAAAACAAAACAACACTGCATATGGACACAGATACTCCTACTCTTTCCAGAATGCATGCCTACTCTATTGTGAGAAATGATTCATTTGCACCCTTACACTATTCTAATCAGTATTAATCAGTTTGATACTTTACATAAATCATATAAGAGCAATTAGATAAGATAGATTCTTATAGTAGGCCTCAAACTTTAATCCTACATTCACCACTTGTTAACTTGTTATGAAGTCTTCTTGTGTAACCACAAGAATGCTGGCAAAGACACCTCCATCCCATTTTGCTCAAATTTCATATCCATACCCAGTGTAGATGGGATGCTTTGATTCTTTGAAAAGTCCCCCAACTTATTTTTGTACCCTCAGACCACTCTCTCTTGTCCAACATTTTCAAGTGATCATCTTATGACTACTTAGTCACCAGAGATGACTATTGCCTTGCCCAACTTATGACTACTTTGTCAGTGGAGGTAACCCTTGCCTAGTCCATCTTGTGAGCCCAGATACTAAATCATTTCTCCTCCTGAAAGGTCAAGATCAAGTCCTATAAATCAATAGGATTTTGCATTTTACTTTGCTGCTCCTGAACTTTTGGGTATCAAATCCTATAAAAGTAAGGCCCGGGGGAAAAGAAGCATCTTAGATCATGAGGAAGATCTGAGGTTCACTTCATTAGCTCTTTAATAAGGTACTATTGACTTGAAGATCTGCCTCAATGGTTTTCTTGCAGATTGGACAATTTTGGACCTCACCCTTTTGGACTTGGTTACATCTTCTCCAAATCAGAACTAGAGAAGAGACAATAAAAGAGAGATACAATAGTATGTTCTCCTGAATCTTAATCAGCCAAATATGTTGGAAGTAGTACCCATTATAGAATGTGGATGTGACCTCCAAACAAGACTCTAGGATAAATTGCTAAGATAAGGCTACTAAAGTCTGAGAGAATCACTCCCATATTCTACCTTATATCATTATGGCTTAGTGTTTAGGGCTTGGGACTTGGAATCAGTCAGGGAGAAATGTATTTGAATCTTGTCTCAGAGAGTTAATAGCTATTTCACCTTCAATAAGTCACTTTAATTCTCAGCGTCTTCCCTTATCTGAAAAATTAGATGGTTAAATTCAATAACTCTTAAGTTTTTTTTGTTTTGTTTTTCCCCAGATGAAAATCTATGATCCTCTGACAGTGAGTAGCTTTTGATCTTTCCATACCCGTGAAATACTGGGATTTTTTTGGCCTTGGTCTCAGTATGTCAATAAAGTTGAGTCCACAAAATAATTTCATGTCAGAAGATACCCAGATCTATAAACAAGTCAAGGAGGAGACACAAATTCTACTATACCACAAAAGGAAAAGGAAGAAAAATATGAAGACATTAAAGAACTGTAAGTCTCCTGCTCACTAAACAGCCTATTATCCAAAGTTGAGAACAGAGTGAATGGGCTCTTTTTCATTTCACAACTTCCAGGAAAGAGAGGGAAACTGAAGGTATATCAAGGGCAAGAACTTCAGAGAGGTGCTGCCTATTGCTTTTGGACAAACTAGGCTACATATCCAGTCTTGTATCTCCTCTCAGCTCCTCCTTCTTGTAGCTGACATAATCCCTATCCAAACCATAAACTTGCAGATGCTGCAAGATTTAATCATGTTTGAAGTTCTGACAATAGAAGTTAATATTAAAGAGCATATTAAACCTATTAATTGAATAGACAGCCATCTTCTTCTTCTAGATCCAATTTAAGGAATCACGAAGGTCCTGCTGCAACAATACATAACTTATCAAAGGATAATTCCTGTTAAGGGCAAGAGGTAGATAGGCAAAAAGCAATCTCCTTCCATACCATCACTCTAATTTAAATATCTAGAAAGTGTCCATTATTAACTATAAAACTGGAAGAGTCATCTGGATCTGGGGAAAACAGTGATAAATTATTAGAAACCATGGAAATTATGAACCATGGAATTATTAGAAGCCAAGGAAAATAGGCAGGTTGGGCCACCTCATGAGAACACATGTACACTCCCTAGCAAGAAGGTCTTCAAAAGCCTCTAAATAACAACTTTTCATCTTATCAGGTTGAGATAGGAATTCATTAAATTGATCAATAATCCCCCTGAATACCTTCCTTTACAGTTGGCACATTTTAAAATTCAAGTTCAATTTCCTAAAGCAGAAAAATGAAAGGGGGTTAAGATTTCTTCCTCTCCTCTACTCCTATACACTCAAGAATCATCTGAAGTCTGTGCTTTGGGCATTATCTTATAGGGCATATGTCTTTACAAAAGCTTAATCCTCTTGGATGAGGTCCAAACTGTATTAAACTTATCTTTTAGCTACGTTAAAAAATTAACAGTGAACTATACTTTTATACCTTTAATTTAAACAATTCGATTTTAAAGGGATAATGAAATAAGATTTTCCTTTCTGATTCTTAGAAATCAATATAAGCTCAGTGCCTTTAGAAACTGTTGTTTAGAAGAGATGGAGGTATTGTGACCTTTTAAAAATAGTAAAAGGTTTACCAGTATTAATTTTGTGACAATTTTGTCTGTGGCATCTTCCTTCCTTCCTTCCTTCCTTCCTTCCTTCCTTCCTTCCTTCCTTCCTTCCTTCCTTCCTT